>NC_139017.1:9419757-9764225 GCF_964374135.1 Grampus griseus
AAAGCACATTTCTGCCTGTAGTTTTTTTGAATTTTAAAATTCTTTCCAGGGAAACAAACATATAATTTAAACTTTTATAACTTCCAATTCTTTTCTACTATAAATCCCAAGATACACAAATTTAGGGTTACTTCTCCAGATCATTATTCTGTCAGCCACATTTTCCTTCTTTACAGCTAAAAATTCCAAATAATTTGCATGTTAATGTGAATTTTGAAATCTGAATTAGTTATTTTGAAAAATTAACCCGACTAATGTATTTATTACCTTACCAAAAGTTACTACAATGATCATTTTAAACGTTCTGTTTAGAATATTTTTAACTTCTTCTTGTTCCTTCAGAGTCTCCTTTATTTACTTTTCATTATTTGGAATTTGTAGTGTAAATTATATGCTTGTTTCCCTGGAGATTCACTGATAAGAGATTGAAAACATCAGCATGAAAATAAGAAGATGTGGGTTTTATTCTCAGTTCTGTCACTAACTAGCTCTTTGCCCCTGGACTCTCACTTTCTTCCCTGAACCTGTGTTTTCTCTCTGGTAAAATGAAGATAGGGTGTTAAAAGATCCCTGATTTCCTTTGTTCTAACATCTTCTGAAATTGCTTCATCATTTTTTTCTTGACTTTACTTCTGACTTTCCTAGCGCTTATCGTAATGTATGACGGTTTTTATCTTTCATAACTATGCTTTTGAGACTACAGTATTGTGACAAGGTAGGTGAACATGAGATCCATTGGAATAATATACCAAAATGGACATTATTTAAATAGCAAATAAAACATGTATCATCACTTGGAATGTGGAAGTCCCAGGTTCAATGAGAAGCATGATGTTTCCTATATGCCATTAAAAATGTGTTAGGAATCCAGGGATAAACTGTATTTTTTCTTACTTGCTCACGGCTTTCCTTGAAGTCAGCAGGAACTGAATATATGTAATGCGGTTAGAACATGGCCTTTGTAACAGGTGTCATTGTTGTCTGTAGCTCACGTTCTTATTTTGCATAACTCCCAAAGAGTGTTTGCCAAGTTCAATTTCAAGTCTGAGAAGCCAGTTGTGATGATTTGCTTTAGCATCCTGGGCTGAAGTTAGTAGAAATGGTGCAACTGACACACAGGATGAATTTACTGGCCTGGAGCTACTAATTACAGAGGCTGTGTTGGCAGAACCTGAAATGTTTAGATGAAAAACCTAAAGCTCTTAAGAATATTGGAAGGAACATTTTTATCTAAGGAAGCAGTGGAATTTTAAATTAAACATGATCAGGAGATGATTGTATACTAGTTTAAAGTCATCCCAGGTGTTACATTATTATAGACTTCGAATCAGTCATTTTGTGCAAGAATAATACTTAAATCTGGTTTTCTTTTCTTCAGAAATCTTGAGATGAGAGAAGGAATCTTCATTATAATAACTGACATAAAACTGGAATTAGAAATGAGAATAAAGTTAACATCCTGGAAGAAACAATAGGCCTGTATCCACAATTACCTGGAATATATCTATATTTGCTGTGTATAGCAGAGAGAGCCTCTCTCCAAAATTATTTCTTGAATCGGATTGGTGTGGCCAGTTCACAAGAAGTTTAACAAAATCAAAACAGACAAAGCAACGTATCTGGATGGTATATGTCTGAGATATTTAAAGGAATCCAAAGAGAAAACGGGGGTTTTATGAGACAAAATGTATATATAAATTATACAAAATGTATAATTTATATATAAAAAGCTTAATGATGTATTTCAAATTTGATTATCAATTTAATTCACATAAGGAAGTATGTTGAATTAGCCTCACCTCCACAATGGATAAACTATAGACATTTATAAATGGGAGAAGAAGAAAAGAAACTCTGAATACTTAACAAAATGACAAATTAGAAAAAAATAGGTTATGTGATTTTTCACTCCTCCAGTGGTAAATCATGCTAATTTAGGTTATATAACTAAAGAAGGACCCGCTTTATATAATATACTTGAATTTCTAAGGAGTATCTTTGGGGTTCCACAAAGAACTAGGGTTTAACATATTATATCAGTGTAACATAAATAGTCATTTTTGCAAGAAAATGGCTCATAGCTAGAAAATAAAGGGCAAGGGCACAGTTATTCTGTGCTGGAGACATGCCAACATTTGCATCTGCTGAAGGTTATCAGGTTAGTTTTATGTTTGATAAAAAGTAATATACAGAGTTTTTTAAGCATTTAAATATTTAATAGCTATTGACATTGGTAGCAGAAAACCATCTTAGTTTCAGAGATGGTATCCTAAGGTATTAATTTGTAGTAATGCAGCAACCAAAAGAGCCAGTGTAATAAATGAAAACAAAAAAATAATAATTTATGCAGAAAAATTCTTTTCATAATCTAAAGCTACACGATAGACAGAGGTGGGTATAAACTTTTAGGCTTAAAAGTCTAAAAAATAAACTAAATAGCAACCAAATCTAAACATATAAAATCATGAGTGACACAAATGAGGTAAATAATTTTTTTCTACAAAAATCTTGTAATGCTAGAATAAATGTACACATTTCAAAATCTTAGTAAAGAAGAAATTTCCTAAAAATAGGAAATTTTACTTGATACAATGAATAATAGAATTTAAGGGATCTAAAGGTTAATAGTTATAGAGAATACAGTTTAATAAAAAGGATTAAAAATTTCTTCTTTTGTCAAGGAGCCACATATAACTTATTATATCAGTGTTCACAATAAGCTAAATAATCCTAATATCAAAATATTTTTAAAAGTTGTTCATCCTACTTATTCATTTTAATATTATGTATAATAATGGATAAAATGGTATTTATTATAGTTGCATGTAAGTATGCATCTATAATATACTTTAGTTTTTGGAAAACTTCAAATATTTTTTCAGGATTGATCCACATATGAACATCTGACTTGATTATTAATCATTCTTAGCTAACATTAAAGTTGTTCTGAGTTTTGATTATGGAATATATATGAAAGAATATCTCTACTGACTCATTGTTAATACCTCTTTTACAATTAATCATACGCCATTTTATGACATTTCTCTTTAAATCTTTATTTGTAGCAAGCTTTTCATCAATTTTTAAATTGATTGTTTAATTCTTCTTGAGTTCAAACAATAATTTTAATAGTCCCTTACATATTCCACAACACCTGCATAATAGACAATCTAAAATTATTAAATTTCCTTGTATTTAGAAAATTTCTAATTATTTAATCAAAACTACTTCTCATTAATTTCATTGTGCTGTGGATTGAATCTGGTTTTAGGTGAACCTCAAATTCTACCTGTTTTTTCCTATGTAGACAGAACCTGATTGCGGTTGTTGACGTGGGCCATTTTTCATGAAACAAACCTAGAAGATATCTTGCAAAATGTAAACAGAAATTGCATGCTTTTTAATGGCCCCACTGCTGGATTGTACTTTGAGGGGAGTACTGCTACTTATCAGACCCTAAGTTGTCTTTTGTTGCACGTGTTGAAATATAAAAAACCCGAAGGAAATAATTAAGTGGTTGTCTGAAAAGTTAGAGTTCATAATCAGCATTAGAAGAACCAGTTCTTTTATTTATTTATTTATTAAAATTTATTCATTTTTTGTGGCCATGCCTCATGGCATGGGGGATCTTAGTTCCCTGACCAGGGATCGAACCCGTGCACCCTGCAGTAGAAGCGTCGAGTCTTAACCAGTGGACTGCCAGGGAAGTCTCAGTTATTTTATTTATTTATAACAAGTGACTTTAAAATGTTCCTATTATTCATCTGCTCTGGTGCAAAGTATATACAACAGAAATTGTCATATGCTGGTTGTTGGGTTGGAGAACAACCAACACATGTTTGCAGGAAATGGGATCTATGGAAGGAGATATGTTTGCTGTAGAATTTACTGGAACTGGCTTCTCAGCCTAACAGGTACCATCCTTCCCATTCAAACTGGAGTCCAGTGAGCAATGACAGTCCAGTTAACATGCAATGACAGTCCATTTAGTCATCATATACTTTCCATTTACAAGTCAAATAGTCAAGATAGTCTCTTAGGTTTTTTACAAGAAAAGGGAGCCAAAAACCCAACTCTGGCAAGATGTTGTTTATATAGATAAACCATGTATATTTGGTATGTACGGAAAAAAACAGGAATTACTCTAGATTCATAACATTGCAATTAAGAATGTAATTATAGGACTTCCCTGGTGGCGCAGTGGTTAAGAATCTGCCTGCCAATGCAGGGGACACGGGTTCAAGCCCTGCTCTGGGAAGATCCCACATGCCGTGGAGCAACTAAGCCCGTACGCCACAACTACTGAGCCTGTGCTCTAGAGCCCATGAACCACAGCTACTGAGCCCACGTGCCACAACTACTGAAGCCCACGCTCCACAACAAGACAAGCCACCACAATGAGAAGCCCGCGCACCACAATGAAGAGTAGCCCCCGCTCACCGCAACTAGAGAAAGCCTGCGTGCAACAACGAAGACCCAATGCAGCCTAAATAAATAAATAAAATAAAATTTTAAAAAAGAATGTAATTATAATTAATCTAAAAATAGATTATAATTATTACATAATTACATACTTTAATACAATTTAAGGAAAAATTTAAATCAATAAACCTTTGTTCATTGTGGGTGTTGTGGAATGTATATAGAAAAAATTAGTTTCTGTCTCAAGAAGTAATAAACAAAAAGTTAAAAAATAATAGAAAATTTTTTAGAAATTTTTAAAAATGTGGTACATGATTATTGTGAAATGCATGCTATAAACAATGAGACAGAAGAATATTATTTCATGTGTATTTCATAAATAAAACTCACACCATGGTTTTGGTATGTTAAGAACAATTATTAATCTCTAGATCTGGTATTCACGTGTGAATTGGTATTGCTACTAATATCATATGGAATGTATTGAATATGAAATGTAAGAAGTTTGTGAAAACAAAAATTTGAATCCATCAATTGGCTAAAATTTCATTTATTCAACATTTTTTTCTTCCTAGATGAACAAAGAATTTCAGTTCATTCTCTAGGTTACCCTAAATTTTGAATTAGCAGAGCCTATGTTATAAAAGGTTTTACATGTCTTTAGGAATCTGAGTAAATCTGCACATTTTTTTCCTTCTCCATATATCTACGATTAAAATTTGTATCTTTCTGAGAAACCTGCAGATTTATAAAGAAAGAATAGCCAGGCTAGTAAAATTAAAATTAGTATCTCTCCAAGGAAACTACACACTCTTAAAGAAAGACCAGGCTGGTTACTGTGAGGAGTACTTAAGATCCAAGGAGTGATTTAGTGTCATGCAGTTGCTCTGTCTTTCCCGCTGGTTTTATGAAATGAATTATTGAGCAGCAACTCTGTTTATATCATTAAGATTAAATCTCTGTCAAAATTGTCCTGGAAGAATTCTACAAGATCTGAGAAAATGGTTTTGGTATTAACAACGATGCCAATTTTTCACATTAAAAAACGCTGTTTCTGACATCCTAATTTGTGTATTTGTGGTGTGTGTGTGTTTGTGTGTGTGTGTGTGTGTGTGTGTGTGTGTGTGTGTGTGTTTGGAGGGCAGAATGAAAAATAACTAACTTAAGAGTGGTAGATAGATATTCCATTAGTGGTATCACGTTTCTTTTTTGTATATGCAAGTATGAAAAATTTGGTGTGTTTGAGGGTGAATGGGTATGACTTGTTAAATACATTTATAGATGGCCCATTTTTCTATCATATACTACTCAAACTCTGAAATGCTAAAAGACAGTAATAGTATGAACTGTTGAAAATACAATAGGTATTAGAATGAGAGATATATGACTTGGGAGGTTATCGTTCTACTTTAGTTTCCAAAAGTAGTTTTAAATAATTGTTTAATACATGTTGAATGCTGAATGTGATCATATTTGAAAGACAACTACTTCTTTTGTATATCTTTTTATTTTTTTAATTGAATGAAACATTCTTTGAATTCTGTAGTGCTTTATGATTTTCAAAAGTTTCACCACATGATTTCATGCAATCCCATAATAACCCTTTTTCCCCAACCCCTGTATTGCCCCTCCCCCCTTCCCTCTCCCCACTGGTAACCAGAAGTTTGTTCGGTATATCTGTGAGTCTGCTGCTTTTTTGTTTTATTCACTAGTTTGTTGTATTTTTTAGATTCCACACGTAAGTGATATCGTATAGTATTTGTCTTTCTCTGTTTGACTTATTTCACTTAGCATAATGCCCTCCAAGTCATCCATGTTGCTGCTTCCATATCTTGGCAATTGTAAATAATGCTGTTATTAACATTGTAATTTTTCACGCTAGTACTTTTGGGTTTTTTTGGATATATCACATATCTTGGCAATTGTAAATAATGCTGTTATTAACATTGTAATTTTTCACGCTAGTACTTTTGGGTTTTTTTGGATATATACCCAGAAGTGGAATTACTGGTCATATGGTAGTTCTTATTTTTAGTTTTTTGAGGAACCTCCATACTGTTTTCCACAGTGACTGCACTGATTTACATTCCCACCAACAGTGTATGAGGGTTCCCTTTTCTCCACATCCTTGTCAGCATTTGTTATTTGTGTTCTTTTTGATGATAGCCATTCTGACTGGTGTGAGATGATGGCTCATTGTGGTTTTGATTTGCATTTCCCTGATAATTAGCGACATTGAGCATGTTTTCCATGTACCTTTTGCCTGTCTGTGAAAGACAGCTACTTTTGATCATGGATGTTCTGTGCCTACATACTGTGACAAAGTCTTGCATTAATAAAATGCCAGTGAAAAATTTATTTTCTTCCACATCCAGATTTGTTGTTTTTATGATTCTTTAGCTTAAGGAAAGAGAGAATTTTTTAAATACTGTTCTGAATTTCTCCTTGAGAGATTTTTGGCATTATAGGAAAAACCCCTTGATCTTAATATTCTTACCGTTCATGGCCATACAGTGCAGCATTCTACTTAGTCAACTACCTTAGTAGTACCTAATCTTGTGGAGAACAGCAGTGTCTCAAAATGTTAAATTATTTAACAAGCCTCACAGCTTTAGCTAATGATCTCACTTTATTAGAATGCAGTCTAAGGAAATGTGAGGTAAAGGAAATCTGTGGGAATTCAACACACTGAGTGATAACAGGGAGCAGGATCTAGTCCTTGAAGCCTTATTGACCTAAATTCCCATTGACTGAGTTTTCTATACTGCATTAATTGATTACTATTCTCAGCAATTCATCCTGCTTGGAAAGAGAGGGTCACCCAGATATTAGTGTTCCTTTGTGCTACACCTTCCTCTTGTGTGTCTCATTTGTGATCTTTTATGCCATTATCATTTAATGTGTATAAGAATTGCTTAAGGTGCTTATTGAAAACCAGAGACTCTCTGTACAGGTGTATCTGTATTGTGTAGGTACTGTGGGAGCTTTCTGTTGGAAAGATTCTGTTCAGAGTGATACTTGATAGTCTTATACAAACAGAACAAAGCTCATTTGATGTGTAAATTTTTAGATAGAGTTTGTAATAGTAGTAGTAGAAGTCAGAGTAATAATTATTAATATATCTTTATATTTATATTCACAGTTTTACAGAAATATTTATATGCATCATTTCAGAGATATGACTAACTTCATAGTAATTTATTCCATGTTTATTGATGACTCAGGTGCTCAGCTGGAGATGAAGCCCCAAAGACTAGGGAGTTGTACTTAAAACCACCATGAGGTTAATTTCCACTCTTAGCTCTGAAAGTACTTGCCTACTTTAATTTTCTCATTCATATTTTTTATTTCTTGAACATTAAAAATCCCCCCCAATTTCTTGAGAGATTGTATAATCTAGTACTAGGCTACACACTGTCAAGATTAATATTTACATGAAAAGAAGGAAGCAAAAAAATTTAGGCTCTTTAGGTCAAAATAACAGTGACATATTAAAGTTTTAACACAATATTCTAATTACTTCTTTGAAAGGCACAGTAATATTCAATAAAAAAAGGCATTGTGAAAATTAAAAGCCTACATCAAGATTTTCAGAGTTAAAAACGTAACAATGAGAAAAGCAACTTAGCAGCTTCACTATGGAGGAGACAATTCCCCAGAATATCAACATCCCAATTCAGGTTTTAATTGCCTTGTAATTCCAGTTATGTGAAAAAGTCTGATAAAGGAGAAAGGGGGATTTCATGTAGTTTGCCCTCAATGAGATTTCATATTTTAAACTAATTGTTTTAATTGCGCTGCTTTTTTCTTGTTTGGGCAAAAAAAAAAAAGAACAAAATGAATGGAGTTTAAAGTGGTAGAGAACTCTATCTTGGTTCAAATGAGAAATTCTGAGTTCATAATCTGAAATTTTTTCATACTTTCAGGTGACAGAGTAAAACCGAAATCCAAAGCGTGTTCTCTCACTAGATTCTTTAGTACTATTTTGGAATTGATATAATTGGGGGGTTACTTTTTGCTCATAAATATAGGAGAAAAAGCAAATAAATTCACCCTTATCTTATGAAGCCAAGCAGGAAAACATGGTTTTTATACTGAATCCCTGTTTTTGCAATTACTGTACATCAAAATAGTTATGGTTTGGAATGCAGTACTAAATAACCAAGATACCACTGAAGAAATCAAAGAGGAAATCAAAAAATACCTAGAAACAAATGACAATGAAAACATGACAACCCAAAACCTGTGGGATGCAGCAAAGCAGTTCTAAGATGGAATTTTATAGCAATACAATCCTACCTCAAGAAACAAGAAAAATCTCAAACAACCTAACCTTACACCTAAAGCAATTAGAGAAAGAAGAAGAAAAAAAAAACCCAAAGTTAGCAGAAGGAAAAAAATCATAAAAATCAGATCAGAAATAAATGAAAATGAAATAAAGGGAACAATAGCAAAGATCAATAAAACTAAAAGCTGGTTCTTTGAGAAGATAAACGAAATTGATAAACCATTAGCCAGACTCATCAAGAAAAAAAGGGAGAAGACTCGAATCAACAGAATTAGAAATGAAAAAGGAGAAGTAACAACTGACACTGCAGAAATACGAAGGATCATGAGAGATTACTACAATCAGTTATATGCCAATAAAATGGACAACCTGGAAGAAATGGACAAATTCTTAGAAAAACACAACCTTCCGAGACTGAACCAGGAAGAAATAGAAAATATAAACAGACCAATCACAAGCACTGAAATTGAAACTGTGATTAAAAATCTTCCAACAAACAAAAGCCCAGCACCAGATGGCTTCACAGGCGAATTCTATTAAACATTTAGAGAAGAGCTAACACCTATACTTCTCAAATTCTTCCAAAATATAGCAGAGGGAGGAACACTCCCAAACTCATTCTATGAGGCCACCATCACCCTGATACCAAAACCAGACAAAGATGTCACAAAAAAAGAAAACTACAGGCTAATATCACTGATGAACATAGATGCAAAAATCCTCAACAGAATACTAGCAAACAGAATCCAATAGCACATTAAAATGATCATACACCATGATCAACTAGGGTTTATCCCAGGAATGCAACGATTCTTCAATATATGCAAATCAATCAATGTGATACACAATATTAACAAACTGAAGGATAAAAATTCATATGATCATCTCAATAGATGCAGAAAAAGCTTTTGACAAAATTCAACAGCCATTTATAATAAAAACTCTCCAGAAAGTAGGCATAGAGGGAACCTACCTCAACATAATAAAGGCCATATGTGACAAACCCACAGCCAACATTGTTCTCAATGGTGAAAAACTGAAAGCATTTCCTCTGAGATCAGGAACAAGACAAGGTTGTCCACTCTCACCAGTATTATTCAACATAATTTTGGAAGTTTTAGCCACAACAATCAGAGAAGAAAAAAAATAAAAGGAATCCAAATCACAAAAAAAGAAGTAAAACTGTCACTGTTTACAGATGACATGATACTATACATAGAGAATCCTAACGATGCTACCAGAAAACTACTAGAGCTGATCAATGAATTTGGTAAAGTAGCAGGATACAAAATTAATGCACAGAAATCTCTTGCATTCCTATACACTAATGATGAAAAATCTGAAAGAGAAATTAAGGAAACACTCCCATTTACCATTGCAACAAAAAGAATAAAATACCTAGGAATTAACCTACCTAAGGAGACGAAAGACCTATATGCAGAAAACTATAAGACACTGATGAAAGAAATTAAAGATGGTACAAACAAATGGAGAGATATACCATGTTCTTGG
The DNA here is from genome assembly GCF_964374135.1 of Grampus griseus. Taxonomy (NCBI): domain Eukaryota; kingdom Metazoa; phylum Chordata; class Mammalia; order Artiodactyla; family Delphinidae; genus Grampus; species Grampus griseus. The sequence continues at coordinate 9,429,980 of NC_139017.1, forward strand.
ATTGGAAGAATCAACATTGTGAAAATGACTGTACTACCCAGAGCAATCCACAGATTCAATGCAATCCCTATCAAACTACCAATGGCATTTTTCACAGAAACAGAAGAAAAAATTTCACAATTTGTGTGGAAACACAAAAGACCCTGAATAGCCAAAGCAGTCTTGAGAAAGAAAAACAGAGCTGGAGGAATCAGGCTCCCTGACTTCAGACTATACTACAAAGCTACAGTAATCAAGACAGTATGGTACTGGTACAAAAACAGAAATATAGATCAATGGAACAGGATAGAAAGCCCAGAGATAAACCCATGCATATATGGTCACCTTATCTTTCATAAAGGAGGCAAGAATATACAGTGGAGAAAAGACAGCCTCTTCAATAAGTGGTGCTGGGAAAACTGGACAGCTACATGTAAAGGAATGAAATTAGAACACTCCCTAACATCGTATACAAAAATAAACTCAAAATGGATTAAAGACCTAAATGTAAGGCCAGACACCATAAAACCCTTAGAGGAAAACATAGGCAGAACACTCTATGACATAAATCACAGCAAGATCCTTTTTGACCCACCTCCTAGAGAAATGGAAATAAAAAACAAAAAGAAACAAATGGGACCTAATGAAACTTAAAAGCTTTTGCACAGTGAAGGAAACCATAAAAAATGTCAAAAAGACAACCCTGAGAATGCGAGAAAATATTTGCAAATGATGCAACTGAGAAAGTTTTAATCTCCAAAATATACAAACAGCTCATGCAGCTCAATATCAGAAAACAAACAAGCCTATTCCAAAAATGCACAGAAAATCTAAATAGACATTTCTGAAAATATACAGGTCGCCAACAAACACATGAAAGGATACTCAACTCACTAATCATTAGAGAAATGCAAATCAAAACTATAATGAGGTATCACCTCACACCAGTCAGAATGGCCATGATCAAAAAATCTACAAACAGTAAATGCTGGAGAGGGTGTGGAGAAAAGGGACCCCACTTGCACTGTTGGTGGGAATGTAAATTGATACAGCCACTATGGAGAACAATATGGAGGTTCCTCAAAAAACTAAAAATAGAACTACCATATGACCCAGCAATCCTACTACTGGGCATATACCCTGAGAAAACCATAATTCCTAGAGTCAGGTACCACAATGTTCATTGCAGCACTATTTACAGTAGCCAGGACATGGAAGCAACCTAAGTATCCGTCGACAGATGAATGGATAAAGATGTGGTACATATATACAATGGAATATTACTCAGTCATAAAAAGAAACAAAATTGAGTTATTTGTTGTGATGTGGATGGACCTAGAGTCTGTCATACAGAGTGAAGTAAGTCAGAAAGAGAAAAATACCGTATGCTAACACATATATATGGAATCTAAAAGGAAAAAAAAAATGGTTCTGACAAACCTAGGGGCAGGACAAGAATAAAGACGCAGACATACACAATGGACTTAAGGACACAGGGAGGGAGAAGGGTAAGTTGGGACGAAGTGAGAGAGTGACATGGACATCCATACACTTACCAAATGTAAAATAGATAGCTAGTGGGAATCAGCCGCATAGCACAGGGAGATCAGCTCGGTGCTTTGTGACCACCTGGAGGGGTAGATAGGGAGGGTTGGAGGGAGGCACAAGAGGGAGGGGATATGGGGATATATGTATACATATAGCTGATTCACTTTGTTATACAGCAGACACTAACACAACATTGTAAAGCAATTATACTCCAATAAAGATGTTAAAAAAATAGTTACAGTCTGGGACATAATTCATTTCAGTATTCGAACCTCTTTAGAACACCATAATGCTTAGAGTTCGTTTTGAAATTAAGAAAATTCTGGATACAGGTACAATGCCTGAAAAAAACCTGGAAGTGTTAAATCTGAATACAACTGGCAGAAAAAGGTGAAGTAATAATAGGGAATATTCATCTTGTTTTCAAAGGTGCCAAGACAGTTGTGTCAGGACAGCTAATATGCTGTTGGGTTTGTATATAGGCTGTTCAATTACATGAGGGATCAGGGGATATTCCCAGTGCCTCTGCCGCAGTTCTCTCCTATTTTTTTTTCTTATTTTAGAACTTTGATTTTGCTTTAACAAAATGCATGAAATGCTTGCCTCAGGGCAAACTATCGCACCCCATGTGTCTTCTCTTGAAATAGCTGCAATTTGCACCTTCTATAGATAAAGAGGTCAATTTGTTTTATATAATGCGATATTATTCAGGAAATACCCTTGAATTTAGGCTCAGGACCTGAGGTGTCAAATATTTGCTCTTTCCCTAAGCGTGCCCCATGGGTTTAACTGCCACCTATTCTTAGAGTCATGATGCTCCTGGGTCCCCTGCTCACCACCTCTCCCACCATCTTTCCCATCTTCTTCCTGAAATGTCAGTCCCTCTGTCCTGCACACCACTCTGGGCTTGAAGTGCAATGGGCAGCGGGCCTTCTCGGTAACATGGAGATTCACACACTCCACAGAGCAAAGCTAAAGGTAGATTAGCACTTACATTAGAGTGAAAACACAGGACCAGTGGACACCTGTCTGAAATGTTTTGCATCTGGAATAAATGTTTACAGTTTTGTTCTGTCTTCTCAGGCATCTCCTGTCACTGGAGTTAAGTATCTATATGAATGTTTTGTTTGAATAAGCCAGTTCATTTATTTATTTACTTAGTCTCATTTCATGAAAACTTTACAGGGCTTACAAGAAATTACTATGACAAATATGAAGACATGTAGGTAGAGTTTACCGCACATGATCTATTTTCAGTTGAGATTCTAGGCCTTTCTGTGTCTGTCTTTTTTGCTTAATGGTAGTATTTTGGTAACTACTAAAAAAGGCTCATTGGTAACTACTAAACAGTTAATGACAGGATCATATCATGTACAATGATCAGATCATTTCTCTAAAGCTTATAAATTCCTAGAGCTCATTGGAAACTCTAAGTTACTGTCGTATTGTTGCCCCATGGAGGGTGGGATCCACGTCCCCAACCAAAATCTGGTCTGGATGTCGATACTGATGATACCACACATACCACTACAAGGGTGTGAAGAGGTGCATTACTCACATAAAGAGGATCTCTGGGGAATGCAGGCAAGCTGTCAGGGTGGTCTGAAAGTGGCTTGGGAGACGGGAGAGGCAGTTGGCTTTGGTTTTTCTTGTGGTCCGAGGGTAGGCGAGGTGAGGGTTCCCAGGAGGGGTGGGGACTTACTTGGTTGGAACTTTGCACTGGTGCTAAGGGAAGGAGAGTACAGGCTTTCTTACTGGTTGCGCAGATGTGGGGCAAGAGGAAACGTGGGCGACACGGGACCTCAAAGCTCTCAGTGGTCAATCATCAAACGTGCAGCCAAACTCTGTATTACGATAGCAGTGAACATTACCTTTGTAAACCAGTCCCTGGATAACATCCCTCTTCTTTACCTGCACTGTCACCTGTCTATCGCTGTCACCTTACGCTGCTTCCTTCCTTCCTTTATTTATTTTCACGGAACTGGTCACAACTGGCCAGATGAGTGCCTTTGTTTATTGTTTGCCTCTTCCAGCTGCAACTGTGAGCTCCTAAGCGTTAAATTACATTTGTCTGTTTACTGCTATATCCTCAGCAACCAGACAGTGCAGGGAACATAACAGGCACACAGGAATTATTTTAAAAATAAATAAATGTCCATCAGCTTTACTAGACTGTATGCTTTATGAAGGCAAGACTGTGGTTGTTCCTGTCATGGTTGATTCCAATGATTCAGAGGGATGCTTTGTGCTTCAGTAAATATTGGTGAAAATAATTAATTCTTTTAGTTACTTTAATATAGCACTTTTGTTTTTATTTTTGGATTTTTGGTGTTTATGTTTTTATTTATTTATATTTTTATTGAAGTACAGTTGATTTACAATGTTGTATTAGTTTCAGGTGTACAGCAAAGTGATTCAGTTATATATACATATATTCTTTTTCAGATTCTTTTCCATTATGGGTTAGTACAAGATATTAAATATAGTTAGTTCCCTGTGCTATACAGTAGGTCCTTGTTGTTTATCTATTTTATGTATAGTAGTGTGAATCTGTTAATCCCAAACTCCTAATTTATCCCTCCCCCCCTTTCCCTTTGGTAACCATAGTTTGTTTTCTATGTCTGTGAGTCTGTTTCTGTTTTGTAAATAAGTTCATTTGTATCATTTTTTTTTTAGATTCCACATATAAATGATGTATCATATGTTATTTATCGTTCTTTGATTTACTTCACTTAGTATGATAATCTCTAGGTCTATCCACGTTGCTGCAAATGGCATTATTTTATTCTTTTTCATGGCTGGGTAATATTCCATTGTATGTATATGTATATGTATATATATATATATATATATGGGAAAATGGGAAAAAATGTATAGCACTTTTGCAAGATTCTCATAGCTTTTTAAAAAATTTATTTTATTGAAGTATGGCTGATTTAAGGTTCTCCTCATAGCTTTTACTTTCAATAAAGAAATCTTGGCTCATTTTATTCCTGAAATAGAGCAAAAACAAGTTTATTGAGTCTTGTTGATTTGTTTAAAAGTTTGGGCAGAGCAGCAAATTACTGAAGAAGTAAGAGTTGGGCACTCACTTCTGATGACAAAAAGATGCTGAAATTGTAAGTGACTTAGAGGTTATGTAGACATGGCCACTCTTTTGTTCACAGAAAGCAACAAGAAATATCTTAATTCCTGGAACACTAAGTGAATTTTTCATTTAAAATCAACTATATAAATTGCAGGACAGCACAATTGAAGTCAGGGAAAATCTAATGAATAGCCTTCAGATGAAATTTGTTATGTGTATTTATTAATAAACCAAAATATCCCCTCCAACATAAGTGAATAAATATATAGATAAATAGACACATAGATTAATAAGTAAATAAATAAAATGTATCAATAAGATGTCACTCTGCTTTCTAGTCCAACATGAATGAGAGCACAAAAGCTATTGTCTTGAAACTAAACAGGACTTTTTGATTTATTATATGTCCTGAGACTTAAGCTGGTTATTTTTAGTAATTGTGAAACATTTAGTTCACTCTAATTTAGTAACTTATTACAAAGCCATTTGATATTTTGCAGCTGTGCAATTAATTATACGGCGGCCAGACTCCACAACTGACTGCAATGCTGTCATGGCCGGGGAAAGGTGGCCCAGCCCAAACCCCTTCCTGGTGTCCAAGCCTCGGTTAGGTTAGCTTTCAGCTGCCTGCTTTTTGCTAAGTAAAGGACGTGGAGTGCTGTGTGCTCTTCAGAGTAGTCTGTTGCTCAGCAACCGGGCCTCCCCTCTTAGGAAACAGGTCAGGAAAAAGGAACAGAGATGAGGGGGTGATTAAATGTTTGTCTGCCATCTCTGATAAAGCAGAAATCCTCTGAAAAGAAATCATCCTGGATAGATATCTCCAACCCACAGGGAAACAAATTAATCTCATTAGGTAAGGGGTTAGTATCTGTTTGCTAGAAATGCTGTTTCCCGTTATCACCTGGAGGAAAGTTTTAGTGGTTTTAAATAGCATCTAAGACCAATAGCATTCTGTTTGATGAAGTTAGAAAATTTAATATGGCATGACCATCACCTCAAGGTCAAAGAAAAAAACTTCATTCTTGAAAGACAAGAACGGATGTTTTATTTCATATAGTTCACTTATTATTTAGTTATTCAGAATCACTTAAATGTCATAACAAAGTCTAGCTTTTTTTCATGACATAAAAATTTTGTGAAATAGCTTTTTTCTTCTGTTACTTAGGATTTCGGATTGATAGTGTTTGTCAAGAAAAATTCCCAATGAAAAACTGCATTGTAGAATCTTGAATATCTCTAATTGAAAAATTGGAAACAGAAAATACTCTTTTTAAATGAAAAATTTTTTTCATGTATTAAATGATGTGAACTTGTGATGACTGTATACCATTTGGTGAGTTTACAGTCTAAAAAAATTAAAAATAAGATCTGCAAACATATGGTAAAACAGAGACATTTTAGCTAGGAATAGTAGTCAGAAAAAAAGGAATCCATGATTCTTTAAAAGTCCTCACTTACCACCCCTCTTAAATCAAATTTTCTTTTTAAAAATATTTTGTCTCAGCTGGTATAGTTATACAGGCTAAACTATCATACATTTTTTTCCCTATATTGTATGACTGATATGCTATTTAAATGGTTGCTGTGCCACTTCAGTTACTTTTCAGTTAAGACCTTTTTAATGTTCTCAGGAGTAGAGCTTCTCAGTTTCAAGGTGGGAGTCACTTAAGAGAAGGTGGTGTCATCCACCAGGGAATAGCCAAGTGTCAACCCTGGACACCGTGGGTGCTTCTATGTATGTGTTGATGACTCTGCCGGAATCTCAAACTCGATCTGTGTAATTACCTGTGTATCTGTTTGTTTACAATTCATTCATTCATTGATGATTCAGCTTTTATAAGGCCAAGGAGAAATATGAATAAATTAATTTGGCAATAATTAACTGCTCAGCTGGTTTTCTTAGTAGAGAATATATTGGCTTTGAGAATTGAAGACAACTGAACATATTTAAAACCCATAAAAAAATACGGGGGGAGAGCCTTTTTTTTTATTCATGGTTAGCTCACTAAATTACAAATTCAAAAATCTACTTCTACTTTGTTTTCTGTAAAATGGGGTTTAAACTTCCTCTTATATCTTTGAAGAGGTATCATTTTGGAGATTTTATTTTTAAATGTATTTTAGATTTTAGTTATAGTTAATTACATTATAATTAAAAATAATGTTGCTACATAACCAATAATATTTCTAATCTATATAAAATATACACATATTCACATTTATATATATTTTTGAGTTTAGCTCATGTAAATTGTAATTTTCAATAAGTTGTCATTATTATGATTTGTTTAATATTGCTACCTGATGAGTAATGGAAAATTCTCTATCACATGCATACATATTTATACTTTACGGTGACCCTGGAGACTTAGTTCAGCACATCGTAATTGTAATTTTGATTCTCTATGTTTATATCTGTCCTTAGAACTGGAACAATTCTATCCACACCTTTCTCACTCCTGCTTTTTAGTTCTCATGCTGGCAGTTAAACCTCAGAAGCATCCAGCCACTTCCAGAATCGTGTTCTGACCACTTGTGTTATTATTCAACTCTCTTTGCTCAAACCTAAAGGGATCACATGCTGTGTGAGGGATAGCCTTCCTCAAAACCTGTAAAATGTAAGACAAATTCCCATAGGATATTTATATTTTAACACAGCCTGGTTGGGTTTTGCTGGGGGAAAGAGTGGCGAAAATATTCTTCTATTATTCCGGCACAATATACCTTTTTTTAAAATAAGAAAATAGCACAACCTCATACAACTTTTGCAACTATACCTAACTTGTGGACTGTCTTGCTTTATAAGATTTCGTCACAACTGTGCAGACTAGCAGTGTGTCAAACAATTTGCATTTAAACGTGATAATCAGGAAAAAGAACTTCTTTAAAATATAAAGGTCAGATTAAGAATACATTGTACATGCAAATATGCTGATTTAGATGCAGAGGATGAATTCTAACAGTGGGCAACTCTAGAAAAGGCTAACGCTTTTCCTGAGTGCCCAGTAATGTCGAATTACAGTTGAACACCTATAGAAATAAATGTGACATCCAAATGGTCACCAAATGAATATATTATGCTCTGTGATGTTTCACTGAATTCTAAATGAGTTCAGAATGATGCCATACCAAGAGGTGCTGAAGTACTTCAGACACACTCAGTCAAATGCGTGTGGTTAAATAAAAATGCATGGAATGTTCCTTATATAAAGTGAGTTTTTCCTATTCGGAAGGAAAGTAGAACAATTTATTTTTTTCTTTTACAGACTCATCACAAGTAAGAGTTTACTTTAATAAACTTGCTTTGGTTTTTAAAGAAACTCTTGCAGTTTGAAAGTTACTTTGCAATGTTTTCAAACTCTAATGTGTTGAGTTACAGTCTTGCTTTTACTGTGTCCTGTGACATTTATTAAGCTACATTTTCTGCATTTAATCGGAAAAGCAGTCATGAGCTGGATAAGTGGACTAATGGGCAGAATATGTTTACACTACTGAAAGGCTTTCCAGTAAACTAGGGAGTTGGGTTGTTCTAATTAGTTAAATATCCTGGTTAATATTTTTTAATATATCTATATAAGAAATCTTAAATGCTCTACATTTATTTTTCTTTATTTTTTAAATTTATTTATTTATTTATGTATTTATTTATTTTTGGCTGTGTTGGGTCTTCATTGCTGCGCGCGGGCTCTCTCTAGTTGCAGCGAGCAGGGGCTACTCTTCGCTGTGGTGTGCGGGCTTCTCACTGCGGTGGCTTCTCCTGTTGCGGAGCACAGGCTCTAGGCGTGTGGACTTCAGTAGTTGCAACACATGGGCTCTACGGTGCAGGCTCAGTAGTTGTGGTGCACAGGCTTATCTGCTCCATGGCATGTGGGATCTTCCTGGACCAGGGCTCGAACCCATGTCCCCTGCATTGGCAGGCGGATTCTTAACCACTGCACCACCAGGGAAGCCCTCTACATTTAGATTATACTTAAAAATGCAGTTATATTCCAAGTTCCCACTCCTTTTTATAGGTGTGAGTTAATGATTAGGTTGTGAATTTCAAAGAGTAAACTCCTCAGGTGTGGCCCTCTGAGGATGGCTTTCCTGGGGTGGGATCTGCTCCAACCATTGTTTGGAGCAGAAGACGCCACCCAGCGAGTTTCGGGTCCACCTGTGTGATGACAAAAGCCTGAGACAGAGCTCCGTCAGAGGGGAGAGCAGAGGGGAACCTGTAATAGGAGGTCCTTCCTGGGCCAGTGGAGAGAGAGAACGGAAAGAACTAAGGAGATGAAATGGCCACTCAGCCCTGCTCATGTCTCACCAAGGAATCAAACGCAGGAAATCTGTAAACTATTGCAAACTCTGAGTCTGCCAATGACTTGCTATGAGGCCTTGATGAGGTCACACAACCTCTCTAAGTTTCAGTTTTCAAGCTATAAAATGGGAGTAAGTGTCGATTGTTGGGTAATTGCAGGTTTGACAGAAACACTCGTATTATATGGCACAAAGGTCCCTTGACTGATTAATGTCTGTGGTTACCGTTATTTTGCTGGGTCTCCCGAGGACCCAGCACGGCAGGAGCTGGCTGTCCACACCTTCTCCACGGTAAAGACCCCTTGAGTCATGGCTCCTCCCACCCTTGGAGCCTTCCCATGCTCTCCCACCCGCCGTCTTATTCCGCTCCCTCCTTCAGCCCCAGTACATTAGCCCACGGATGTGTTCATGCTCCCACACTCAAGCCTTTTGCCTCAGGGTTTTTATCCTAGCTGCTCTCTTGATTTCCAAATGGGTGACCTCTTCTTGTGTCCTTAGCTTAAATAACTCTACCTCTGTTAGGCCTTTTCCGAGCATCAAGTCTGATAATAAAATTATAATAACAATTTTATCAAATCATCCTATTTTAATTTTTCCCTAGCAAGTACTACTGTCTCATATGTTCTTGTTTGTCGTACTGATGGATGGACTGTTTTTATCCCACTAGAAGGCAAGCTACATGAGGGCAGAGTTGGTTAATCTTCTCTTCTGTATCCCCTCTACCTACTTGGTGCTTAGACATGCTAGGTGCTTAGTAAATATTTGTTGGATGAATAAATTTGTAGTGTGAGCTGCCTCTGGGGTTACATTTGCATTGTCTAAGTGTGAGGAAGTACCTCCTCTGAGCAGGCCTTAATCTCTCACCATTTAGATTGAGGGTGGGGCGGGGGCGGGGGGGGTCCGATTTCTTCAGGATATTCTGAGGACTTTTTTCTCTCAACCGAGGGTTGAATACGTACTACTTCTTCTCCTCCCACTCCCCTCCTCCTTCTGGCCCAATTTACCTTAGTGTGTCCAGAGACCCAATTTAAGTTTCCCCCATTCAGGAGTGGTCAGTGTAGAATGCAGGCATCTGGAGATTCTAGTCAACCAGGAATAAATTTAAAATATCATGCCTGTGAATTCAGCTTTCTGTGTAAGGCTCTTATAGCTATAAAGAGCTATAAGAGCTCCACTCAAAAAGTGTGGAGCTATAAATTACCTCTTACCCACTGAGAAGACAACACCATTGAATAAAAAGAGAAAAATAATCTGATGACCTCTTTCTTTTTCAAAAGACACACACACGGAAGCTGTCCAGGGAAGCTATAGGCCCCTCACCAGGCCCAAGACACCCTGGCTGACAGTCCCCTGGAAAGTCCAGTAGAAATCAGCTGAGATCCTAAAACTGAACAAGGCTTGAGGAGAGCTGTTTGCTTGGGATGAGTGTCTTATTTGATTCTCTATAATTTCAACGCTTTGACTTCCAAGAACATCTGATTCAGATAACCATATCATATTAATTCCTTATATAGAACATAAATTAAGAAGCATCCGATATTTACTAACAGGAAAAAGCAATTTCTTCCCCACTGTGGTTACTTTTATTTTGCTGGCTCTCCCAAGGGCCCAGCACTCCAGGAGCTGGAGCTTTTCCTTTAATAAAACTGAAGAGGTGCCATGTCAGTGGTCTGCCCTGAGGCCCATCTCCCTCCCTCCATCCGATGAATGAGACTGTTCCTCTTGTCTCCAGGGCCCTTTCTCCTCTCTTGGTACTTAAATCCTATTAGCTTTGAATGTGCTTCATCCACTGTGGAGTGTGGAGACAGAACAGCTTCCAGAATTGTGGAATTAGACTATTTCAGCCACAGTCTTCCCTTAGTCCCCCCCACCTCCTTTTTTAGTTCTGGTGCTGACAGGTTAAACCCTTGACAATCGGAGACATTCTACTCTCTTCCAGAACCATCTTCCAGCTCCTTGTATTATCTGCTCAGCTTCTATCTCCCACCACTACAGGATGCAGAGGCCACGGTCTGTGTGAGACATGATATTCCTTAAAACTCACCTGTTAAAGGAAAAAAGTGCACCAGACAAGATGATGAGCAGAGAGAAGTTGATTTTTTTCTGATACTATTTCCAGCTACAGGGGCTTGAGCACAGACCAAGTGGGATACAAGCACCACTGAAACAAAGCGGGTGTTTCCAAGAGCTGGAGTGGAGGCTCTAGGCTTTCTGCATTTGCTAATTGACCTTCACCAAAGGAAATGTAAGCTTCCTCCTACCATCATGACAGGAGGAGGGAGTTTCACAGGTTGGAGCAAGTGTTCAGGCAAGTTAGACTCCTTCCTTCCCACTGAGTCTGGGAGAGAGGGTGTTGTCTTCCATGATGTCCTACCTTCCAAAGGAAGGGCTCCTAGGTCCTTGAGGAAGACATTCTGGTTGTAAAACTGACAAGAGGCTTTACAAAAACATTTACTTCTTAAGTTAGACAGAGAAAGAGAAATATCATATGATATCGCTTATATGTGGAATCTAAAAAGATGATACAAATGAACTTATTTACAAAACAGAAACACTCATAGACTTAGAGGACGAACTTATGGTTACCAGGGGGAAAGGGTGGTGGTGGGAGGGATAAATTAGGAGTTTCAAATTAACACACACACACACACGCTATATAAAATAGATAACCAACAAGGACCTACTGTATAGCACAGGGAACTTGGCTCAATATTCTTTAATAACCTAAATGGGAAAAGAATTTGAAAAAGAAAGGATACTTCCATGGGTATAACTGAATCACTTTGCTGTACACCTGAAACGAACACAACATTGTTAATCAACTACACTCCAATATAAAATAAAAGTTAAAAAAAATTTACTTCTCATAGAGGCAGAGAATGGATTTGCCATCACAAGTTTTCTCAGGTAAATGCTCTAAGATAAAGGAGGTCAGGGGCCTGGGTTATAAAGTTAAGTCATCCCGAGGGGAATGTGGAGGCCCACTGGGGCACCGGACAGGTCTGAGTTTCCTTTAGGACTAAACTCAAGGGCACTTTACAAGGAGAGGTTCATCTTGCAGCCATGTGCTAACAACTTGCTTGCATTTTCTGTTTTTCTTGCCTGGGATGTTATGATTTTGGCAAGCTTAAAGGTGTGCCTGGCTTACCGGTGTATTTCTTTTCTCAGCTTTACCTCTAACATGGCACAGAGCCATTGGAGGAAGCCGTCCAAAGGACATGACCTCCAGCTGACCCTCAAGCTGCTCCCCCCCCCCACCCCGCTCCTGTCCTTGGGAGTTGCATTGTGCTTCCTTCCCCGCCCCCAAAAGCTGCTCCAAGCGCACAGCCTTGAAATAGAAATGTGGTGTTGCAGCCACCTAGGATACATACACGACTGAACCCTGTTACGGTCTCTATGTAAACTTTTAAGATTCTGGCAGATGTGTGCGGAGAGCTGCTCATCTTGCAGCTGCTCGAGTCAAGCCTCACATGCAAGTTCCTTTGTTTAGTAAACCTGTCACCTCCCAATCTGGGGTGATCTGCCCCTTTCTTTGGTCTCTCCCTGCCCTCTGTGTCCGGGGACCAGGGAGTGATTTCAGATCATACCCAGGCAGCTCTGAGGAGGTTCTCAGGCAACAATAGTGCATTTTCCCAAATTAACAGCACAGTGAATCAAGCTGGTTTTTGCCTAGCTTCACAGTGGGTTTTTTTCCATATTAAAAACATTCGATTCCAAAGTTATTGATTTTAAGCACTATCATCGCCACTTGATGAATGCTTGCATGCTATTATCAGAGTTTTAAAAAAGATTCATGTTATTTTATGTTAAAATAATAGCAGTGGTAACGATAATCGTCTGTAGAAGTTCCTATGTGTATAGACAATGGCTTGGATCACAAGATACTGTAAAGTTTGGAAGTGAGTGTTTCTGTTTATCTGCAAAAGTACTGTCTCCGTGGGAGGCCTGGGCTTAAGCAGACTTTATACAATCATCCCTCAGTCTACAGGGCGGGGGGATTGGTTCCAGGAGCTCCCACATATGCCAAGATTCGCGGACGCTCAAGTCTCATAGTTGACCTGCCATGTCCATGGGTCTCACATCAGCAGATTCAGCCAACCTTGGATGGCAATTTAGATCTGCAGTTGGTTGAATCCACGGATGCCAAACTCAGGAATACAGTGGGCTGACGGTATATTTATTTTAAAAAATCCACATCTAAGTGGACCAGGGCAGCTCAAACCAATGTTGTTCAAGGGTCAACTGTAATTTGGCCAACTTTGCAATTTTGCCATTATTAACTGAACTTTAAAATTATTTGAGGTTTCCATTATTTTAAACTTTCTCATGAAATGGGTTGACAGTATTAATCTATAACAATGCATGGACCTGTATTTTAATTTTCAAATAGCACACTTGTACTTTAGTTACAGATGGCCACAATCCTAGCCACTTACATTTTAAAAGAGCAGAACGTGTTTCTAAATGCTTAGGGTCAGGTACCTGAATGCTTAACAATATGTACTCTCAATGGTTTACGGCAATTATCTGAGCCATCTTTGCAAATATCACAGTGCTAATAATGCTCATATCTGAGCATTAGCTGGGGATGCTGTTGTCTTCACTCACCTGCCAAATGTGCAATAAAGAAGCTCATCCTTTAGACGGCTATTAAATCTTTTCTTTAATGTTCAATTATTTCTAAGTCTGTGACCACTATTTTATTTCATATGGTTATTTTAATTAAATTATTGAATTACAGTTATGAGGTATCTTGTTGCATGGCTAATATTTAGTGAATGAATGGCATGACTTGAATGATTTCTGTGTTGTTCAATTGATCAATCAGGTCTCCTCAGCACAAGTATAATAGTTGGTATTATACTCTTCTATACTAGCACTTACAGTAAAGAATGGAGCCGTGGATTTGATAAAGATATATATGAAGGAAATGAACAATGTCTGCTCTGCACCGTTTCGTGGTGAAATGGTAGTGCTCTGAACCTGTGACAACTGTATGGGATGGAGGTTTTTTCTCAATAAAAAGCAGATTGCTTCACACTTTTAAATTCAATTAAAATGAAATTTAAGAATATAAAATTCCATAATTATGGAAATTATGAAGCGAGTGTATTGACATTTAGTATAGTTCAGAATAATAATGAGTGGCAACCAAAGAAAATGAAACTCAGAAACTACTACCAGATTGCTTAACGTTTAGAAATTTTTAGATCATGATAGAGATTTAAGCTAAGAGCAGGCCAATTTCTTGTTACTAGAAATGGCTTTACTCATTGTAGCTCCCATTTACTACAAGTTTCATTTACAAAGATTTTTTTTATTATTTATCAGAAACATATAAGAATTCACTGAAGCTAAGGTTACCGTCAGGGTTAGGGTTAACTCTGGGTGCTGGCACCATGTATTTTGCTTCTTCCTGGCAATTGTTATTTGAAAGGACAATTAAGCAGTGTCTAAAGCTGTACTCCTTCATATACGAGGTTTGACTTAATTGCATACACTGGGTTTCTCAAATTAGGGTATGAAGGCGCCCCATCTGTGTCCTCCACACTCTCCCTGTTGCAACTCCCCAGATTCTGGAAATATCCTAGGAGGGACTCTGGCTCCTCATGAGAAAAGATTAATTTTTAAAAATTTCATTTACACAGATACCTAAAAAATAATGTAAGCATCTTCCGAATCATGTTCTTACTGAGTACAGTGAGGCCATTTCAGGGCTCCTGTCTGTTTGATTATTACTATTATTATTTAAAACATATCAAATAAAATTTACCATCTTAAATAATTAATTAGTTTATTTATTTATGGCTGTGTTGGGTTTTCATTGCTGCACACGGGCTTTTCTCAGGTTGCGGGAGCGGGGGCTACTCTTCATTGCGGTGCGCAGGCTTCTCATGGCGGTGGCTTCTCTTGTTGCTTAGCACAGGCTCTAGGGCGTGTGGGCTTCAGTAGTTGTGGCTCAAGGGCTCTAGAGCGCAGGTTCAGTAGTTGTGGTGCACGGGCTTAATTGCTCCGCGGCATGTGGGTTCTTCCCGGACCAGGGCTTGAACCTGCGTCCCCCGCATTGGCAGGCGGATTCTTAACCTCTGCGCCACCAGGAAAGCCCCATCTTAACCATTTTTAAGTGCACGGTACAGTAGGGTTAACCAAATGTGCATTGGTTGTGCTGTGTATCTCTAGAATTTCTTTACCTTACAAAACTGAAACTCTGTCCATTGAGCAACTCTCCTTTTCCTCCTCCCCCACAGGTCCTGGCAGCCAGCATCTACTTTCTGTCTCTGAGCGTTTGACTATTTTAGATTCCTCATATCCTCAAGTTTCATCCATGTTGTCGCGTGTTGACTTGCCTTCAAGTTCATGTACTCTTCTGCTTGATTGACTCTGCTGTTGATTCTTGTTAGTAAATTTTTCAATTCAGCTACTGAATTCTTAAGTTCCAGAATGTCTGTTTAGTTCTTCTTTATAGTGTCTGTCTCTTGATGTTCTCATCTTGTACATACATTGTTTTCCTGATTTCATTTAGTTGTCTATCTGTGTTGTCTTGTCGTACTTGAGCTTCCGTAAGATGATTATTTTGAATTCTTTGTCAGGTAATTCATAGATCTCCATTTCTTTAGTGTCATGTGCTGGAGAATTTGTTCCTTTGATTAGGCCATCTGTTTCTTCCCATGCCTTGTTTTTGGTTTTTTTTTTTGGTCAGGATTTCTGCATTTGAAAAAAAATAGACACTTTTCCCAGTCATTACATAGCCTGGCCTGATACAGAGGAAGACCTTCACCAGTTTGGGTAGAGACTCTGGGGACCTCTCAAACCTTTTATCATTATGGGTCTTCCCTGGGCTTGTGTGTATTATTTCCCAGTTAGGGAGATTTGATGGTTTCCCTTTCAGGAGTTGGTGATATCTTGCGCTCTCTGCTGTTTTTCTGTGGTACTGCAGGTACTATTCTCCATGGCCCCCAGACATTCAAGGTGTGCTGGTTTTATCAGTGCTGAGTCAGGCAAGACAAAAACCAGTCCTTAGGGCAGCTCCCCCAAAAGGGTCACAAGTTGAGTGCTTTCTCCTGATCATGACAGCTATCACCTTCTGTCTATAGTATTACAGATTCGCTGATGCTGCCACAAGCCAGTGATTTCTCTTTTGCCTCAGCAGGCCCAGGCATCCAAAGTATGTTGGTTCCCCATCAGCTTTCCAACCAGGCAAGACAGAAACCAGTCCCTTAGTCAGGCTCCTGAAGAGCTGGAATTTTGGACTAATGATTCACTCTTCTCTTCCTATCCCAAGAGGAGCTGGGCTTTGTTCCTGGTCACAGGCTGTGCCAGCTTAGGGGAGGCACTGATGTAGTTGAAATGAAATGGCTTTTCTTGCCCATTTCAATGGGACTGGTCCTGACGTTGACCTTGGCTTCTTGCCCATTTCAGTTGGACTGGTCTTGGCACTGCAACTTCCTAACTGGTTTCTGGAGTTCTCACGAAGCCTTTTTGTTTTTTGTTTTTTGGCGGTACGCGGGCCTCTCACTGTTGTGGCCTCTCCCGTTGCGGAGCACAGGCTCTGGACGCGCAGGCTCAGCGGCCATGACTCACGGGCCCAGACGCTCCGCGGCATGTCGGATCTTCCCGGAGCGGGGCACAAACCCATGTCCCCTGAATCGGCAGGTGGACTCTCAACCACTGCGCCACCAGGGAAGCCCTCACGAAGGCTTTTTGAATGGTATATTGTTAAGTTGGTGTTTCTGTTGAGAAATGAGGTCTGGGGTTTCCTATTTTTGCATCTTACTGATGTTACCTCCCCTTATCTGTTTTTGTATTTAAGATCAAATCGGTTCCAAGCAGTAAGGTCTACAATCCCTTATCTGAAACCCTTGGGGCCAGATGTTTTTCGTGATTTTAGATTTGCAAAAGGTAACATGGTGCATACACTGCAAAGTATATAACTTCCAGGTGGGGTGGGGCAGAACCCTGAAATCAACACAGTGATAAATGTGTATATCCAACTAAGAGGGAGATAAAAATTATAAATATTCTTCTGTTACATCACGTCAGATTTTGCCATCAATAATTATGAAAATCATTTTCAAATCATTTTCAAGAGTGAAGTGTGAGGATAAGGAGTTGTGAATCAGTAGCCTTTGTTTTTATTGCCAAATAAGAAAAGAATAGAATAACCTTAATATGTGAATGACCGTTGCATCCAGTGATGGTGGATGTGCTGCCTATGGATTTATTGTCTCTTAGCTCTAAATTCATACTTTTTGTATGATCAGTGAAAATGGGCATGGGCCCTTTAAATTGTTTTTCTTTGCCAGCCGGCGCTGAAGCTTCGCCAGTAGAACGTGCACAGCTTTTCCCAGTAGAGGGCGCACAGGAGCTGCTGCTTCCTGCAGTGCGTGGCAGCCAGCAGCTCCCCCTTGGTACTATCTTGGGAGATTTTGTAGCAGAAAGACTCTGGTGAGACACCTTCCCCATGAACAGCTTTACCTGATGTCCTGAAGGACATATTCTTAGCAAGCTCTTTTGGTGCAGTGATAGAGCAACTTCTTTGCCATAAAATGAGGCAGAGCTGCAGGTTCTGGATCTCAGCCCTGCAGTGTCTCTACCTTGAGTGCTCTGTCTTAACCCTTAACCCTAGAGGTAGTGGCTGTTCCTTTTGCCTGATAATTTTGGATTCTTTAAGTTCTCTTTACTTCTTACTAGCCAACCTTGTGTTACTCTAATCCCTTGCTATAGTTAATAACTCTTTATATTAAAGTTTCCCTGTGTTAACTGTGTGGTTTCTCTGTCTTGATTGGACCCAGGATGATACAGTAGGCTCTTCATAATAATGTTCGGCAACGATTCTGTGGCTTAATAAGAATTACTTTACCCTTCGCCCAGTTTCAGGCACAGAACTCCTAAAAACCTTATGATTCCCTAAGTTATAGGGGTGCTAAGAGCATCTTTTGTTCTAATTTGGTCTTTGACTCTGGTTTCTGACACCAAGAACTTCTAAGATCCTTGGAAACTCTGGGGTAATCAGAGTGTCTTTTTGTGTGCTATTGACATGACTGGTAGGTAGGGGTCCCTAGATAGCTCCTGGATGGGGTGGGGCTGGTCATCAGAAAGACCAAGCCACAGTTAGAAGCTTGGAATCTTCAACTCTACTCTCCATCCTCGGTGGGGGCCGGGGGGGAAGAAAGGCTGGAGATTGAGTTAATAATCAATCATACCTATGTGATGAAGCCACCATAAAAATATCCAAGTATGAAGTCTGAGAGCTTTTGGATTGGTGAACACGTCCATGTGCCAGGAGGCTGGCGCACCCCAATTCCACGGGGACAAAAACCCCTGCATTTGACACCCTTCTGGACCTTGCCCTATGTACCTCTTCTTGCATCTATTCATTTGCATCCTTTGTCGTATCCTTTATAATAAACTGGTAAAAGTAAGTGTTTTCCTGAATTCCATGGGTCATTATAGCAAGTTATCCGAACTGGAAGAGGAGTCATGGGAACTCCTGATTTGTCAGCCACATTTGATGGAAGTGTGGGTAACCTGGGAATCCAGTACCTGTGACTGGTATTGGACGAGGGGCAGTCCTGCGGAACTGAGCCCTTAAACCTGTGGGATCTGCACTAACTCCAGGTCGGTAGTGTCAGAATTGAACTGTAGGACAGCCGGTGGTGTCTGGGGAGCTGAGGATTGGTTGGTGCAGGAAAAACCCCTACTTTGGGTGTGAGAAGTGGAGCATTGCTGTGTGAGTATAGGAACAAGTATTTCTCTTTTAGTTGGAGTCAGAGAAGTAGGATTTGCTAGAACAGCCTTGCCTCATGGAAATGTAGAGTTTGGGAGGAGGAAGGATGAAAGGGTGGGGCATGAGGAACCTTGATTCTTGGCTGGCCACATGGTCACGCACAGTATGGAGAAGTAGCTGCACCATCAATTACTAAAAGTTACCAACGGAATTTAGAGTTGGAGCCAGCTGTAGGGCTTGGTTCACGGCATGCTTAAGGGAATGCAAACTAATAGCAGAAAAGCTAAATATACGATCTCTTGGTTATTTTAACCCGCAAGAGCTACAAGGAAAGTAAAAGAAAGTGCTGAGTCGGGCCTTGCTGGTGGAACGAGCTCAGAATTTGATCAGTCGGAGATTTTGGCCACTAGTCTCAAAGCCACCCAGAAAGGGACAACAGAAAGTACCTCTAAGACCTTGGTCACCAGGAAGGTGGTCAGTGTGCAAGACAGCAAAACCAAGAACCTATGGACCAACAGGCATAGTGTAAAAGGGTTGTTTCATTTGTAGATCTGTATCATCAGATTCCTCTAGAGCCTTTACTGAAATGGATAGTGAGAGTGGTTACTGTAGGGTCTGTGTCTTTTGTTTTAATGTTTCAGGATGGAAGGGCACATTTGGGTTGATACAGTACACACAGCTCACCAGTGAACGATCACAGATGCGTGATCCAGACACACAGGAGGTTATTCCTGAGAGAACAGTCAATGTTGTGGACTGGATAAAAACCACTGTGAGGTCTCCTTGTCCTGAGGAGGGGGACTGACCATCTCCCCCATAAATGCCAAGTGGAACACCCTGGGTGAAGCAGCTTACATGCTTTGTGTGCAAGCCATGTGGGACTGGCTTTGTGATGACCTGGATAGTCACCCACTGAATGTGCCTATTACCCTGTCATTGTAAGTGCTGTGGTTCAGAGGGTCCTTTTCACACGGGCACCCCATGTACCCTTACTGCTGCAAAACCGAGGGACAGCTCTGGAAGCTTTATTGAACTTGTTGCCTCAGTTTCCCCCCATGGCTCATACAAATGCTAATAAAGACATAAGATTAATTCAGAAGATAATGGGGAGAGGCACTCTTTCCCAAAAGGTGGAAAATTTCAAACTATTATTAAGAAATAGGGAATCCCCTGGTGATCCAGCGATCCAATGGTTAGGACTTGGCGCTTTCACTGCCAGGGCCCAGGTTCAATCCCTGGTTGGGGAACTAAGATCCTGCAAGCTGTGAGGTGAGGCCAAAAGAAAAAGACAAAACAAAGGGATAAAGGAAGCGTTGATACGGGCAAAAAAGAGGAAAAAGAAAGGGGAAGGTCCCTAAAATCATCCAAGCAGGGTGGAGATCTTATACAGTCGTTAAGGAATGAGATCAATAAAAAGAACACTGGTGGGGTTACAGCACAGTTTTAGGAGAGCACTGTCAAGTGTTGGGCAGGGCAGAGGGACCTCCCTGCTTGTCCCCAACATTAAAGGGGCCCAAATAAGTCCACTCTGTTTACCCAAGTTTAGAGAAATTTAAAGCTGGAAGGTAGGCAAAGATTACGATGGGAAATCTGAACTACAGTTGCTGGGCAGTGGTTAAGTAGGTTAACCAGGATAAAGATTGGCAAAAGGGCCAGATCCCTGGCTCAGCCTCCTGCTGGGAACCCAAAGCCTTTTGCATCAGAGTGGGTAGAATGGTCAGGGACAGAAAAGGGAAATGTCCAGGGCTCCTTGGTATGGGAACCCCGTGCACTGTGGTACCGAAACTCCCTGGTGAAGCCCTAACTCAGGCTATAATTAGATTGAAGGAGTAGAAAAAAATAAGGGTTGATAGGTTTAAGGTGAGAGTTTGAGTAAAAGTTGGAATGTTTATGTTTACGTAAAGAAGTTGTGTTTCTTTTATCGGAATGTTTTATAGGAATGAGTATTATGTCTCATTCCAGTGACTGGGGAACATTTTTCCTACCTAGTCTTGTAAAAGATGACGTGTAAATTTGCCCTTCGAGAAAGATTAATTAGCCAGGCTAAGTGGGAACCAGTATGATTGCCAGAGCCCACCCCCTGTAGAACAGGAGCTGGTGTTGGGACAGATGCTCTGTGTGAGAGCTCTTTGCGCAGCAGAGACTGGGGCCGTGGCGAAGTCTGTGGGCTCCTCTCAGCAGCGACTATGGGGATTTTGGACTAGAGAGTTTCCATTTGAGAGGCAGTTACTAACTTGCTACAGATGTTAACTGAAACTGCCACTATGAATGAAGGTCAAAAAGTAACCTTGAAACCTGAAATACCCATCGTGTCTTGGATGATGTCAGAGACACAATCTAATTGGATGGTATCACCCATAATCAGGTGGAAGTGTTTGTACAGGGTCCCGCTGCCTGGGAATGCAGGAGGAAGATTCTCTTGAGCAGGGAGCCTCTTTTCCCTTAGGACTGACTGAAACCACTCTTGCTTTTTGGAAGTTCAAATGGAGAAAGCTAGGGAGATATGGAATTATCTGTGGCCCATATTGAAATCAAAAGAGCTAATACTGTAGCTGCCAAAAGCACACTCACGTTCTAAATAGGATTTGGCTGCAACAAAATGACATTTCTGTCATGATAAGTTAGTATTATTAATTTAAATTTAATTTTAGATTTCGTCTGCTTAGTATTATGTGAATTTTAAGAAATATGTTTCGTTACTCATTCAGGTAACATTAAAACTGAAATAGTCAATGTGGGCTATCTGCTAGCATATTTTTCCCTTTAAAAGAGGTTCATACCCGTTATAAGTTAAATTGTGTGCTGCCCAAATTTCATAGGTTGAAGTCCAAACCCCCAGCACCTCAGAATGTGACCTTATTTGAAAATGGGATTGTTGCAGATATAATTAGTTAAGGTAAAGTCATAATGGAGTAGGGTGGGTTCCTGATCCAATATGACTGGAGTCCTTGTAAATGGAGAAATTTGGACCCAGGCACATATGCATGAAGAGTGCCATGTGAACATGAAGATGGCCATCTACGAGTCAACGACAGACACTTGGGACAGTGCTCCTCTTGAATATCAGAAGGAACCAACCCTGCCCACACCTCGATTTCAGACTTCTAGCCTTCAGAACCATAAGACAACATATTTCTGTTGTTTAAGCCACCCAGTTTGTGATACTTTGTTATAGCAACCCTAGCAAATTAACACAACATCCACCTGAAGTTCTGAAAAATACTCAGCCTTCTTCTCCTCTGTACATTTGCTCAATATTCTTGAAGCTTTCTCACATGATTCATTGCTTAGTAGAAATTTTTTTATATGTATCTGTTTTTAAACCCCTTTTCCTAATTGTCCCGTGAATTTACTTGTAACGTTATTTATTCAGTTAAACTGGAGCTTACAAAGATCTCATTTAAAAGAGTTTCCATAATGTCACTTCCTTTTCTGCTGACTTTTCTCTTTATAAACATTCACACAAATTTAGAGAATCAGAAACCGTCTGTATGAATGTGACCTGTAACTAGATTGTGATGGCACTTGTATCAAAAGATGCAAAGTAAAAATCATTACGTTCTTTATAGTCATCATTGGTGCAGTACTTACATAACTGCCATTCACTCTTCTAGCCTCTTCCTTTTCTTCATACTTCCTACCTGTCTGAGCATTACTGCTTGTCTTTTTTCTGTATTTCTCTCAAATACATACACTTTTCTTATCCCAATTCACATACAATTTTTTCTTGAAAGATGATATTTAATTATGTTTTAGAAAATTTCTCGCCTATCATTTGTGTTCCTAGAGTTAGAGAAAAATAAAAGGATGTCAAGAAATCAATAACACCACCAGAGAAAAAAGATTAGCCTCCAGATTCCATCATTTCCTATAAATCCTCTTTGCTTGTTTCTATGACTAATGAATGCAGAATGGAAAATTATTCACACTCCAGCAGCAACCTGGATGCCAAACCCATTTGCGGAAGGCCTGGAATAAGAATATCATTCAGGATTCGTTCATTTTCAATGCAAACCGTGGAATCTGAATAGGACAAGAGTGTCAGGGGGAAAGGGTGTGTTTTCGGCACTGCAGAAAGCTGTCATGGTGACGAGGAGGCATAACAACTTACTTATTTATAAAAATAAACCTGAAAAGACAGTGAGTCAGGCACAGGTTTGCGATTTCACTCCTGTCGATGTCAGATGGAGACTATATCCTGAAAAATCTTAGTTATCGGAATCCCGAGAAAAAGCATTAGAGAAGGAGTAGTGACAGAAAACCCTACCTTTACAAAGGCGGGGATATAAAATACACTCATCTTCAGGTTGTTTGAGATTTCTATAACCGACAATTTTTGGAGTTTTTTCTAATTCAAAGCAAGGAATAATTTTTGTTTGTGAAATTCAAAACATAAATGTGTTGTGAGTTCTGAATTTTATTAAATTGTGTGTTTTGAGTTTTTTAA
Organism: Grampus griseus; assembly: GCF_964374135.1. Lineage (NCBI taxonomy): Eukaryota > Metazoa > Chordata > Mammalia > Artiodactyla > Delphinidae > Grampus > Grampus griseus. The sequence goes on from NC_139017.1 coordinate 9,453,065, forward strand.
TGAAAATTTTGCACTCATCGTTTTCCCACAGGTGTGTTTTTCCCCAGCACTAATCTTATTCATCATAAACCAAATAAGTAGCAAAGACCAGAGAATATGTTAAAATTCAGAAAAGAAAATTAACTGAAAATCAATCCTAAATAATAAGGCAACGTTCGAAAGGTGAATCTACCCTCTCGGCTTGAGTGCGTTAGGGTAAAGTGTCACTGGGATTAGTGTGGGGTTGAAACCCTGCTCGGGGAAGAAGTCTCCACCGCTACAGCTGTGAGTTTTGAAAGGGCCAGACCCCATAGCCTGGTGCTTAGCAATGAAGCTTAACTGGCCACCCGGCTCCCTGGGGGGAATTGTGGAGATGCAAATCAGCAGCAAGCCTTGATTTTCCACCAGGTGCTCTTTCACTTCTTGCCATAGTTAGACATTTAACTGGGTGAAAGTTCAGGGGTGAATTTCCCCTCCCCCTCACTCCCCACAATGGTATGAATTTTGCTGTGGAGCAGTCAGGTAGGAAGTTGTCCTCATTCTAAAATACATATGTGTAGAATACAGAGGTTCTAGTTTACTCTGTGAAAAGTGTTAGTTGATTTTCCCATACACAAACCCACCTTCCTCCAGTGTAGACCAAGGAAATAGAAGGGAGGTTGCTTGATATTTTTAAGGAACTGGTTACAGAATTTTAGTCAAACTTTGACATAATTTTTTAATTCCGTGGCATATGGAACATGAAAATCTTACAAAATCAAGGTCTTATAATCATGTCAACCATATTTGTAACCACTTTTAGGGTCTGTGATGAACTTATTTATTGTCTACAGAAAGCAAACAGACACTGCCAGCTTCAGTGTGTTGTATTTTCTGGGTTTGGATTAGACATTACAAGAGTATTTAAAATGTGTTTACTGTGTATGAAGCTCTGTCCCACTACTTGGTGAAAGGAAAGTTTCTTGCCCTGAAGATGCTTATACCTTGCATGTAGAAAGGAGATCAAAGTTATAGAATATTTTGGTGAACACTTTTACATTGACAAGATTATACATAAACATTTAACACCTAGAAGTGAAAGTTTTGTTCATTTCCATGGCATTTCAACACTTTAGGCATCTTTCTAAAAGAAAATTTTAATTTTCTTTGTTGCTTAAACCCCTTGACAAGCTTCCTCCCCACTCTGGCACAGAGAATGGTAGATGCCTGTTGGAAGGATTTATTTGAGCTCTCCATCCCTGTCAAAGACTGACATGTCCTTCTATGAACTCTATCCTTTCCCTTTAATAGAAAATATTATTGGGCTTGTTTCGTTTTCTCTCTGCTGCTAAGCTGTACTTTCCAAAGAGGCAGATGTTCTATCCACCCTATTTATTTTTGTCTCCCTAGAAACTAATGCCTTGCATACCTCATAGCAAGTATTCAATGAGCATTTCTGAAATGTGTGAATATTAATACCTCTAACTTGTGGCACGTCAGCAGGCAACAAACCAAAGCCGAAAGGAGAAGTTCTACTCCTCTTCTGTGTGGCCCCACAATCTTGGCTTATTAGGTGTTGGTTGGGGAGAGGAGTGGTAGAATTTCTAGGGCTGCCATATGTCTCCATTTTCAGATTCAGCCACAGAAATGAGAAGACCAGTGAATGTGAATAGAGATAGGATGAGACTGTAAATCATTCACTCAAGCAGCTGACTGGGCCTTGAGGTTTTCAAAACTCACGGTGCTCGCTCGCCCTCTTTTTTTCCCCCAACACCTTTTATATCCCATCACCCTATCTGGTAGGTTTTTAGTATTGGTTTAAGCCTAACTTATTCTTTAGATTTCTTTTTATTTTTAAGATTTTTTTGATGTGGGCCATTTTCAAAGTCTTTATTGAATTTGTTACGATATGGCTTCTGTTTTATGTTTTGGTTTTTTGGCCCCAAGGCATGGGGTATCTTAGCTCCCTGCCGAGGTATCAAACCCACACCCCCTGCATTGAAAGGCTAAGTCTTAACCTCTTTTGAGGCTCTTCCTGTTCCAAACAGACACATACGCACACACACATTCTTTCTCACTTTCTTAAACTCTCTGCTCTATCCCAGCTGACTCACATACAGGGCCTTCTATCATTGCATTCCTGTAATAATTTCCCTATTATGTGATCAGTGAAAGCAACATGTTATTTAACCCATTGGGAGAAGTCCCTACTCACTTTTCTATGAACCACAGTTATGAAGCAACTCAACAGTTAATTATTTGCTGGATTAATGAATGGTTGAAAGGATTACTATATAGATGACTGGAAAAGTGGGTGGTGGGTAGATGGATGGATGGTGAATTGGAGCAGTAACTGCTTTTTTACTTTACCTTGTCAATGTGGGTGATTCTTAATACTCCAATAATAGATTAGGTAGATGAGAGTAAAAACTCTGCAGGAAGGCATCAATAGCAAAATAATAAGCAAAATAAAGTACTCTTACAATAAGCAGTCTGGTGCACAGTCTTAAACATTTATATTATACAACAGTATATCAAGTTACTTAAGATATTGCCCTATTTTGTGGAGATTTTTGTTAGGGTTGGAGTAGAGGTAGCACAATTTTTTTAAATGAGGCCCCCCCCCAAAAAAAACGAAAGAAAAATCAGTGATTTTAATGTATTGTTTTGATTATGGTTTTCTTTAAAACTTCTAACTATACAGTTTAGTTATTGTGTGCATAAATTACATCTGTGTACTTGATGAATTAGTGGATTCATAAGGAGGTGTCCTGTGCCACTTATAGTGGAAACTGTGTTTAATTATTTAAAAAATTTGTATAGCACCAGAATTTAGTATTACTCCCCATAGACACACATTGATTTAAGCAGAAATGGAATGATTGCTTTGATGTCTACTCAGAGGGTTCTCAGGACTACCGCAACACAGTAAATGAAGCTGAATTTCAAGTGGGCAGCATTGTTCCACTGTAATATTGCATAACTGAAATGTGGAGCCACAAGGGGTGTGACACAACTGAAACTATATTTGGTACATTTAAGATCTGAAATGATGACTTCTTTTTAGAAGAGCAAACAGAAGATCAAGCAGCGAAGTTTCAGTTGAGTCATCTCACTTGTGACACTTATTTTAAATGCAATCTGTTTAACTCCAAGTATTTCCATCTTTAGAAAACATGGGCCTCTTTTCTAGGGCACTTCTCTTATCCATTTGTAGGCAGCTTGCTGAAGAGCTTCCAAAGAAAAATCCCATCTCATGCAAAGTAATATACTTTGACTTACTTTTATGGAGAGTATCGTCTCTGATGAAAGATGACTGTTAACCTTTTCTCTGTTGATTATTACCTCCTGCTCTCAGGGAATGGCTTCCTGCAAGTTCAGATGTAGCTCTGCATTCACAGTCCACAGAGCAAAGATGTCTGAGCATTTTCCCTGTGTTCCCTGTAATAAGACTGGTTATTTTCCAGGCTTTGGGTAGCTGTTGGGAGACATTTCTCCACAGGCCTCTCACATTTCTGCCTATCTTGTAAGCAGAAGCACTGACTATTTTTGCAAGCAGCCTTGGAAAATAGTGTGTCTCTCTCCAGAGCAAAGGATAGGCATGTTTACTGCCCATTATAAAGATTCAGGTTCCCTAAGCTCAGGCTTTCTCACTTGTGACACAAACCATTGAGTATGCAGGTGTCACCCAGCTCTCTGCACCTGTGGGAGGGGGGACTCAAGGGTCCTGATACTTTGCCTACTGCTTTTACTATGAGTAATAACATCTTTTGTTTCAGATTCAGGAGCCTTGTGTCTTCTGTCATCTATGGGATTATAGTAGGCCAACTTGTTAACTTCAAAATAGGATAACATCTCATATCCTTCCAGTAAGTGAAAACAGTGAGGTAAGAAATATTATTTTAAGCATTGTGATATAGAATTAATTAATTAAACCTTTGGTATTAACAAATACTTGTAATATATTAAATAACATTTTACTGATGGCTGAGTTGTATGGTAAGTTTAGAATAGTACTAGGAAGAAATGCTTCATTATGACATAGTATGTGCATTTATTCAGTGTTACAGCAAGGGTAAAATTAAATTTGCATAATGTATAGCATAGCTCTTCACAACCAGTACGTTGCATGTTTTGTTGAAAAGTTGCTACTTTTCTAAGTTTAACATTTTAATCATGAAAGAAAAGTAACCTTAAGTTAAAAGAGTTATACGGTTAAAAATTTTCAGGGACTTCCTAAAAGTTCCCCAATTATTTTCTTATATTTCATATCCCCAAGAAATTGTGTTTTTCCCAAGGCATGTTTCTAAAATACACTTGCTTAATAAAACTCGCTAAGTTTGTTCACATTCAAAAATGGTTATATTTAAAAATCTGTATAGTTTAATTACTGCTAAATATTATTTTAAATTCATGGGACATTATAGTTGTTTGTGTATAAGTTCAGTAGCATTCTCAAAATATTTAAGAAGCCTAATTTAAACAACAGTTTTAAATAACTCAAATATAGTTTCATAATATGTGCATTTCATAAAATAAGAATTTTCATTAAGCACTTTACTTGGATTTAAATACCTTTTTATTTCATATTGTAGGTTTAATAAAAGTAATTCAGCATAATAATTTTATTATACTTATGATTCTGAATTACTTGAAAATGCAAATTCAGGGAGATATAACAGTATTCTTTTTCATTATGCACATTTAGGTTTTTTAATAGTGTCTGATAATTATAATGTTAGTAGTGATAGATGTGTTTGACATTAGTGAGTTATGTATATTTTATAGTGTTTTCAACACCCTGTCTTTCATAGATTAAATTGGGTGGTTTATTAGGGGCTGGCAACTTCTATCATGCAGAAATGAAGGCTTACTCTCAAGAACCTTGCTTTTTTGTGCACCGTGCTTTCTTCTCTCTTAATTCCTCTTTGGTTCCTGTTTCTTCCCTACTTCTATTTCCATATTTACCTTCCTTCCTTCTTTTTTTTTTTTTTTTTTTGTTTTTTACACACTTAGAGGGTTTGTCCATGTGCGCCACAGACAGGGATTGGTGGGGGGGAGGGGGAAGGGAGACTCCAGAGTGTTTCCCCTCTCTGTCTTGGGTGGTGCCTTCATCAGGGACTGCGTCTTTTCCATGCTTCCAAACATGGCCTTCCTTCTGTGGTTCCAACTTCTACCAGTCAACCCTCACATGGTGTTCTGACCCCAATAGACACTTCAGACTCCTGAGATCTGTTAACACCCCCTCCTCTTGTGTGCCTCTAGCCCTAAGACAATAGCACTTCTAGTTGATGTTAATCTCTGTGTTTCATCACCATCCTTTGCTTAGCTTTTCAGCTCAGGCATCACTTTGATAACTAGTTCTGTGTATTAGATTTCCTCTTTTCAACCTACTCAGAATTGTTTCTGTTTTCCCTACTAGACCCTGACAACTCTCTTGAAGGGATAAAATATCTTTATTGCTCTTTCCTAGTCAGAGTTTCTTCCTTTCCTTTTATTCCTTCCTTCTTGGTTCTTCTCTCTTCTCTTTTAGCTTTGACCCTTCAACTGGCATTGACATTTTTGCATGTAGAACAGACTATGATTACAACTACCCAATATAACAATATGATAAACAATGCCAACTGAATTTCTTATTAAACATCTTATGTATCACATTATAAAATGAGTAAGTAAAATAAAGTCTTTAAAAAATAGTTTATCAAAACTGTCACTGTGTGTGTGTGTGCATGTATGCATGTGTGTGTGTGTGTGTGTGTGTGTGTGTGTGTTGTGTACATGTACGTGATTAAGAGAGATGAGAGAACAGGGCACTGAAGCCCCAGTCCAGTCCCAGCTGTGCATCTTGCTTTAGAGCTTTGGGCTAATCAACTCTTTTTGCCTCTGCTACCTCATTTCTATGATGAGCAAATTACCCAAATCTTGGAAGAAAGGCAAGGGAAGACTGCAAGGTTTTTCTCAGTGTCACACTAGAGCTTGTGCAACAGGTTCATTCAAGGATTATTTTATTTTCTAGGGCAGGGTTTGGCAAATTATAGCCCACAGGTGAGATCCAGACCAAGGCCTGTTTGTTCAGCCCTTGAGCTAATGTGGATTTTACATTTTTAAAAAGTAAAAAAAAGGAAACCAATATGTGACAGAGATTTTATATAGCACAAAAATACTAAAATATTTACTATCAGGCACTTTAAAGAAAACTTTTGCCAACCCCTGCTCTGGGGGAATGAACCACTGTTTGATTGACTACCTATTGTTGAGCAGGATTTAGACTCAGTGAAGGTAGATGATTGATAAATTGACAACGAATTTTGTCCTTTGGGGAAGCAATGGATTTGTGTCTGGAAGAAAAGAATATGGCTGTAGTACTCTCTAGGACATTAATTAGTTTCATATATAACTTTGTAATTATATTTTAGCATCTTCAATTGATTGTGAGTAGTTCAGGCTGTCTGATTCTCTTTTGAAACAGCTTTACTATCCTGCTGGTTCCCTTATTAAAAAGTACAATGATTTTGTCAATATATGTTTATTTTATATTTGCATTTGAATGGTATTTTAAACTCTTAGAAATTTATGCTTTGACAATAAACGGACCACCTCCGTCTTTCCTATTTCGCTCAGTTCTTTCAGGATTTTAATACAACATGATGTCGGATAACTAGATGCGGGTTTTCGCCATCTTAAAAGTCATCTTAAAAGTCAGTCTAGATATTCTCTTAACAAAATCCAATCAAAGGCTTCTCTGAGTTTTTCCACTTTCTCTATGTTTTTAACATACTGTCTGATGTCTGCAATATTGAATCTTTTGTTGCTAAAGCTCATCTCCTCATACCAAAAGAGCTGTATGTTTATCAAGAGACAGATTTTTTTCCCTTTTTTCTTTGTTTTAATTATTATTGTTAATGCATTTTTTGATTAAATAATACACAAACAAATAAAATCAGGGCAGGAATAGAGAGTTGATTCAATGAAGACCCCATTGAATGCTCTGAAAACAACAAAGATGAATTGCTAAGTGGGTGCCGTGCAGTCAAGTCTGGGTGAAGCAGTAGCCAAAGGTTGGCATGCTTGGCTATGACCAGGTCTCTGCTTGGAAGTGCCCGGTTTTGAAAACACCTGTGCTGCTTGTCAAGCCCCCTCTGTTAAATGTGGACATCTTTATGCTTTATGGCTCAGAATGACTAGAAAGCTTATTACCTTTTGCGTGATGGTAATAACAGGGTAGTTACATCTTCTTCTTAGGTGGGGCTGGGGCTAATGGGAGTTAATTTGGGTTAAAAGCCGGTCACAAGGAGACTCCTCTCTCTTAACCCAGAGCCCACAGATCCAGGGTCACCTGAGAGGCATTAGGAGGGCACCACAGGAAAGCTGGTGTGCCTGTTGCTCTAAATAGCTGAACTTGTCCTTACCCAAGGTCAGAAAATGTAGGGAATTACTGTCAATAGTCTGTGTGATGACCCCACAACTACACTGGGCTCCCATGCTTGGAAAATAAAAAGATGGAAGAATTTCTGCGCTCAGACTATTTCTTTTAGTTCTCATTCACTTTAAAGAAACTAGAACTGTAATTTGTAGAATTTTTACGGCGGGTATAAAGTCAAAAGACAAAGGTGACAAAGCTGAAATCGAAATCATAGAGTCATACTCAGAGAAAAAATATTTTAGGTAATACTTACTTTTTTACTTATGTATTTATTTTTATGATTCCCCACTTTGTTCCTGATCTTGTTGAACAAGATGACTTGCAGACAAATAAGGAGCTTAAAGAGCATAAAGATATTTGAACAGGTATTCTGATGATCTCTGAGATTTAAAAAAATCTGAATTTATGAAAGTTGCATAGCTTCTGCCTTCATGGGAAATTTTGGATTACTATCAACTGCCATGGAACATTGAACAAGATATTTGTTGTTACACAACAAACCTAAAACCGTCACAGTCCTCTCCAGGTGTCAGAGCCTTGCACCCACCAAAGCTGGATTATTAATGGATTTTTTAATATGAATATGGATATTAATTCTAATACATGATTCATACCCTAATAAAGGTACAGAATAGGTTCACCTGGTGAGTCTTGATTCAGGTTAGAGGGATAAAGAGTGGTGTCAGTGGTCAAAAAAGGTATCTTGGAAAGGAAGTCAAAAGACCAGAGGAGTTTAACCAACTTGTTCAGGGGGTGATATTTCTGGCAGAAGGAGCAACAGATATAAATACTTGAGCATGGTGTGGCCAATTATAATATTTTAGTATCATTGGAATGTAGCATGGTGTAGAGATGAGGGGTAGACAGTAGATGAGAGGTGAGGCTCAAAAAGCAAGCAGAGAGGCGGAGTCAAGATGGCGTACTAGGAGGATGCGGAATTCACATCTCCTCACAACTAGGGCACCTACCAGTCACTGGTGGGGGACCATGGACACCTAAGGGGACGGGAGGAACCCCCAGCGACCGGGTAGGACGTGGGGCATGGGGGGAGTGAAGGGGGAGGAGAAGTGGAGGTGGGATGTGACTGGCGCCCCTGAGTGGCGGCTGGGGGAGGGGAAGGGGTCCCATACCCAAAGGGGGAAATTGAGGAACCACTGGGAGGACAGAGGATCAAAAGGGAGCGTGGCCAGGTTTCCCCTGCCTACTTGGGCCCCCAGGGACCTGTTGAGATCCCAGGCCTGATCCTCTGCCCACTGATGCCCCCGCCAGCTGCGCGGGTACTGAGGGAGTGGGAGGGAGTGAAGGGGGAGCAAAAGTAAAGGCCTGATCTCCAGGACCGGCACTCCTGTGGGGTGGCTGGGGGAGGGGAGGAGTCCCTACACTCAGAGAGACCCACCCACGATTAGGGGTCCAGCAGGGATGGGGGAGACAGTGGGGGAGGGGTGCAAAGGAACAGAAGGGATGCGACCAGTGCTTTCCCTCTCCACTTGGGCACTGGGAGGCCTGTTGAGCTCCTGGGCCTAATCCTCTGCCCTCAGAGCCTCCCTCCTGCTGCGAAGAGCCCAAGCCCCGCCCCTACCCCCCCCCCCAGGGCCCCACCTCTCCACTCGGAGACCCCCTCTGAGACCCCCTCCACCCCCACTGGGCCTAAACTCCACCCACACACCCTCACTCAGGGCCCTACCTCCAAACTCGGGTACTCCACACTCCAGAGGCCCTCCTTTCCACATGCTGCCTCTCCCCTTCAGTGCAGGTCCTAAGCAGAGGCCCTGCCCCACACTTGAACGTCGCTCCCCTGACCCGCCTAGGTCCTGCCCCACCCTAAACCCTGCCCCTGCCTAAGTTCCACCCCCCTGCCTAAACTCTACCTCCATAGCCAAGACTTTTTTTTTTTTCTTTGCTTTTTTCCTCTTAGACTGGGGTTCTTTTTTACCTTGTTGATTCATTGTAGTCGATTCTTTTCTAATTTTATTTTATTCTTTATACATTGTTATTGTTCTCTCCTTTTGGCTTGTTCCCCCCCATCCTTTTTTTTTCTTTTTTCTGTTCTGGTTTTATTTCACCTTGTTGTAGTTGTTTCAATTATAGTTTTATTTTTCCTAATATATTTTTTTATCTTTCTAATTTTATTTTGTTTTTTATTCTTTGATATTGTACTGCTTCTTTTTTTCTTTCTTTCTCCCTTTTTTTTTTTTAACTGCGCCATGAAGCTTGCAGGATCTTGGTTCCCATGCTGGAGGTTGAGCTCAAGCTCCTGTGGTGGGAGCTCCAGGTCCAAACTGCTGGACTAACAGAGAACCTCAGATCCCAGGGAATATCAATCAGAGGGAAGCCTCCCGGAGGTCCTCATCTCAGCACCAAGACCCAGCTCTGTCCAACTGCCTGCAAAGTCCAGTGCTGGACGTCTCAAGCCAAACAACCAGTAAGACAGGAATAGAGCACCACCCAACCAAAAAAAAAAAAGGAAGTGACAAAAAAATATGTTACAGATGAAGGAGCAAGGTAAAAACCTACAAGACCAAATAAATGAAGAAGAAAGAGGCAACCTATGTGAAAAAGAATTCAGAGTAATGATAGTAAAGATGATCCCAAATCTCAAAAACAGAATGGAGAAAATACAAGAAACATTTAACAAAGATCTAGAAGAACTAAAGAGCAAACAAACAGTGATGACCAACATAATTACTGAAACAAAAAGTACTCTAGAAGGAATCAATAACATAATAAGAGAGGCAGAAGAACGGATAAGTGAGCTGGAAGATAAAATGGTGAAAATAACTGCCAGGGAGCAGAATAAAGAAAAAGGAATGAAAAGAATTGAAGACAATCTCAGAGACCTCTGGGACAGCATTAAACGCACCAATGCTCGAATTATAGGGGTCCCAGAAGAAGAAGAGAACAAGAAAGGGTCTGAGGAAATATATGATGGGATTATAGTGGAAAACTTCCCTAACATGGGAAAGGAAATAGCCACCCAAGTCCAGGAAGCACAGAGAGTACCACATAGGATAAACCCAAAGAGAAACACACCGAGACACATATTAATCAAATTATCAAAAATTAAAAACAAAATAATATAAAAAGCAGCAAGGGAAAAGCAACAAATAACATACAAGAGAACCCCCATAAGTTTAACAGCTGATTTTTCAGCAGAAACTCTGCAAGCCAGAAGGGAGTGGCAGGACATATGTAAAGTGATGAAAGGGAAGAACCTACAACCAAGATTACTCTACCCAGCAAGGATCTCATTCAGATTCGATGCAGAAATTAAAACCTTTACAGATAAGCAAAAGTTAAGAGAATTCAGCACCACCAAACCAGCTTTACAAAAAATGCTAAAGAACTTCTCTAAGTGGGAAACACAAGAGAAGGAAAAGACCTACAAAACCAAACCCAAAACAATTAAGAAAATGGTCATAGGAACATACATATCGATAATTACCTTAAATGTAAACAGATTAAATGCTCCAATAAAAAGACATAGACTGGCTGAATGGATACAAAAACAAGACCTGTATATATGCTGTCTACAAGAGACCCATTTCAGACCTAGGGACACATACAGACTGCAAGTGAAGGGATGGAAAAAGATATTCCACGCAAAAGGAAATCAAAAGAAAGCTGGAGTAGCAATTCTCATATCAGACAAAATAGACTTTAAAGACTATTACAAGAGACAAAAAAAGGACATTACATAATGATCAAGAGATCAATCCAGGAAGAAGATATAACAATTATAAATATTTATGCACCCAACATAGGAGCACCTCAATACATGAGGCAAATGCTAACAGCCATAAAAGGGGAATTCAACAGTAACGCAATTATAGTAGAGGACTTTAACACCCCACTTTCACCAATGGACAGACCATTCAAAATGAAAATAAATAAGGAAACACAAGCTGTAAATGACACATTAAAAAAGATGGACTTAATTGATATTTATAGGACATTCCATCCAAAAACAACAGAATACACTTTCTTCTCAAGTGCTCATGGAACATTCTCCAGGCTAGATCATATCTTGGGTCACGAATCAAGCTTTGGTAAATTTAAAAAAATTTAAATCATATCAGGTATCTTTTCCGACCACAACACTATGAGACTAGATATCAATTACAGGAAAAAAACTGTAAAAAATACAGACACGTGGAGACTAAACAGTATGCTACTGAATAACCAAGAGATCACTGAAGAAATCAAGGAGGAAATAAAAAAAAATACCTGGAAATAAATGACAATGAAAACATGATGACCCAAAACCCATGGGATGCAACAAAACCAGTTCTAAGAGGGAGGTTTATAGCAATACAATCCTAACTCAAGAAACAAGAAAAATCTCAAATAAACAACCTAACCTTACACCTAAAGCAATTAGAGAAAGAAGAAGAAAAAAAACCCAATGTTAGGAGAAGGAAAGAAATCATGAAGATCAGATCAGAAATAAATGAAAAAGAAATGAAGGAAACAATAGCAAAGATCAATAAAACTGAAAGCTGGTTCTTTGAGAAGATAAACAAAATTGATAAACTATTAGCCAGACTCATCAAGAAAAAAAGGGAGAAGACTCAAACCAACAGAATTAGAAATAAAAAAGGAGAAGTAACTACTGACATTGCAGAAATAGAAAGGATCATGAGAGATTACTACAAGCAACTCTATGCCAATAAAATGGACAACCTGGAAGAAATGGACAAATTCTTAGAAAAGCACAACCTTCCAAAACTGAACCAGGAAGAAATAGAAAATATAAGCGGACCAGTAACAAGCACTGAAATTGAAACTGTGATTTAAAATCTTTCAACAAACAAAAGCCCAGGACCAGAGGGCTTCACAGGCGAATTATATCAAACATTTAGAGAAGAGGTAACACCTATACTTCTCAAACTCGTCCAAAATGTAGCAGAGGGAGGAACACTCCCAAGTTCATTCTGTGAGGCCACCATCACCCTGATACCAAACCAGACAAAGATGTCACAAAGAAAGAAAAAACTACAGGCCAATATCACTGATGAACGTAGATGCAAAGTTCCTTAACAAAATACTAGCAAACAGAATGCAATAGCACATTAAAAGGATCATACAACATGATCAAGTGGGGTTTGTCCCAGTAATGCAAGGATTCTTCAATATATGCAAATCAATCAATGTGATATACCATATTAACAAATTGAAGGAGAAAAACCATATGATCATCTCAGTAGATGCAGAAAAAGCTTTGGACAAAATTCAACACCCATTTATGATAAAATCTCTCCAGAAAGTAGGCACAGAGGGAACCTACCTCAACATAATAAAGCCCATATGTGACAAACCACAGCCAACATCGTTCTCAATGGTGAAAAACTGAAACCATTTCCTCTAAGATCAGGAACAAGACAAGGTTGTCCACTCTCACCACTATTATTCAACATAGTTTTGGAAGTTTTAGCCACAGCAATCAGAGAAGAAAAAGAAATAAAAGGAATCCAAATCAGAAAAGAAGAAGTAAAACTGTCACTGTTTACAGATGACATGATACTATACATAGAGGATCCTAAAGATGCTACTAGAAAGCTACTAGAGCTAATCAATGAATCTGGTAAAGTAGCAGGATACAAAATTAATGCACAGAAATCTCTTGCATTCCCATACGCTAATGATGAAAAATCTGAAAGAGAAATTAAGGAAACACTCGCGTTTACCATTGCAACAAAAAGAATAAAATACCTAGGAGTAAACCTATGTAAGGAGACAAAAAGACCTGTATGCAGAAAACTATAAGACACTGATGAAAGAAATTAAAGATGATACAAACAGATGGTGGGATATACTCTGTTCTTGGATTGGAAGAATCAACGTTGTGAAAATGACTCTACTATCTGAAGCAATCTACAGATTCAGTGCAATCCCTATCGAACTACCAGTAGCATTTTTCACAGAACTAGAACAAAAAATGGCACAATTTGTGTGGAAACACAAAAGACCCAAAACACAATTGCCAAAACAATCTTGAGAAAGAAAAGTGGAGCTGGAGGAATCAGGCTCCCGGACATCACATGATACTACAACGCTACACTAATCAAGACAGTATGGTAATGGCACAAAAACAGAAATATAGATCAATGGAACAGGATAGAAAGCCCAGAGATAAACCCACACACATATGGTCACCTTATCTTTGATATAGGAGGCAAGAGTATACAATGGAGAAAAGACAACCTCTTCAATAAGTGGTGCTGGGAAAATTGGACAGCTACATGTAAGAGAATGAAATTAGAACACTTCCAAACACCATACACAAAAATAAACTCAAAATGGATTAAAGATCTAAATGTAAGGCCAGACACTATAAAACTCTTAGAGGAAAACATAGGCAGAACACTCTATGACATAAATCATAGCAAGATCCTTTTTGACCCACCTCCTAGAGAAATGGAAATAAAAACAAAACCAAACAAATGGGACCTAATGAAATGTAAAAACTTTTGCACAGCAAAGGAAAACATAAAAAAGACAAAAAGACAACCCTCAGAATGGGAGAAAATGTTTCCCAATGAAGCAACTGACAAAGAATTAATCTCCAAAATATACAAGCAGTTCATGCAGCTCAGTATCAAAAAAAACAAACAACCCAATCCAGAACTGGGCAGAAGACCTAAACAGACATTTCTCCAAGGAAGACATACAGATTGCCATCAAACACATGAAAAGATGCTCAACATCACTAATCATTAGAGAAATGCAAATCAAAACTACAATGAGGTATCACCTCGCACAGGTCAGAAGGGCTATCATCAAAAAATCTACAAACTATAAATGCTGGAGAGGGTGTGGAGAAAAGGGAACCCTCTTGCACTCTTGATGAGAATGTAAATTGATACAGCTGCTATGGAGAACAGTATGGAGGTTCCTTAAAAAACTAAAACTAGAACTACCATACGACCCAGCAATCCCACCACTGAACATATATCCTGAGAAAACCATAATTCAAAAAGAGACATGTACCAAAATGTTCACTGCAGCACTATTTACAATAGCCAGGGCATGGAAGCAACCTAAGTGTCCATCAACAGATGAATGGATAAAGAAGATGTGGCACATATATACAATGGAATATTACTCAGCCATAAAAAGAAACGAAATTGAATTATTTGTAGTGAGGTGGATGGACCTAGAGTCTGTCATACAGAGTGAAGTAAGTCAGAAAGATAAAAAAAATACTGTATGCTAACACATACATAGGGAGTCTAAAAAAAAAAAGGGTTCTGAAGAACCTAGGGGCAGGACAGGAATAAAGACGCAGACGTAGAGAATGGACTTGAGGACACGGGAAGGGGGAAGAGTAAGCTGGGATGATGTGAGTGAGTGGCATTGACATATATACACTACCAAATGTAAAATAGATAGCTAGTGGGAAGCAGCTGCATGGCACAGGGAGATCAGCTTTGTGCTTTGTGACCACCTAGAGGGGTGGGATAGGGAGGGTGGGAGGGAGACGCAAGAGGGAGGGGATACGGGGATATACGTATGCATATAGCTGATTCACTTTGTTATACAGCAGAAACTAAGACAACACTGTAAAGCAATTATACTCCAATAAAGATGAAAAAAAAAAGAAAGCAGGAACTATGTTATGAAGGAATTTATATGCCAGAGTAAGAAGCTTGGAAATTGTGCATAATGAGTGTCCATTAATGGTTTAAGCCAGAGGGTGTCTTGTTAGGATTTTTAATTCAGAAAGCTTTCTGGCAGAATACAAAAGTGAGTCACAGTGAGGTAAGACTGGCAAAGTGGGTGCCAGTTAGGTGGCTGTTGGAAAGGCAGAAAAAATGATGGGACCCTGATTTATAGCAGTGACAGTGGTGATCGAAATAAATTGTATCAGTAGAACTTATCGATTAATTAGATCTGAGATCAAAGGAGAACTGTTAAAATGACTCCTTGCCTTTAGACTCAGGTATCTCAATGATGGGTGACCAGTAACGGAAGGAATACTAGAGGATGCGAAGGTCTTATTGCCTGGAGATAAAGTTGCCACATCATTTTCAATGATGAGATGTTTGCATAACAGCCCGGTGGGGCTGTGCGTCCGGATTAGACAAACTTGGGCCACTCCACTGGCATGACTCTGGGAGGGACCCTCACAACGGGTTCACAAGGTCATGTGCTCTTGTAAAATTTGCAGCAATAAAAGGTATTTTAACCACAGTTGCCTAAGACTGCTGCCCCTTTTACTCTGACTTCCCTCCACTACACTTTCCGTCTTGACAGTGGCTGGGTGAGTTTGGGGATC
Organism: Grampus griseus; assembly: GCF_964374135.1. Taxonomy (NCBI): domain Eukaryota; kingdom Metazoa; phylum Chordata; class Mammalia; order Artiodactyla; family Delphinidae; genus Grampus; species Grampus griseus. Next base: position 9,468,721 of record NC_139017.1, read on the forward strand.
TGCCTGAAAGGCAATGATGATACACTAGTTTGGGTTCAGAATAAAGTGTTTGGGAGGTTCACAATCCTGGTGCTAGCCATCCTGGTTCAGGAAAGGCTTTCAGGCACACGTGTACAGTCCTCTGTGCCAACTCGCCTGACGTTACAACGTGCAGGGGCAGGGCCAAGTGTCCCGAGTTGCCTGGTGTAGAAACGTGGGTCACGGAGGAGGAATAAAGTCTGAATGTATGGGACCACGAGTTGTTCTGTGGAAAACTCTTAGAATCATCCAGATGTGAAAAACTTGAGTGAAAGATGTGGCTTTTACTAATGCTTGATCAAAATAGAAGTTCTTTTCTTTTATGAATATATTTGATACTGAAACACATAATTATAAATGCAAAATAATTTAATTTTGAAGGGAATTTAAGAAATGAACTTTATCTGAATTCCTCCATTTATTGGACACAAACCTATAAGAGGATTACACACAGCACGTTCATCTGGGTGAGAGGTCTTATGTTTTTTTTTGCATTCCAAATATCAGTAATAAGAAACAGCAGCTGACTAACCACACCAGATGAAAAAGTGATTTATCTGTCTAGTCTCTCTATCATATTACCAAACAATTAATGAAAATGGAGTAATATATAGAGTTGTGTCAGACAGTTAATGAAAATGTGTTACTTTTTTGGTTTCTATGGTACTGTGGTATTTGTCAGCCTTTTGAAAATTATGTGGTTTTTTTTTTTGTTGTTGTTGTTCTAAGTATGTATTCACTTCTTAAACTAATTTTGTATTCAGAACTCTGTGTTCCGTTTCTTAAAGAGGACCCTCCATACGGTATAAGCTTTGGACCTCACAGGATCTGAATTGCTCAGGAGTCAGAATATTCATAGTGATGGAGACTGGGGCTGTGGATGCTCTCAGGAGAGTGTCCTGGGACTGGGAAGGAGAACGAGAATGGAAAGCTGAATTTGGGAAACTAAGGAGAAGGCAGAGAAAGAGGAGCCTGTGAAGCAGATGGAACAGGAGCAGCTAGGAAACAAGGGCACTAGTGGGAAACGGTGTCACAGAGATCCCGTGAGTCGAGTATTCAGAAGGAAGTAGTTAACAGTGTGCAGTTCCACAGAACGGCCATCATGAGAGGGCTGGGAATTGGTCACCAGATTTAATCTCAAACAGCCATGACATTTCAGGGAAAAGTGAGCGCCAGTGACGGAAGCCCCTCTTGTACTAAGTTAAATAGTGAATTGGAGAGGAGCAAGTGAAGGCCACGTGCAGACCACACATTTCCATGATGCTTGGAGGTGAAGAGTATAAACTATGGTAGAAGTAGAGCAGGGACGAAGAATAAGATACGGCTGTTTCATTCGAAGTGGAAGACCTGAGCGTTTGTAACTGCTGGTGGAAGCTGAAAGAGGAGAAGCATGCACTTCTTTTACGTCCTTCAAAACCACGGGACACAGGCAGCCCTACAACTTCACTTGCTGAATGGAATTCCTTTAACATTAAACCTAAGTCATCCTCCTTCAGTCATTCTGCTTTTCTACAAGATATTTCTGTTAGTTGTAGCATGATTCCTCTATTCTTCCAAGGCCCAAATCTTGAAATCCACCTTCGTTACGTTTGTTTCGTCAACCGCAGGTGATCTTCGCTGTTTCTCTCCCAGCCGGTTCTCTTCAGTGCGCCTGCGCCGTGCTTTTCGGCGCGGTCCCTGCCCTCCTCTCTGGTAGGTGGGCCCTGCGTTTTCACACATTGGTCCACAACTTTTCTTTTCCAAGTCTCAGCTGACCGCGTTTTAACTCGTCCGTGTCTTTATATTTATATATTTTGTATACCGTGATAGTAATTATCAACACGTACTCTGCCTGTACATTATCCTGCAGTTAACATTTATACCATAGTTCTTTTAATTGTATATTATGTTGCACAAAGCAAAAACTTACTTTTCTCTGTGAAAATGCTTTAAGCTATGAGCTGCTGTCCAAATTCTATTGTCTTTCAGTTTATGGTACACTTTTTGAAGACTTTAAAAAACCTTTTGTGTTTTCCACACTGCTTACCTCAGAATTGTTAATTCAATGGGAAATTCTTAAAACTCAACTGATCAGACAGTAGTAATTAAACACATAAATAGACTGTTATGGTCTTTCAATACTGACTGAAGAAATGTTCTTTTATGTTTCAGGGCTAATAATTGCATTTTAATTTTAATTACAGAATGAGAAAATAAATGTGTTTTGCTTATATTTAGCCTCTTTTTTCAAAGTTATTGATTTAGAAAATAGGTCTTCTAATTTGATTAATACTTGCTTGCATTTTTTTCTGAGGCTTTACTCCTATTTGAAATGGAGGTATTATGAAACAGTTTATATGAACTTAAAAATGACCAGTTGAAATAAGTAAGTAATGCTTTCAAAAGATAGAAACAGAGTCCCTTAAGAGGATCTATGTATATGTTAGGATATTCATGTAACTTCAGATTTCTCAATGAAGTTCTAAATTTACTTCAAGCCATTATGTAATGATACTTTTCACTCTTCATTGGTTTCTACCACTTAATATAAAAACTACATTTGGGAAAATGGCTTTTCTCTGGCTTAAAACACAGTGAGGGCTCATTGTTTGAAGTTTCCAATCAATCTTTAATCTTTTAGTGTTGGGGCTTGTTTACTCATTTTAAAAGACTGCTTCTAGCAAAAAAAGAAAATCCTATGAAGGAATCTATAGAGTTGTTCTACAATAAACATGCTTTAAAAGCAAATTTTTAGTAGTTCAATCATAAATTCAACATTTAAATCTCCCTCAAAGTGCTCTTGGTTTTTAATAATGGATTTTGGTATGATCCCATAAAATATTCATGTTCAGACCTTTAACAAATACTGCTTTGAATAATTAATTTCAAAATATATATTTTCTAATACATAATAGGAATTTCCTCTGTCTTTTCTGTTTATAAGAAGTAAGGAAAACCGGTCTTATGATTTTGATTCATGATATGTCTTTGTGGTAAACATGACATATTTGGAGAGAAGAACAAAAACAATAATTCAAAGGCATTATTCACAAAAATATTTACTTTTTAAAGACCTAAAACTGAAACTTTTAAAGTAAGATATTTTAATTAAAATATATGAAGCAAATACAAGAATATTTAATATACCTACATTATGAAAATTTTAATTTTTTCTTATTAGTTTTTAAAAAGAACCAGATATTTATTATATTTTATATCTAAGCCATCATCATTCACAAAATTAATTTGCAACTTATTTTCCCCAATGCACATAATGAATAAAAGTATCAGAATAAGGAAACCACACCATATTTTTAAAAAAATTAACCACTTCAAAATTCTTATTTGTAAAAATATAAGTTGATGAAATGATGTTTTATGTGAGATATCCAGGAATAGTTAAACAATCATCACCCCAGGAAAAAATGTGAATTTAACAAGACAGATTTCTGTTTTTCAGAAATATTCATTGCTGACTTTAATCTGGATACAACACAAGACATAAATATTCAATGGCTAAACAATAACCCAGTTAAACTTCATTGGGTTTTTTTTTTTCTCTAGTAGGCATCCAATCCAATTTTTGTATCTTAAATGAAATAAGGAGAAGAAAATGATGTGGTTTCTTAAAGAAATTAGGTCATTTAAAAAATGTTATTTTCCCACCTTCTGTTTGTTATACTTGGACACACACTAATATCTATTCAATTATGATTATAATTAATTTTGCATATATATTTTACATTCAAATGCACACTATAAATAGTAATTGTAATAAAACATATTAAATTCCTCTGAAATGGCATAGCTAAAGTAAATAGTTTTCCTTTAATATTCATTCCCCATGCTCTCCCATTAAAATGCAATGGCAAATCTGACAAAACAATAGGGGAAACACAGGGCAAGTGACTCTTTATTCATATAATAATTGACTACTGCTGTGACAACATCCCACCTTTTTCACATAGTTGTGAAGAGTTCACTTTAAATTAATTGGCATCACCATGAAATAAATTACAAGACTGTGTAGTTGGGAAGCAAATCAGGCCCACATTAGATATAATTGGGTGAAACTGATATAGGGATTTTGTGGGTGAAGGTTAGAAATGGAATTTTTGCACCGGAAATAAATGTATGAGACCAAATTGTTTTTGTTTTTAAAGAGCATTTTCTTTTTTTTTTTAAATGGATCTCTTTAGTTATCTAACAATGATTCGTATTGATTACTTAACTTAGGACATGGCTTGTAGGATTTGGAAGATTAGCTGATCAGCTTCCATTTAAATGAAAGGAAGATCCATTTAATCTAAACTTCAAGTCCTGGATAATGGATTTGACCTTTTCTTGAAATATTGGAAAATAAATCCAGACTATTCTTCAAAGTTATGGGCCAGAATGCTACTGTTTGTTTAAAAGCCAAGATGATACTAAGCTTATTAGAAAGGATATTAGAAAGGAAACAGAAAAACACTTTTTTTTTTTTTGCTTTTGTTATATCAGCATGTACTCTCATCAGGAAAATTATGGATACACATAGTTACTACATCACACAAAATTAGAAACCTCTAGAAAAAAGTAAAACAATGAAGGCGAATAGAATGAATTCTATATAAACACAGACTAAAAAAAAGTTTGGGAAAATAAAGTTTGACACTAGCTCATGTTTGTAATGCCCTAAAGGTTTTAGATTTTTATAATATAGTATTAGTAAAAAAAAAAAAATCTGTTGATTATATTTTGAGGCTGAAATATATCCTTCCTATGCAAGGTATTTGCATAAACTTATAGGAATCAGTACTCGTTACTGATGAATTTTCACTATTTGATATTTAAATAAATTCAAAAGCATTTTAGATAAATTCATGGATCGTAGCTCCACATTGGATTGTTAAAGAAGCTAAAATTCTTTTTGGAATATGTATCTCATTTGATTTCTTTAGGTCTCATCGAATGGAGGGCAAACATAAATTGCTTTAAAATATATTTTGTAGGAATATTCTGTTTCTGTCAGGAAATAGAAAACACTGTGCTTGGGAGAACTCTTCTTATAATTTGAAGATCATTATCTATGTCACTATCTTGTAATTTTATTACTGCTTACTGCTTAGCTTAGTTTTTAATATAAGTACTTCATTTCTTAAAACCGATGTAAATATTTTTAGAAAATGGCATTACACCATTAATGAATATTTAAGTATGTTACCAGGAGTGTTAATGTTGTTATTCATTTTTTTTGCCAGTTAATCTTTTATTTAAAAATCCCATCCATAAAATCACTCATCAGTGACAACTGATGAATAAAGTAACATATGGAGTGAAAGAGACATACAGAGAACAACATATGAAAGATATACATCTGATGTTTTACCAAAATTCCTCACTACCAAGTGTTCAAAAACCTGAAATTGATTTTATTCCCAAAACTTGCAATTGTTTTCTTTTCTGTTCTATTAAGTCAGAACATCTATAATTATAGCCTGGAATGGGGAATGAGTTCAGGAGGTGAGAAGGAAGGATTGCAGGTGAGGGTCTCTGGTTGGGATCTCTTAGAGGTCATTCAACATCCAATTTTTTAACAGATCATTTTGACACCCACTGTATTTTTACCCACTGCCAATCATCTGCTTCTAGGTGGTGAAAGTTTGATTTGTGACTGACTGTGCATTCTTAGAGAAAACCTGAGAGGCAGTCTCTGAACAGGAAGTCTTGCTGTATGACAACAAGAAGGAATTTGCAAACTGATGGTAAAAGGTCAATTTGCATATTCAATGAAAGGAACAGTGCGGTGTTTGAGGATGAGTAGGATAGTAGATTCTCAGTTCTAATGGGGAGGAGATTCCTCTGCTGCTGTGAGAACAAGGTGCTGGCTGTGGCCCCGTGGGAAAAGCACTGTTCCTACCAGCTCTGCCTCTTATCAGCACGTGCCCTTAAGAAATAACCGAGATCTCGGGATTTTACGTCTAAAAGGAGGGGATGTGATTTTAATTTCTAAGGTCCCTTTTGTCTTTTAAAGTTTTTTTTTCATCTCTAGGAATAATTTTTTAAATTTCCTATTTAAGTAGAGACTAAATTAAGGTTGGAACCTTCAAAAGAAATGTTGAAAAGGGTATATATAGCTTTTTTCCATTAAGTGCGCCTTAAGGGGGACTGAATATTCACAATCAGTGTGCATAATGTCTTCCTTTAAAGAATTTGCAAGTGTCCAGGGAATGTTCCGTTTGCATGATGTGTTTAAATGTTTATTTTTCAAGACAAAGGGGAGACAAAATTTTGTCTATCGAATGGTTTGTAGAAACATAAAATAAATCCTGCTATTTTTCCTGCATTTTCTAATGTTCAAATAATCTGCAAAATACAGATATCAACAAAGTTAAATAAATCTGTGAAAATAAAATGGAAACATGGAAGATCTGTTGAATCTTTATAGCTTTTCATATGAACGTGAAATTATTCGTGATTATCATGGGACATTTACGTGTAGAAAGAGGACAATTTTAGGAACATCTCAAAATAACTGCATTTAAAAAAATCTCTTTGAGTTTTATAAACAAGTTCCAGTGCTGAAGGAGTGAATAGATACTTAACTCCACAGTTATTTGAGTAGATAATATTGTAGTAATTTTTTATTTTATGGGATAGTCACTGCTGTGCAGTTCATCAAATAAGGACTTAACCATGTTCCTTATTCCTCCTCGTTCCTTTATATTTGTATTGATCTAAGAAAACCAATCCTCCCAACCCTCAAGGTCCTTTTCATACATGCCTATGTGTGTCATTGAATTAAACCAAGTGATCTATTTTGACAGCTTGATCAATGGCATATATATATATATATATATATATATATATATATATATATATATATATGCCATTTTTCTTTGTCATTAATCTGAGGGCTATACCAGTTTAGATAACCACCACATTATCAGATCCTGGTTGAAAAGAAATCATTGATACACTAAATGAAGGGTTATGTTTTGGTTTAGAATTTCTCTTTTTACAGAAGTGAGGTTTTGACTAACGCAAATGGTATTTAAAATCATCTATATGATGCTAAACAGTCTCCCATGCAGCAACATGAAAATATAGTTTCTTGAATTTATAATGTCATAAGAATATCCACTTATGGTTTGAGTGTATTATATGTCTATGAACTTCCTTTGTACTCTCCCAGTAGGAGATTTTTAAGTACCTGATAGAATAAACACATTCTAAACAAATGACTTAAACATTCAGGCTTCAGATATAAAATATTATTTTTCTATTGGAGTAAAACATGAATTCTAAACCCTAGAAAAACTTACATTGTGTATGTATATTTAAAACATTCTAGCCTTGAAGTATAGTGATTGAGTTGATCTATCCTATCACTTGTTTTCCCCCTAATTATAATCTGATGGTTAGTTTGTCATTTACCTTCTTTACAAGAAAGGGAGCCATTTTTTATGATTTCCAACCTGTTTGCTATTTACCAGTTTCTTATAAGTCTCTGACTTTAGAAATCGAGGAAAAGAATCCTTGGTCATCAGACTGTAGATCACCTGCTGAGCCTCATCAAAACATTTGAGAGTTGGTTCTGCAATATTCTTTGAGATGAGGTCCCTGGTACTGAAGTCAATGTTAATCTGTGGAAACAAATTTCATTGCGTTAGTTTAATCAAAGAACGCGTGGTTTAAACAGATGGTAGATACACATATGATTTGAATTTTTTTTCTAAACACAAAGTTAATCTGATCTAATCTAATCTAATCTAAACAACAGAGAGGTCACATATTCATTTTCTGGAATGCAGAACACATGTTCAGTTTAATTACATTTCCTAGGTTGAAAGTGTTGGCATTGACAGAGAAGAGGTCAAGCCTTATTTTGAGATTACAAAAAATGGCAAAGTGAAAGGCAAACAAGAAATTTTATGATTTTAGATTTCTTTTCCCTCCCATCCTTGATTTCTTTCTAGTACTTTGACCTTAATATGTAAAATGTACTTTTCATAGGCAGAGCAATAATTAGAATTTACTAGGTTGGTTTTCACCAATCCATTCCCATTCTCCATACCTCCCCGTGTTGTTTCCCATAATGCTGCTTTTCATCCTAATTTGTATTTCTTTTTGTTTGCCAAAATGGACCAAATAACACCCCCTTTCACAGACCACCATGCCTCCCATGGAATATACATATATACGTGTGTGTGTGTATATATATTCTTGTCCCTTGAGCACTACCACATGTAACTATTCTTAGCAAGGTGTAATAGAGATCTATTATATTGAACACACCATTCACCTGCAAATCTGTAAAATGCCCCAAACCTTGTGGAGATACTTGTCCAATTCTACCCATATTCCAGGATATATTTTGAGAAGCAGAAAATTTCACATCCAAGTTGTTTTACTTAAACTGAAAATATTCATGAAGCGCGAAAGAGATTTGAATCTTAAAATTCAAAGCTCACCAAAGGCAGGTGCTATATCTGTCTTATTTATCATTTTATTTCTTGGCACTTAGCCAATTATCTGCCACATAATAGTCAGTAAATATTTGTTGAATAGAATTATAATGTCTCTTGGTAAAATGTGGGAGACTATAAAAATGCCAGAATTTGGGGGTCTGGTAAAAGACTATAAATAACAATTTATGTTTATTGAATTGAAGTTAAAAGATAGGCAGGTAGACCTTCAATCAAATCTCTCCTCTGCTACTTACTTGCTATTCATATGAGTAAAGCAAGTTCTACAGTTTCCTTCAATTTTTGATTTCTATGGTATAAGAGAGGATAATAATAACATCTGTCTTAGAGTGTTTTAAGGACTAAATGAGATAAGTAATATCAAACTATTTCAGTATTATTATTGTAGGAAAAGAACAAAAGAAAAAAACTTTATTTTGAAAAGAATCATCAAAGGCCACTATTTGCTCACTGATATTTTCTTTCTTTAGCGATTTCAGCTACTCAGGGATCCAGATTACATCTGCTTTGTATTTCTTTGATCATCCTTTCAGGTCCTCTGTCAAAGTTCCAGATGAAATGCTGCAACTTCCTCGAAGGAATCAATTTCTGCTTCTTCATACAGGAAGATGGTGTGGCGTACTGGTAAGATTTTAGAATAGTTTTCCAATCTGTGCTCTAACACTTATGATGTTGCTGACCTGGGGTGAGTTACTTTCATATTTTCAAGCTCTGCTTTTTTATCTTGAAGCTTGGCCATTCTTGACTGAGTGGTTGCAAGAATTAAAGTGAGATGATCCATAAAATCATTGATTCCACAAATATTTTGGGGTATGTTATGTGCCAGGTGCTTTCTATATTTGGGGAAAATACTATATACTTTCTGTGTAGTCTTAGTATTATACTAATACTATAACTAGTACTATTTTATATTTACACTTGAACGATGAGAAGAAGCAGGTTCTCTAAGAATCTGGGGAAGACCATTTCTGGCACAATAAACAAATGCAGAATCCCTGAGGCAAGAAAGAATTCGTTGTGTTTCAAGAGCCTCGTACCTGCATGGCAGGGGTGCAGGGTGTGAGAAAAAAGTTCCTGTGACCAGGTTGGGAGAGGAGGTCGAGGCCAAGTCTTGGGGGGCTTATGTGCTTTGGTAAGGGGTTCTTATCTTTCTACTAGAAGCAATGGGAAGACACTGAAGTGTTCTGAGCGGGGAGGTGGCATGATAACATGTCATGAATCTAGTATAGTGCCTGCCTCATGGACGGAATCAATGAGTAGTGGGTATTACCAAGATCTTGTAGTGGTTTCTGAACATCTAGTATAATCTGTTTCATAAATCCTATCTTGTGTTGTGGGGATATGAGAATATATGTTGCCCGTTTCCTCCTTCAACTATGCTGTTCGTTCTTTAATGGTGTCATCTGCAATTTGTTGAACTTTATATCCCCAATAAAGGTAAATATCGCAAGTTAACTCCTTTAGGCCTTCAGTCATTGGGTGAGTTTCCACTGATAGTAGGGCCAGTGTGTGCCTGGTGCAGAGTGCTGCCTTATTATTTTAATCAGAACTGAACACCTTCAGTATCTCCTCATTCTCTACTTAAAAAACCCAAAGCCCTGATCTTGGCATTCATGACCTATACAATATGGTCCAAACCTATACATTATTCTCCTCTCCGTGTGCCCTGTATCCCCACTAAGGTAGACACTGCCCCTCCAATTTCTTATATTTTGTTATGGATGAATATTTTCCCATACCATCCCAGTCTAGCTGAAAATCACTCCTTCTCACCTAAGTCTTTCACAACCTTTTATGTCCTTAAGACTACATTCAAATAGCATCTACCTTGTGAGGTTTACTTGTAGATTTTTTCCCCTTTTCTGACCTCTGAAAGGGCTTTGGGTTACTTAGATAAGATTGACATTTTGCCTGCCCCTCACTATGCCTTGCACAGTGTAAGGATTCAATAAATGCATGTTGTACAAACAAAGTGGAAAAAAGCTCTACATTTGTTAAAAATCATGGTAAAATTTTAAGCAGAACTATTCCATTTCAATATGATACTGATAATTACTATGATTTGTTCAGATACACTAAGCTTGTACTTCTGACTTATCCCTCTCACTTTTCTGATTTGCCTGTTTTCCTACCAAGAAGCTGCCAACATCAGCTCTTGATAGCTAAGTGATGAGCAGAGACACCATTCCCAGGAGATAATCAGTAGTCTTTTGAAGCTGCGTCTTGGCAATTCAGTTTAATGTCAGTGACAAACTATCACACCCACGTGTTTGTATAAATGTCATTATTTTCCTCCAAATTGTTCAAGCTGGAAACATAAGAATCATCTCTGCCACCTCTTTTACCCTCTAGTCTCTCTCCCTCGCTCTCTCTTTCTCTTTCTCTCTCTCTCTCCCTCTGTGTGTGTGTGTGTATGTGTGTGTGTGTGTGTGTGTGTGTGTATGTGCTTTCCTTATTCACCTTTTATTTTGTAATTTCACAATGCTGTTTTTCATTCTCACTCCTATCTCTCCAGTTTAACCTTTTATAATGTAATCTCTTCCCTAAACCATGGAATCTACCTCTTACCTGATACCTCCCCTTCTACACACTGTGGACAGCATTACTATATCAGTTTCACCAAAATATCACTTTCATTATATGAATGTTCAGCTGACAAGGCATCACTTTCTATAGCATAAAATTTAAACATTTTACCCTGGCATCTGAGCTTCCTCCTACCTGGACTTCAAAGTGTTGTTTTGAAATCATCTCCTACTTATCTTTGGTGATATCCACAAAGTTGGTCTACGTTCTGTTCCGAAAGTGAATTTTGTATCTAAAGCCCTCGTTTATGCTGTTTCACCATCTAAAATCCCACTTGCCTCCACAGTTTTATTCTGTACGGATTATCCTAAATCCCTTAGGATTCAGCTTAAGTTGAATATCCTCCAAGAAGCCTTCCCTGATCACAGACGGAAAGTCACTGTAATTTCCTTATCATCATACATTATTTTGATGTAAAAATCTTAAGAAATTTGATTTCTTGTTTAAACAGATTTGGATACAATGGCTTCTATTAATGTTAAGTATTCAATCTGATAATCAGAGAGAGAAAATTTGTCACTACAAAGGGAAATCAGTAGCCTGTGGCATGGAATTTACCTATCTTTTATCTGCTATCTTTTCCCTATTTTTTTCATTAATTCTTTTTTCTCTGCATGTCCCTCAAAGTATGAGCAGAGCAGATATGCATTATCTAAGTTCTTGGCCAAGTCTTCTCTTCCTGGGTTTTTTTCCTTGGTGACTGTGTCTTCTCCCATTTTCAAATATTTAAGCAATGTCATTATCTCTAAAATAACCCTAAGAATGTTTAAAGATGATTACTTTAACTGTAAATAATAATAGTTAACATTCATCAGATATTACTACTGTTGTGCTAAGTCTTTATATGGCTACTTTACACACACTTGTAAGATGGATAGTATTATCATCCCTATTTTTCTGGGGAAAAAAACCCACCTCATCTGAAAAAGTAGTTGTTTCTTGCTAGTCATTTCTGTAATTTATTCATTTAAAGTATTTCACTGAATGGGTGCTTAGGAATTACGCTAAGATCTGACTATATAAAGATGATTATGTTGAAAGTCAGACAAGAAGACAGATTTTGAGAAAGTAATCCAAAGGGAAAAATATACCTTCTGAAAAAAAAGCTTTTTGAAAGAAATGAGATTGTAAGCTGAGAATCAAGGTATTATTATGGGTATATAAGTTTAAGGAAGGGACTTGGACATGGGAGGGAAAACTGTAAGAAGCCCAGTGGGTTTTCAGGAGGAAAAGGGCAACAGTCTGGAAAGGCATGAAGGTCCAGACCACATAGACTTCTATAGGTCTTGTTAAATAATTTTTAATTAACCTGAGAGCAATGAGGAGAATTTTAAGTGCAGTACTGATAATAAACACATGTTTGAAAAAAACATATCACTGGCTGCTATATGGTATAACAACTAGGTGTGGATAAAGGGAAGAAAAGTTAGGAAGTCATACCAGAAATTCAGGTGGTCAATCATGGTGGATTAGGCTGGGTCATGTCACAGAGAATGAAGGGAAATGCATAGATTTCAAAGGTATTTAGAAAGTAGAATAGATGGAACTTGTGATTGAATATTTATGAGCTGGGATGAGGAACAAAATCTTTAAGGATGACTGGATTTTAGAAATATTCTGAAGAATGAGATGACAGAGTGTTGATGGGTTGGATAAGGCATGTAAGCAGAAGAGAACCAAGTATGACTATCAGCTATTTAGCCAGAGCAAAAAGGATGGAGTTGCCATTAACCGAGATGGAGAGACTCAGGTAGAAGAAAGGTTTGAGAAGAAAATTAGGACTCAGATTTGTTTAAGTTTGAGATGCCCTCTTAAAGCCAGAGGGCTGGAAGAGATCACTGGGGGAGTAAATGTAAGCAGATAGTAGAGGAGAACTGCCTCCTCTCATGATAGTGTGTGCTGGGTTATGAGTAGGAACAGCAAAATAAGTTGTTAAAGAGTGGTGAAGGGGCTTCCCTGGTGGCGCAGTGGTTAAGAATCCGCCTGACAATGCAGGGGACACGGGTTCAAACCCTGGTCCGGGAAGATCCCACATGCCGCGGAGCAGCTAAGCCCATGAGCCACAACTACTGAGCCTGCGCTCTAGAGCCTGCGAGCCACAACTACTGAGCCCACGTGCCACAACTACTGAAGTCTGCGCACCTAGATCCCATGCTCCACAACAAGAGAAGCCACCACAATGAGAAGCCCGCATACCACAATGAAGAGTAGCTCCCTCTCGCCACAACTAGAGAAAGCCCCTGTGCAGCAACGAAGACCCAACACAGCCAAAAATAAATAAAAATGAAAATAAAGAAATTTATTTTTATAAAAGGGGGGGAGTCAGTAAGAGACGAAGAAATTGAGTCCTAGAAGCCAACTGAAGATAGTATTTCAGTTAAGAGAGGGTGATCACCGTTGTTAAATGCTCCTGAGGAGTCAATCCGGGTGAGGTTTGAGAATAGTCTACCCAAAGTGCCTTGTCTTTTCTTCTTGACTTCCCTGAAATTTCAGTATCAGGACAAAAGTGAAAATATTAGGCCTAATATATATTTTGACATATACATTCCTTTAATATAATCACTTTTGAAGGCATGTCTGCGAACTGCACCCCCAACTTTGCATTTATCTCAAATTTGACTTTTGGCTGAGTTGTATCAATTTCTATCTCAAAAAGTAAGAACAGAGGAGATGTTAATCTTGGAGTAGTTTGAAGACAGACATCTTATCAGGTGGTAACCCTCTAGAGATGCAGACCTTCCAACTGTGTGGTCTTGAGTCCCTCCTGAGCTGCTTGGGAATTGCAGGGAAGCTTAGACTTGTCTGAGGATCTCAAATTAGTAGGTCCGGAGCATGGGTTGAATGTCGTATTGACTGATGAAATAAACACAGTTTTATCTATATTATTTACCGATGTGAATAATCACTTGCATTTTGTTTCTACGGATACACTTAAGTTTCAAGGATACTGAGAAATACCTTTAATTTGCTTATTTTTCAAAAGGTCATGAATTACCTTAGCTATCTGAGACCACTGCACTGCCAATCTCAGAAAACAAGACTTAGGCTTGTGATTCTCATGGAATGACAGCTGAGATGTCATCGCAGCTGTTTAGCAGCTTTTAAATCCTGTCAATTTTGAAAAGGCCTTGACACAGCTGACATTGACAACAATCCATTGCATTAAAATGACTACCTTCTGACTGGTGTTTGTGATGGTTGTTTAAAAACGATATTATTATAATGAACCAGAGATATTTTAATACTCAGGTGATTTTGATAACTGCAAGTTATGCAAGCCAATTCCTCACTTCTATACTAGCAGTTTTAAATTCTTTTGGCTTCCAACAAATTATTTTAGCAGGAAGAATGCATTTTAAACTGTACCTTTTGGCTCTCTTGTGACCCTGAACTGTGCTTTATATATTTTTACATAATTTGAATGAAAAGTTCTCAGTTGAGCTCTCACATTCAAATGAGATAGACTTTTCCTCATTTAGAATGTATAGTGTAGCAGGAGACTGTCATTATGCAAAAAGTGTGTGCATGCATATGTAAAACGCCTTGCTCAAATAGGGCAGGCAGCTTCCTAGACCTCATTCACAACAGAGCTTAAAAATTACTATTCAAATTAAAACCGCCTATAATCATGTTTTTGGTTACATAATTCTGTTTAATCACCACTAAAACCTCTAGTATTACTTCGTTTTTGGCATCATTAAACGCACACGAATATCCTGAAATACATTCTCAAGGGCGGCTATAAAAGTTGAGAATAGCCAAGTTTGTAACGTCAAGAAGGAATCCGTCTTGCACAGGACTGTATCCTTTTGTTATGATTGGTTTTAAAGACAGAAATAAGTGACACGAGATGGGAGGCAGTACTAATACCTTAAATTGGACAAGAGAAATGGAAAAAATAATCCAATGTATGTGATCATAACATATAAAAGCATGATGGATATGGATTGTTAAAAATAGATGTAGATAGCAAATGTTATCTGGAGCGGCTGAAAGAGAGTCAGATTGACTGGTTTCCTTCACCAACCCCATCATGCTAATCCAAGATTAAGTAGTGCAGGGACATGTGCAAATTCAAAAAGCAATAGCCAGGACATGGAAGCAATCTAAATGTCCATCGACAGAGGAATGGATAAAGAAGATGTGGTACATATATACAATGGAATATTACTCAGCCACAAAAAGAAACAAAATTGTGTCATTTGCAGAGACGTGGATGGACCTTGAGACTGTCATACCTAGTAAAGTAAGTCAGAAAAAGAAAAATATTATATATTAATGCATGTATGTGGAATCTAGAAAAATGGTACAGATGATCTTATTTGCAAAGCAGAAATAGAGACACAGACGTAGAGAACAAAAGTATGGATACCAAGTGGGGAAGGGGGAATGGGGTGAATTGAGAGACTGGGACTGACACATACACACTACCATGTATAAAATAGATAACTAATGAGAACTGACTGTATAGCATGGGGAACTCTACTCAGTGCTCTGTGGTGACCAAATAGGAAGGAAATCCAAAAAAAGAGGGGTTATATATATACCTATGGCTGATTCACTTTGCTATATAGCAGAAACTGACACAGCAGTGTAAAGCACCTATACTTCAATAAAAAACAAACAGACAGCTGAGCATTTTGTTTTTGAGTTGAAATGCAGCAATCATTCTTTCAGAGGACCAAAATGATACTGCAGGTTATTAGAAGAAATATTCCTGCCACTTTGTTTTGCTTTACAGTTTAAGAAGTTATACAAATTAGAAGGAATATGAGAAGAGAAATACAGCTTTTGATAGAAAGGAAGATAGACTCTGTGTGACAAGATAATTTTATGCTTTTGCCTTTAGCATAAACACCAAGCTTCCCAGGCTGTGTCATGAACATTGAAAATAAGTGGTAGATCTAAGAAAGGAGTTTAACATGTAAAAGCCTGGGCAGAAGACCTATGTTCTCATGAGCTGTGTACCTTAATGACTGTAGGACCCATCATTTTCTCTCTAAGGCTCAGTTCATTTTTTCACCTGTATAGGGTAGATGATTGTAATGCCTCCCTAAGATAGTGAACATGATGATCAAATCAGACAGTCCATGTAAAAGCCCTGGACAGATGTGGCTTATGGTTTCTTTAGCTCTGCTTTTCTTTCTTTCCCCCTCTCCCTCCCCCTTTTCCTTCTCCTTCTCCTCTTTCCTTCTCTCTCTGTCTCTCTGTCTCTCTGTCTCTTCCTTTTTAAGAGATCCATTTAGTTTAAGACAAAATAAATACGGAGCAGAAATCACTGGGTTGCAGGAGGTGCTCTTGCCTGCACTTATACTCCAAGGCACCCAGTACTAGGCTTCTTTCACTACTGGACTAGCCTTCTAGGCACCAGTGGGTCCTTTGGTTGACCTCCACTTCCGCTACTATCATCCTTCCCTCCTCCCATTTTGTCTTGTTTTCGTCTACGCTCAAATTTCTGACCAAAGCTTACTAATTAACTTCTTTTGAGGTACACTTCCTGAT
The DNA here is from genome assembly GCF_964374135.1 of Grampus griseus. Taxonomy (NCBI): domain Eukaryota; kingdom Metazoa; phylum Chordata; class Mammalia; order Artiodactyla; family Delphinidae; genus Grampus; species Grampus griseus. The sequence continues at coordinate 9,485,274 of NC_139017.1, forward strand.
CCCTTAGACTTGGATTTTTCTGTTGCATGAGACCACATCACCTGTGTTTCCCTATCTCAACACTCATGGAAGTTTATTTTAATTACCTTTTTATACTACAGTTTTCCCACCACGATGGTTGGCTTTATTTATTCAGAGACTGTCTTTTTCTTAGTGGCACCAGCAAGGTGCTTGGTATGTAATAGACACCTGTCTATTGATTAGTGTACAGAAACTTAGGAAATTAATAAACAAGCAAACATTTTATCTGGAGGTGATTCAATAGCTGGGGGGTACTGTTGGCAAGCAGCAACTTGTGGGGCAGGACCAAGACTCAAAATAACATCAGCACCTTGTGGAAGTGACACTTAAAAAACGCAAAGAAAATAGGAATACAAAATGGAAGATACAAAATTAGCATTCCAGTAATATCAGGAAACGCCTCTAGTTGCCCATGGGCTTCTCTCTACCAAGAATTCATATATCTATCTCTTCCCTCAAGACTCAGTTTAAAACTAACCTCATTTAAAATAAAGGCCTTATCTCAATATCCTGCCTCAGAACTATTCAATCATTATGTCCTTTTAGGTATAATGCAAACAATTTCACCTCTTACTTTTCTTTTTTTTTTTTTTTTTTTTTTTGGCACTTAATCATTTGTTGCTTTCCTATTTTTTTTCCTAGAAAAAAATAGCAAAGTTCTAGAAATTAGAACTTAATTTAGTCCTAGAAATCAGTTCTAGAAATTTCATTTTTTAACCCAATTAGGTTGAAAGTTTCTTTTGAGCCAAACTATAGTTTTAACCTGTTTTATTTTCTTGAATTTTCTTATCGAGCTGCCTCATTCACACAAAACATTGCATTATACTTCTGTGTTTATTACCTGTTCTCTTGCCTAGACCCAGCTTCCCTTCCAATGGAGGGAATTTATCTAATGAAGGTGAATCGTAGGCACAGAATAAGCACCTATTGATGTGAAATAAAAATACGAGTCAATAAATAACATTGTACTACAATAAAAATAAAAGCAAAAAATCCAGACAGGTATTTTAAAAAGCGTCCTGCACAACCCATTAAGACATCTTTTCCTTTATGACTGTAGTTTCTTCTGTTTCATGTTATGATGTCCTCACATTTAATAAATACATTTAGGAATTAAATATTTTATACTAATATTTTTTACTTAAGAAACTGCCAATGTATTGGTTCCTGGATTGGTCATACTATGAAGTTAAATTTATATTAAGTTTTCAACATTACAATGTAGTATGATTTGGAACATTTTCTAATCTCACAGAATGACAATCAACATAGTTTTCTCTTTAATCACATATTTTCCATCCTGACCAATTTTCTTTCTAATATAAGGGAGTGATGATACAAACATAATATATATAAATGATATAAATAAAACATAAATACTTAAAATATGTCAGTGTCTTAGCTGAATATAAAAATATTATTTAATTTTTTGAAGATTTACATTCTTTTGAAACCAAGTAATATTTTTTTGAAAATTTCCAAATATTATGAAATTAGTGGTCCGAATTGAAGGAAGAATAAATACAAGTTTAAGAATTCTTTTTCTTTGCCACTCACAAGTTCTTACTGTGTGCAAAGTAAGGCCACTTTAAAATATATATTGCTTATCTAATAATTTTCTCATTTTCAAATCACTTAGTCAAAATATCTGGCTCACAGTTATTTTTTTTTCCTGCAGTACCTTCTGAAAATATTTCGGTACAATCCATTCAATGAGTAGCTCTTTCTATCTGAAACTAGTGATTTGCTGTCATGTTTTTCTAATTTGTGTTCACATATATATGTTTATCAAGTCTTTTAAAGTGGCTTTTCCTCAAGTGTTCTTTGAAGTTAGTTAATGGATGTTTTCAGGTAGATTCAGTAGCACTTACAATGACTTGTGTAAAGAAAAAAGGGATTAACAGTAGAAGCTAACACAACATTGTAAAGCAACTATACTCCAACTAAAAAAAAAAAAAAGGATTACACTTTTTAAAACTTGTTCTGCCCCATGTAGACCCTAGACACTTGATCTCATTCATCATTCTCATCTCTCCTGTGTGGTTGCTACATGCTTTTTCAGAGATACGTTTTTAGATGTAGAAACTAAGGCTCAAAGGGGTGAAATAGATCACCACAAGATTACAGGATTTGAATCTGTATCTCTAACCTTCAGGTTTTCCACTGCATCACATGATGAGTGTAGAAACCAGAGAGATGGTAACACTGTAAAGGAGAGGGCATGAGGTCCACTGCGATTATTATTATCTTTCATAGAGACCTGAAATTTCAATTTTTGTGTGCAGTTTTGCCTATTAGAATAGGAAACTGAGAACCATTATTAACATCAATTTATAGATAGGGATCATTTGGTAAATTTAGTATATAGTCTAATTGTAAATTGTCTATTTGCATCAATTAAAAATTATTGTCATGCTTGCAACTTTATAGGTGAGGAAATAAAGACATAAAAAGTTGAAAAGAAACTAAATGGGATTTAATAGACATCTGGATAATGTGACCTTGTCATTGTTCTCTGTTTTAGGGTTTTCTACCAAGGAAATTGGTTATAATTTTGATTCTTTATGAGAGTCAGTTTTACAGCTATAATTGAATATAGAAAAATGGAGAATACTGTCATATGAATCTCATTCTTGAATTAATTTCCACTTAGGAAAATCATATTTTCCAACCTCCATATCAAATATACCACTTTGTCATGTGAAGCCCACCTACTAGATAAATCTAAGCTACTTCCCACCCTCTCTTTATCTCTACTGCTGCCTGGCCAGCCTTATCCCCCTGCTTCTTGTTAGCAGTATCTAAATGCTTGTGATTTCTGGAAAACGCTAGGGAGCTTTGTACATCCAGGCTACACACTGTGCCCGCAGTTTGAAGTATTCTTTTTTCATTTGCTCTCTTGACGAATATTGCTTATTTTTAATGACATATCTTTTTCATATGTGAACCACCCGGCAAATCGGTCCCTAAATTCTCCAGATAGACTTAATCGCTCTTTCCCATTGTGCTAATAACAAACTTTAATTATTTAAATTATTAAATTGCTTATTTTGTATTTGACTGTTTTTTATCACATGTCAATCTCCCCTTCTACTCTGTGACTTCATTGTGGGAACAGGCACTCAAAAATAACTCCATTTAATGAATCATACTAACAGTCATATTATATTTAATGTGTAACTGACGGACTATAGAGAGATACCTTAAAGACTGCAATTGGTATATAAGAGACAAATGCACTTTAGTAATTGGAATTGGAAATAATTAATGGCAAATAATTGGGAAGACAATGACTGTTGTAAATGTGTATACACACTTCTTTGTCTTCAATGAGAATTTTGTCATACCCAATAATAACCTCTTTAGACACTTCAAGGAGACAATGTAATCTATTATTTGAAAAGCAGCCATAAATTTAATTATATTTTATGTAGTAAAAATTAATTAGATGGACAAATTATTAAAAAGTATGAAAGTTTTATGTCTTAAAATAGTAGCTGTACTATTTTTTTAAATTATTACCATATAAATTTATTTTGGAAGGGAAGATTAGGAAAAAAACAAAACTATTTTGTCCAAATTGATAATTTATTATATATTGTAACTTTGAATCCAGCTATAATTAAAAGATTACATTTCTTACTAGAAGATTTTTTATACATAATATTTGAGAATGTTGTCTTAAAATAATCATTCAGTAGATGGTTTCATAAAGAAGAAAAACATCTGGCTTTCAAACCAATACCACAATAAGTAGAATATGTCTAGAGTTGATTTCAAAGCCTTTTAGGGAATGAGACATTAATCAACTTGACAAATCTTATATAATACATTTTCAGTTTTCTGGAATTATTTATTGATTTTTAGATAGTGACTGGGAAATGAATGTTGAAATAGCTCCACAGGAGTTATGTTCTTTTCTCTTTCCCCCTTTGAACTTCAGGCTAAGCTTCAATTGTTTCACATGTCTGTGATGTTATACTTTACCAATATATGCTACAGTAATTAATGTCCATCTAAAACTTGAACTATCGATACGGCAACCTTATGCCCTAGATTTTCGGAAATGTTTGCCTTTCATCTATGCTGTCCTCTGTTCTCACTAGTACAATAACTTCTCATACCATGAATTTTAATTTTGGATTAGAGAATTTAGTAACTGTCACTTAGGAGGATATCAGTATTTCAACTCTAGGGAAAGATGATGACTTGTGCTAGTGGTTTATGTTTGGTGCTAGTAGTTTCATATAGGTTCCTGTTTGCTGCTTATGCATTAAAACTCTCTGCATATGTTATATTTAGTGAGGAATCAAAGAAGTTTTAAAATATATATATAGTTAAACATTAAGGGGGTGTGCAGAGATGATCATGGTCTGGCTCTGGAAATGAAGTCAAATATAAATGAGATGTTACACACATAAAACACTTTATGGGGTCTATTCTTGGAGTCATTGCAGGTTTCTCTCTAAGGCCCTTTCTACATACTTGCCCCTCAGCCCCAGCTAGTGATCTAATCTTTATATCAGAATGGCTTCCCTTTGATAGTTTAATAAGGGAAGACCTCTGCCCCAAGAAGGTACTTAGCCAGAGGGGCTAAGAGGGCCCTGCCCCTCTGCTGGTTTCCCTGGTAACCGATGAGCCAAGCTGATGGCAATTCCCCCTATAAATGGTAACCTCCCTATTCCCCCCGACTCCCCTGTGACGTCGGCCACCACGTCCTGCCCGCCGTCCACCACACATGGTGGGGTGTCGCTCCAGGACCTTGCTTCAGACATTTAAGCTCCGCCATCCATTAAACCATTGATGACTCTTTCGCTGAGTCCGGGCTCTTTCTTTTGTCTTGAAGCTGGGCAAGTGCAGGCCTCGTAGGCCAGCGGGGTGCAGCCCAACACCCATCAACGAAATAAAGGTAAGCAAACCCCTCTTTTGGAAGGGAAGACATTATTATATGCTGTTTGTCGGTCTCCAAAGTACTAAATGTAAAGAATTTACACTGTTGGTTAGTAGTTGTTTTTTCCTTCACATACATACCTTTTTGATTTTAAAAATTTTATTCCAAATTGACCTCCGTGGTTTACAAAAGGGAATGAAAGTGAATTTGAAATCCAGCAGCACGTTTAAGTAGGATTTCTGTAGAGCTGTTAATTTTTGACATATTAGACTATTTTTAAGAGCCTGCGTGTCGTGCTCAGAAAACAGAAACCTTTAAGCACATAGAAGGTGCTTTAAAATATTTGCTGAATCAGTGCCAGAGGACCACGGTAAGGAACTTCTTTTTGAATTTACCAACATTTTCTGTTTGAATACATAGTGACAATTTAATTTCCCTCAAGATGGACTTCGCGCCTTTCAGTGGGGAGCAGATTTGTTAGCAGATAAATATTCACTATTGTGGAATATTTCACCCACCTCTTCAGGGGCATCAGCTTCAATGAATTCAGAATAAATCATCTTGGCTTTGGAAGCAATTTTTTCTGCACTTTCTGTTTTCTTAAAGTCTTCACAGGCAAGCCAGAGCTCAACGTTTTCTTCACTGAACTCTGATTTTAGGAATGTTCGAAAAGCATCTAGACCAGCTATAAGATATATGAGAAAAAATTTGTTATATCACACAGTGCAGTCATATGACCAAAACAAGTACGTTGTATAGGGTGAGCATTTGAGGATTCAGTGGCAAATATTTATCATCCCTCTAAATATAACATTTATATATTTTAGTTTTTAACTTTAGAAAACTTTATTTTGGATCAGTAGTCATAAACATAAAACATTTATATCTGTATTTCTACAATTAGCATTTTTTAAATTGAATAATAACAGGTAGTGCTTGAAGTCTGGGATTCTCATAGGTCCCACCTCTTCCCATTATCTTATTTTCAGCCAAATTTACACATTTATTATTCGTTGCATTCATAAATAAAGTTTGTGACCACCTGTTTAGACTCTTCCTTTCTCTAGTTTCCACATTAAAATGTGCCCCGAAATCTTCTTTGGCACTCCTAGAGTTTCTTTGGGAAGGTAATGCTTCTAATAAATCTTTTAAGGCCGAGGATGGTTAAGAGTGGGCCTCTACAGAGGTAGCAGGTTAGAAAGATTACTGTCAAATTCCCAGAGTTGCCTGAACTAAGCCAGTCCTTTCAGTTCGTGTTACTCAGTTTCAGTTGGCGCCTTCTGATGGCAGTGTCTGATCATAAGTGAGACTGTGTTTCTCCGAGGAGGAAACACCCTTTGGCGCATTTGTCGCTCAGAGGGATTTGCCTTCCTACACGTTGGTGGGTTTCTCTTCCACCTGCCATGGGGGCCCCCATGCCTGCGCTCAAAGCAGCTCCTCCCTGGCTGTGTGCTGAAGGGCTGACCCTTCAGGTCTCAAAGTAGAGAGAAATAAATTTATGGAGAATTGGGGGAAAGGAAAAATTGACCAGCAAAAAAGAAAATATCGGAAAAAAGTGTATGGGAAAGGGGCCTAAGTTAGCTGTTCGTAGGTTGCTGCAGGTTGGAAGGAAAGTGAAGATTAGTGAGAGAAAATAGAAAAGGGCTTCATGGAGCAAGATTAAAGTGTCTAAAAACACTATTAAAAATAGATTTAACAAGCTTTTAATTATTTGAAATAGAGTTGAAATAGCAGGTCACTGCAAAGGGTTTTCAGGTACCAATGAAAATTCTCAGTAGAAATATGGGAGAGTGTGGATGTTGTTAATATGTGAGCACTATAAAAAATTCAATTAACTGCACATTTCTTGCATTTAAAAATACATCTGAGAAGCTTCTGAGATTCTGTGACACATATTTGGGTTATAAAAATCCTCTTAGTAACACAGTTAAAATTTTCCATGATGTCCAAACAATGGTGAATTGGACAGGTCTAAACAGAGTTTAAACTAAAATCTATTTTATATAGGAGATTAAGCAATAATACTGAAAGAATATTGTAGATTCATGTCTGGCACTATTTTATTTGTGTGTCATTAAGGCATATGAAGCTTTTTCCCAGTGAGGGTTATCTCAGTGCATCTCAGAGACAGGAAGTTAGAGATCAAGAGACCATTGTTATTTTCTTCCCACCTGCTATTTTAATGCAGGGCTACATCAAACTAACAACCATTTCCTTCTTTTCTCCTCCTATTGCTCTGTTTGGACACAAGGGAACAGAGTAAACAATTAAAACTGGGGCTAGTTATCTCTGTCTTGGACACACTATTGTTGAACTACTCGTCTACCCCATACATACAATTTGAATGTTCATAGGATGTCGAGTGACTTTGGAATAATATGGTACATACAATTACTATCATGTCATCTGAGGACTCTCTACAGGAGGGAATGGCTACTGCTTAGGCACAGCAGGGGCTGATGGGTAGAATAGGTCAGCAATAGGTGGCAGAAGCCACACTAATACATGCGAGACATATCCTCAGGTCAAAAGACAAGGAGGTCATATGGTAAGTCGTTTAACCGTTTACAGCATTAAAAAGCATGAGAGCTATTTCTCTGGTTTCATAAAAAGCAAAAACCAAACAGCTTTGCAAATGAATCTATGACTTTTCTGCTTTATGCGGGCGTGAGGTACAAAATCCCAGGAGGTTTGCAGGTGGAAGCATTTGCCTTCATTTAACACCTTCCATGTCTCTGTTCTGCGGTGCTGTCCCAGCCAACTCTCCACCTGCAGATACCTTCCTGAGACTCTTAGCAAACCTGATCTGTCCCGCTGGTTATGTATTTAAGGAAAAAAGAGACACGCCATTCGAAGCTTACAAAAATGCAATTCCGTATCTCTGACATCTTTAATATATGTCCTGAGTTGGATTCTAGGTGTACTGTGGATTATTTTATGTCTATGCTTCGGGAATTAGTTATTTGAGAATCATAAAATGAAAGTGTAATTTTGTCTATTTCAGTCTAATTGTGCATATAAATAAACAGCCATGAAGAATTTATTCAGCTTTACCATGTTTTTAACTTTTCTAATATTCTGATATTTACTTTATAAATTTAAAGTGGAAATGCCATTTGATTAGAACAAACAATACTGCATTTCAAACATTTTCTATGTATGTCTCTATAATGTCATTTCTATCCCATATGAAACAGAAATACTGCCAAGCAGGATTATGTATAACAAAAGCAGAATTCTACATATCTTTGTAAATGACTATTTTGTATTAAATTCTTAGATGTTTTATTTATAATTGACCAAAATTACCTTATTAAGCCATCATATTAATTGAAAATATATATCCACAATGTACATATTAATATATACACACACATTTAAATATGTTTTTGTATTCACTAAAGTAAGAACTCATTTGAAATAAATATTGATACTTAAACTTTATTTTAGCCTGCAGGACATGAAAAACAAGTGATTTATTTAAATTTTCAACTTTTCAATAGTTTGTATGTGTCTTTCAATTTGTAACAAAGGTAGTCATGATATACATCAAATGATAATGAGTCTAAGAAAATGACAACTTTATCACTTCCTATTTGGGATTTTCTTTTTGTTTTAACGTTTGGAATTTCTATCATCTTGTCTTATTTTGGACCCAACCTAATTCCATTTAAACTTTGGGCCTGTATAAATTTGTGTGAGTTTTGGGAATCTCATTCTTCAAATATTGATCAAACTCATACTGTATAACATGACTACAACTTTCAGAATTTAATGATTTTATTTTAATCATGGTATTTTTAAACCTATTATTAGTTGGATCTTACCTTGGTTGGTTAAAAGTGTATTCATATTTTCAGAACACACTGTTGTTTCTGTAGTTGGTGACCTGTGGAAACAGCATCTACCCTTGACAATAGCATTGTGATCTTTTTCTTCTATAACCTATAGTAATATTTGAGTTATGTGTATTTATTGAATTATATCATTTAAATTAGCTTTGCTTCATGAATTAAACTGCAAAAGGTCAACGAGAATTATATAATGTTTTCCACAGTAGAGAGCAATAGCAAATCAAAGTGAGAAGTAATTTGACATCAGCAAATTATTAATCTGGCCAACAGTGTTAATAATACTTACAAATTCTTGAATTCTAATAAAGGCACGAGAGAGATTGCTCATTGTTCTACATAGGCTCGTGAATTTCTTCTCAGCTATATTAATTGTTAATTTATACGGCATTACACTAGTCTATTCCTGAAGAGTTATCATGATAGCAATAATGACGAATGAACTATTTTCTAAGTTTTCACAGTATCCAGAATTGTCCATTTCATAATTATGCATCTTAAAAAAGTTTTTTTAAAGTTTCGATTAAGGATTTCTAACATGTGATGATTTTAAAAATGTTTATTTATAGTATTTTGAGAAGTCTTTACCTACTCTGAGACAGCCTTTATTTCTCTTTAGACTGGTATGCTTCCAGTTCTGGGTTGATTTATTTAAATCTAGGAATCAGTCAGGACAGAGTAATATCTTTTCCAAAGCAGTCAAAAAATTTATTGACTTAAGTCTTCTAAAGAAGGTATACTTTTAGGGATGTGATGTAGAAATAATAAATCAGATTTGAGATATAAACTTTCTGAGATGTAAATATATCATGCATTATTCCCCTTAATAAACAAAGATCCTGATGAAATAAGCCCCCATCCACAGAAAGCATCGGCTACCCAGAAGAAAAATTTTGGATAATGTAGCTGTGATGCGCAAATGACTTTGTTATGGAAAGGAATGGTCTAATTGCAGGTTTCTATTAAAATGATTGATAATAAAATAGAGTCTCCCATCCAGTCATTCTTATAAACTTTTGCATATCAAGGTGACTAGATGTATGTAGCATCTATGCTACATACATAGATGCTACTAGCATATATGCTAGTGTGACTCGATCTCTAAGCTTTTTTATTCTATTACTTTGTGTGATTTGCTGCAGTTTTCATCATTTGTGTTAGGAGTGACTCTGCTCCCTTCTGCTGTTGCAGTTGTAGTTATATTTTCAGATAGTAATGTCTGTCCTTGTAGAGGCTACATGGGGAGGCTAAGTTGACAGGGAACTCATCTTGCTACCTCCCATTACTCTTATTTCCTATCTCCCATTTCTTTTACTTTCTTCCCCAATGGCAGGCAACTGATTTTCCTGTCTCCCTTGATCTACTAAATCCTGGGGACACAAGGTTTCCTGTGAAGCCATTTTGAAATGTTTTTTTTTCATTCAAATGGACATTTTAAAAGATTTAGGTTGCATTTCCATCTTTCATAAATGCAGAATGGGACCCGACATAAGATCTAATTTTCTGTAGAAGAGCTTGTGTGCACTATGAAAACCGTTACTGTAAAATGCTTACATTATATTTCATGTGAGTCAAATATTAAGTCTTCTGTCAAATATTAGGGATTCTATCAAATAGTGCTAAAATTATATGATTGCTTAAAACGCACGTGTTTAAAATGTTGTGTGTATTTGTAGATTGAAATTTGGTGGTTAGCATGGTACTCAAATTTCTACTTAGTACCTGTGGAGTGTATGTCCATGAAGAGTGCAGAGAGTTTTGATCCCTAGTCTGGCCACACAGTACACCCATTCTGAATAAGGAACAGCCATCAAAGATAAACCCTGAGAAGTAGAATCTAGGCAGAATCGTTCAAGAATGAACATGTACTCCCCGATTTGTATGTAAGTTGTCTGTTGACAGGAAAATATGTTATTATCCAGCACCAAGAACAGTGTGTCTGGTTCAAGAAATATTTGTTGGACATGTAAATAAATAATGACTGAATGGCCAAACCCCAAATAGTGGCAGGCATTAAAGCCTTCAATGGAAGCAGTGCAGTGACTTTCAAGATGCTGGTAGATGACCGTGATAAGAAGGTTACTAAAGGTGTAGTTGAATTGTGTTAACTTCAGAGTGTGTTTTGGGTGAGGAAAGAGGAGAAATGATGCCAAAGAATCACTAGGCAGCGACAGACCAGGGACCTCACTCTCAACCCTGAGCATGTGAAATTGGAGGAAATGGACAACATCCATTCTGAAGGCATCAAAGCAAGCCATGTCCTTCAGGGAGAGCCAGAGTTTGCTTAAGCCCAAAGCAAAAGGAATATTCAGGGAAGGACTTGTTGGATGTAAAGGAGTCTTTTTGAAATGGAAGTGTTCAAATGAGTGGTAGCTATTCTTAGTGTCATCATGAATGTAGGGAAGCAGTAAAAACAGAAAAAAGAGAGCAAAGTCTGGGAGAAGGTGTAGAACCAAGGACAAAAAGAAATTCATAATGTTTTGAATTAGGGAGATATACTAAAATATTATAGATATTCTATAGATATAGAATATCAGTGGAGATACTAGGATATTCTAGTAATATTTAAGGTCCACCAAATACTGACATTGTTGTAAAGGAAAAAGTTGTCCTTCAACCCTCTGAAGAAATACCCCTGCTGGTGTGTGATAATGCCTGGAATGCCCTCAGCTCACTGTTTTCTAATAGATTTCAAATTTGACTTGAGAGGTTCAATTTTGACTACCTGATATGATGGAAGGGTTGGTTGTAAGGCAGTATTTATTTTTCAGAAGTTAGGTGAAATGCAACTATTTTAAGAAACAGTATTAATTTGCTGTTCAAATTTTTAAATTTGAGGTTGATTGTAATTCTTTGGAAGAGTAATTTCTATATGTGAATAAACTGAAAGACAATTTTTATAATAGCACTAAAATGAAAAGCAATGTACTGAATGTTTACAATCTGTACCACATTGTGCTAATCATGTCACATACTTTACCTCATTTAATCTTCAAAATGACAGTCTGTTTTAATCCCATGTTACCAATGAGTAAGAAGACATAAATGTTAATAACTGGTGTAACATCACACATGTATTAATAGGCAGTTACAGTTCAAACACAGGTGTATCTGCTTGTAACCCAAACTCTTTACAATTCTTCCTGGAATGGATGAGTCAATATACATATGCTTATACTTTGTTCATGTTTTGGAACATCTGTAATAAACGTTTCAAATAAATTTTAGGGTGTTTTTCCTGTAATAGAGTTTATTACACATCACACAAATATTTCCTCTAAATAACAGTTAAACTGTAGTAATTTCTACTCAATAGAAAGTTTTCGGAAGACAGTGGTTCTTCAATTTTGTACATTATCAAACAAAAATAGGACATTTCTTATGTTAGATGTGACTGACAAATAGGTTTAAAATTTTTAGAAACACAACTATATAAATGTTAAGAAAAATCTATTGAATTAAAATTGGGGGATAGAGGGGGTGGCTGATTTAAAAATAGACTGACTGGGTTGAATTTACTTGGCAAGTGCTACCTTAAATAAATGGACAGTGTACTTCTCCCTCCCTCCTCTCTCTCACTCTCTCTCTCTCTCACTTTTCTTTTTTTCCCCTTTTATTTGGATTTTAGTTGGAACTTTACAAAGATTTTGTCTGGCTCTTCTCCATTGTGTGTTCGCATATATTTCCTGTAAAATTGTGGTGCATAGTCGGGGTAATTTTTTTGTGTGTGTATGACTTGCCTTGAAATTCACTTGTGTATCTGGAGCCAAAATCACACTTAGTGTTTCATGGGGCTTTGGCTGATTTCCTTCATTAAACGAGTGCCATCAAGGCCAGCAGTCCCCATATTATGTGTCCGGAGAAGAGCCAGGCCAGATGGGAACTGCGTGAAAGCTACCAGTTATCTTGCTAACTGTGCCCGCTAGAACCAGTTGTATTGCATGTAAAAATGTGGGCTCTGACAACTGAGCTCTCCACACTCAATTAGCGGTTGGCTGGAGAGCAAGAGATTCACGCAAGGAGCCCGCGTGCTCCAGGAAGTGACAGCTGCTGCCTTACCCCACAGTTAATATCTATGTTCAAATTTCTCAATCCATGTTGCAACAACAAATAGTTTTTGCAAGGATCATATATATCTTATGTCTTTAACCTGAACATTTAATAATTTGGGAAAGCTTCACCTAAAGGGAGCTCAGTGGGTTTTCTCCACTTTGTAGCCTTTCTTTATCTTAGCAAGTATAAAGAATTAACTGTACAGGCAAGCCATGCATTGTGGATGGATTTTAGAAAAGAAGAAGGAATCAGTGGAGAAAGGAGAAAAAAATAAATCAGGAGGAAAGACAACAATTAGCATATTTATCATAAATGAAGGAAACAAAACATCGAGACTAATGAAGACTCAAGTGTTTTCATTTGTACATCTGAGACAAAAATAGCTTTAAACAGCAGCTCACTTCACTGGCATTTTTTGTTCCACTGTCTGGCTGTCACAGATGATGCTGAATTTCTCTTTCTGACTGATCTTCAAGCTGAAGGGAATGTGACAGCAGGAACATTACAATTAGTATGCAAGTACCTATCCCCTGGGTTACAAATTGGCATTCTTTAAATCATGCTATTCTCAGCTTTTTTCATTTTGCTGTTAACTTTTCACTGGTCAGAACACTTAAACTTCTAAGTAACAAATAGCTCTTGGAATGAGTGTGACATGTCCTCAAGTCTGTGGCATAACTGAAATAAATTCCATTTGAAAGTGTGGTTTCTAAAGTTCGTATAGATCCGTTTACAAGACAACTATTGTTCACATGAGGTTAAATCAACTCGGGAAAAAACATATAGATATAATTCAATATTCACCTTTAGGTCTTTAATCTGTCTAAAAGGTCATTTTCCTTTGTTCTTTGATTTTCAGAAAGTCTGGGGAAGACTTTCTTTTTTAGTACTATTATTTTAAGTATATATGTTTAAGGATTTTAACAGCTTTGTTCATGGACTAAAATATTCTAACACAGGCATCACACTTTTTAAAAAATTGTGGATTTATTATAGTTTAATAACATGCATTTCTCAGTTTATTTTAACCATGCATTTTGTGCCAATATTTCTTTATACAGCGTTGATGTTTGAGATAATAATACTTAAATCTGTTTATCAAGATAAAGGACTTATATTGGTATTTTTATTTGTAGTAAAAGTTTTGTACATGTTTCATCAAGCTTTTATGTCAATATGACAGAGTTCTTCGGTAGCAAAATTCTACCAGTGTATATTTATGACCCTTAATGTAAATTAAACACTCCTGAAAGACTGACGATTTTCAGGGTAGAAGAAATAAAGGAGTCAGGGACTTCCCTGGTGGTCCAGTGGTTAAGACTTCACTTTCCAGTGTAGGGGGTGCGGATTCGATCCCTGATCTGGGCGCTAAGATCCCACATGCCTCACGGCCAAAAAACCGAAACAAAACAGAAGCAATATTGTAACAAATTCAATAAAGATTTTAAAAAAATAAAAGGTCCACATCAAAAAATCTTAAAAAAAAAAAAAAGTCAGAAGACCACAGAAAAGCTGCTTGTCCCTGAGTTAGCATGGAAGCGTCCCCATTTCGTTGATCTATAGAAATGCCAGAGGGCACGTCCTAGGCAAGTGGCCCTGGGCTAATGAGAGTGATCGAAGCAGAAGAGATGGCCTAAAAAGTCAGTATCGTTAAGAAGGGATGCCATCAGTTAGTTCCATTTATTTGGTTAATTCAAGCACCATTAAGTAATGTTCTTATGATATGCAAAAACAGAATCATTAAACATATTTAGACTTCTTGTTTTGCTGATGGGGAATAATGAAGTACTAACTTTATAATATATGCTTGAACACAGTACATTTTGAAAAATAAACTGTCCAAATTTAAAGACCCTCATGGTAAAAAACATGCTAAGTCTGTAAGAAATATGAGTCAGGAGTAGACTGATTTTACATTTAAACTTTAAAAAATTGACATTTCTATTTTGAGTTCAATGCAGTTGCACGTATACTCTTTCTCATAAGTCCTTCCACACGTACAATTGTTATTTAATGTGTCCTTCCTGTTCCTCTCAAGCTTCTTTTAATTGTTCAGGAGGAACAAAAATGAATTTTATTTACCAACCTGAAAGTTCAGAATAAATGAGCAGGTGAGTAAATAAACTGTCTTCTTAGGTAAATGATTCTTGATTATGTTCAAAACCTCTTGACAAAAGGTTGCCATGTATAGGTATTGCTAGGACATCTAATTATCACCAGCTCTTGGTTTCAGGGAATTCAGGCTCCGTTATCAGAGCTCATGCCTAGTGTAATAGGCTGAATGATGACCCCCAAAGAGGTCCATGTCCTAATGCCTGGAACCTGTGAGTATGTGACCCTACGTGGCAAAAGGAGGTCCATGATTCTAGATTAGCCAGACGGGCCTAGGGTGATTACAAGAGTCCTTACAAGAGAGGGGCAGGAGGGTTCAAACCAGTCATAAAATATGTGAGGACAGAAGCAAGAGATTGGTGTGACGTGAGAAGGGGGTAAAAGCCAGGGAATACAGGTAGCCTCTAGAAACTGAAAAAGGCAGCGAAACAGATTTTCCTCTCAGAGCCTCCAGAAGCAACCAGCTCTGCCAACGCTTCGATTTTAGTCCAGGAAAACTGATTTGGGGTTTCTGACCTCCTGGACTCTAAGATAACAAATTTGCATTGTTCTAAACCTCTCAATTTGTGGGCGTTTGTTACAGAAGCAATAGGAAACTAATGTATCCAAGGAACTCTCATCTTTAAAACACTGCTTAAAAGAAGGTAGGAATGGAATAAAATGGGCATACATTTTGAGGCCAGGATAGTGACTTCATATCTAAGTGTGGATCCTTCCAGCTGAGCAGTAATCTTGATGTCTCTGAACTTCTTTGCTACTGAAATGGAGTTAGTACCTTTATCACAGGTTATTGTGTGAGACTAAAATGAAAATATACTAAGCCAAGGCGTCATACTTATGGTATTTGTATATGTTCGTTTCTTATCCTTTGCCCTTATTTGACATTCACAGAACTATAGTTCAGATGCAGTATGGGACTCTTAGGGCAATACTACCATCATGCAATCAGTGGGGGTTTCTGTGTAAGGAGATGAGATTTATTCTACAAATTTGAGTGTTTACATTGTATAATAAATTGTATTAGGTGTACAAAATGATGCGCATGATAAAACTTTATTCAGACAGTATGAAACTGCTTTTGGAAAATTAACATGATAAGTGTGTGTGGAATGAATTGGTAGAATGTGAGGATAAGGGCAGGTGGGCGAGTTAGATGTATAGCGTAGTGGTCTACGAATGAGATGCCAAGGGTTTGGACGAGGGCGATCGTAGAGGGATGGAAGAGTGAGCATCAGTAGTGTGGTGCCTGTGAAGAAGGGATGGGACAGAGAGGGTCAAAGGACCAGATTTCAAACCCAGTGCCCGAAAGAATGGTGTTCCCACGTGTGATCACGGTAATAACAAAAGAAAAGCAAGTTTGGGGAAGTCAGTAGGATAAGAAAGTTTAGGGGTACACAGTATGTTGACACGGTTTTGATTAAGTTTCCTGTCAATTGGAGGTCACAGCATTTTGACAGCATACCACAAGACAACACAGCTTTTACATCTATATGAAGCCTCTCTATTAACTTAAGAGAACTATTGCTGTCTACCCTTCACTACTAAAGGTAGGAGAAAAATAAATAAGAATTTAATTCTAGTACTTGCATAATTTAAGTGAAAGAATAACATTTTATTTTGGTGCAAGTTCTAGACGGTGTTTATATTTTTTAAAAATATGCTGAACTGATTGTGTGACATCCAAGTGAGGATGTTATGAAGTATTGGGGGAAAAACAATAACAGTTGAAATAACGAACACTTGAAATGTATCAGAAACCTCCTAAGTGTTCCGTCTCTGGTCATAATTCTGTGAGGTAGACAAGAGTTTCATCCTCATTTTACACATGAGGAAACTGAGACTCAGGTTAAGTAACCTGATCGAGGTTGCATAACTAGAAAGTGATATGGACGGAGCGAGCTTGAGTGGTGGGACTTGATATTTGAGAAGCGGTGACAGTTAAACATGTAACATTTCGTTTAACAAGGGAAACAGCACAGAAAAACAGAGCAGAGAACCGAGGGCTTAACTATTTATTTAGTCAATAAATATTTAAGTATGTTTGTAACTCTGTATGTAGAGCAACACTTACATGAACGGGGGAAGAGGACAGAGCACAGTAAGTCAGAGAAAGGCTAAGGACCCAGAGTGGTATGGAATTTCCTTTAAGAACGCTGCTCACAGCATGTTGGGGCGAAACAAGGATGATCAAGAATGTCAGATGATAAAGAGAGGTTGAGAAGAATGAGGAGAAATAAAATACCGGAATTTGCCAAGGTGTCACTGGGAGAACAGACAGGACCATCAGGCTTGAGGTTCATGAGTGAGGCACTGATTGCAGGTCCATATTATGTCCCTATTCAAATTCTAAGGGGAAAAGAAGGATCATGATTCTTATTATTATTTTTACAATTGTCTTTCTAGATTTAAATAATAGGCTTATAAAAGCAGTTTATTTGGGGGCTTAATAATTTACCATTTGTTTCTTTTTGTAAATAAAAGAGAAGAGAAAATTACATATTTCAATTCTGCTTTGCTTCAAATCGCTGCTATATGAGGTGCAATTTATAAAGCAATGAGCCTGAGCTTTGTATGGTTCATAAATTACTTCTGAGAACATTCTAAAGGAGAAGTTTGAAATGTGTTGCTCAGTGGCAGCGCCACTGAAATGTGTCTGATCTCCCATAGTGGCTGCTTAGAAATGTAACGCTTGTTTGGATGTTTAGTTCTTAGTATGCTTGTTGACAAATCAATCACATTACTTGCTAGTCACGTCTCATGATTGTATATCCTAAGTGTACTTTTTTGTTATCTTAGAATACCAAGTCACTGAGATAGTCAAAGAAACATCTGCCTCAGTAAAGTGAAATATTTAGAAGTTTACAAGCTTTTGAAGCAAGCAAAATGGTCTTTTATGTTTTAAAAGTTAAATACCATTTTATATTTTAATGGATTCATATACCTAAATTAATTAGAATTAAATTTGAATATATGATAGAAATGAGTAAAGCTAAATGTATTCTCCAAATCGAAAGATCAGATTCTCTTTTTTCTTTGGCAAAAAGTATTGAATGCCACATTATAGTCTCATAGTCTTCATAATATCTGTTATTAATTGATTCCTTGTGAGTTTTCTTTAGCTGACAACACAGAGAAAAGTAACCATTGAAATGACTTTTTTACCTTCGTGTTTCAAATTTCTGTGTTGCCATCTTGTACACACGGCATCTGACTTTTCCAATGAGCTAAACTTCCCTTTGCTCACTATCTGATAGAGTTTAGTATTCAATACAAAAATAGGTAGGGCAGGATAGCAGTCATGGGAGATAGTAATAAAACTAAGCATTATAGGTTTTAAAAGAATATTTCAACTGGAGTCTACATACATCTTTGGCTAAAAATATTTTGTTCACTTTTTGTAGCCTAACAAAATGTTCAAGACATCTTAGTAGGGAGTACCACAGTCTGGGTAGCAGAATTTTGACATAATGAGAAGAATAATTCTCTGTACATTTTAATTTTAAAATATACAATAGAAAGAAGTTTCTAAGGTGTTCCTTGTGTTTGAGGGCACTAATTCCTAAAAAGAAAGGATGAAACACAAATTTGGGCTATGTATATCTAAACTGAAACAAATACATTTCAAGCATAGCATACAATATCCTGTACTATTTTATAAGGCAATGATTTCATTTGTTTTATTATATATTACTAGAATCAATTATCTAAGCCATGATATAAATTAAAGTTTACTTAATTCTCTTATTTCAGCCAGATTCAAATTCCTGCTAGGGATAACTTGACCCATCCTACTTATCAGTTATCCAGGAAAAAAAAAGGAAAAAGGCAAATAAAATTCTCACCAAGCCAATCAACTTTCTTCCTCAATACATAAAAAGATTATTTTTATTTTTTTTTCTTAATCACGTATTTCCCCTTGCAAAATAATTTGCCTTCATGAATACTATATGTGTGTGTATATACATATATATATGCGTATATATCCATATATATTTTAACTTTTAAATGTTAAAAAAAGAGTTTCCTTTCCTAGAATGGAACATTTCCTTTCCTACAATGGAGAAGAAAAAAAAGACAATGAAAAGCTATCCACTCTTTGTAGCAAGTATTAGTAAAATATCTGACTAAGTACTTCATGATATTCAACCATTTAATTTGTTGACAGGCTGAATGGGTTGCTCTTAATTTGCAGATCACTGCTGGAAGAACTCTCTTTTCAATATTATAAAGTAGGCAGGAAGTCATCAAATATGTGCACTGCTGGGAATCAGACAGTAGCGACGTCTTCCATTGAATTCATCACTTTGACTACTTGAGCCTTTTAATCTTCTGATCATTGGTGCTTAGGCTTTACTTATAGACTGGCTGCAGGAAATTCAGAAATGTCATACGTACATTAAGTTTCAATCAGTTGATTTTTAGACAGTATGCTTTACGCAAAAGGGTATTATATGGAGTTGTTAACCTAGATGATATTACAATGAGTATACTTTCCAGAGCACTGGTTTCCCTTTGCTTATCCAGTAAGTCCAGAATCCTTAGCATGGCAGTATGTAAACCATTTCTCTAAAACACAGATTTTTTTTCCCCCTCAGGCAAACTGATTTCCTGTATTCCCTGAGGGTGCCTCTGCATTCTATCCATTCTATGCTTCGTGGAATTTTTTTCTACTTGGAATTCTCTATCCATTTTTTGTCTTCTGAAATATCACTAAAGCATAGCTTAAAATTTGCCTTTACGTAGAAGCCTTTGGTATTCTCCAAAGAACCATCCTGTCATTCACCTTCAGTTGGTAGCACTGCGACGCTACTAGTATCCTGTTTCCTACTCGTCACACTCTGTGTCCCAGTCTTATTTTCTTGTCTGAGGCAGAGATAAAGTTTTGTACATCTCACAGAACATGGCATAGTACCTTGCCCTCTAAGAATGCCCCCTGAATATTTGTAAAAAGAATGAAGTGAGATGGATATGGTAGGAAACCATGTGTAAATCTAAGGGACATACTGAAAATATTAAAGAACCCACAAATAACAATGAAGAGGCAGTTAATAAATAAAATAATTAATGATAGTGATTGCCATTAGTAGGCCTCTTCTGTATGCCAGATAGTGTATATAGCTTTACACAGGGTGTTCAAGTTCATTCTTAAACAAGTTCTAAGTTTCTCATTCTATGTGTGAGAAAACAAGCTAAAAAGTCAGTTCTTTCTTTCCAAAAGTCATTTGATTTAAGCAATGGGGTAAGGACCTAAACATGGCCTTAAGTGATTCCAAAACCTATGTTCTTTCCTTGCACGTAATTTAAAATCTCAAACTATATTCACCCTTTTCTGTGAAGGTATTTGTTGTAAGTTTAAAGGAACAAAAGTATCAAGCATTATTCTGATGACCTATGATATTACTATTTAATGGAAGTTGTGTCTGTGGGAATAATATAATGAACAGTTTTGTTCAGGATCATATCTGAATACTCTTATTTGTAGGCCCAGATATGGTAATAAATATATAATTGGAAGAGTATATGAGATACAACTTTAAAATAAGATTTATGCAGACTTATTAGGCAGGCTTTCAAGTTTTGCAATGACATAAGTGGAGTAGTGATTATGATTTATTTCAAAAGAAGCGCTAACCCAGCATCAACCCAAACTTAGTGGGACTAGGGAAAGAAGTGAAGGGGGTGGATATAGAGCACATACTCTTTTACAATTTTAAGAGTATGATTTCACACATTTAATGCCTTGGTTACATGGGGTCTCTTAGTAAACTAAACACACACACCCACAAGTACCATATATTATCTCGTGTCTGTTCCAAATTTTGCAGCTCATTCTTTATTCCAACATCTCCTCCCTTGTCAGCATTTCCCTGATTTTTTTTGGTGGGGTCAGTCCTAAGTTTCCTACATATATTCCAGCATAAATTAGACATCATTTGTTCTCTTTATTTGATAAAGTTTCTAAATTAGAAGAAAACAAATGTTAGGTGACCTTTCATGATATGATCATACAAGTAGGTTATACTCATTGTTCTATGAAAAAATGTAGGTTTTTCCCAACATTCAGTTCGAAAACTAAAATGGGAGACTGTTGGTAGAAATCGCTTCATAAATTGTGTTTTATCTGGACCTCAAAACCATACAATCACTATTGATTATCTGCACTTTAAAGATTATAAACTGAAGCTCAGAACATACATTAATATTTTTACTTATGACTACACAAGTAGTAAATTTCTTAAATTAATAACGGCTGGATCTTGGATTGAAGCTCAGATGTCTCTAAATCTAAATATGTCTTCTACTACACTTCTGATGAGCAGTTCTCTGTTTTAAAATAGAGCCTAGATTAGCAAAGGGCATGCAGACTCAAAGACAATGCTATATATACAGGAAGTCCATCTTTTTATAACCACAGTGTGTTCAGGGAGCCATATGTTAAAGTAGTTCACTCTTTCCACACGATTAATGATATAATTTTGAGTTATATTTTAAACCATACAGTATGTTTTATTTTACTTTTTAAAAAGTTTTTTATTCTGACACAATTATAGAGTCACAGGATATTATAAAGGTAAGACAGAGAGGTCCCATATACCCTTCACTCAGTCTTCCCCACTGCTTGCATCTTACATAATTATAACACATTGTCAGAGCCAGCAAATTGACATTGGTACACGTGTGTTTAGTTCTGTCATTTATCACATGTAGATTCATGTAATGACCATTGCCATCAAGACACAGAACCTCAATGATCTCCCTCATGCTTCCCCATTACAGTCCTCCCCTCTGCATCTCTAATCCCTGGGGATTAGCAATCTGTTTTCATCTCTCTTTTTTGTCTTTTGATAATGTTACATTATCATACATATATGAAATCATACAACATGTGACCTGTGATGTCTGGCTATTTTCACATAGAAAATGTCCTTGAGACCCACCCACATTCTTCTGTTATGTGTTCCTTTTTATTGATGAGTAGTATTCCATAGTATGGATGTGCCACTGTTTACTTGACCATTCACCTATTGAGGGACATACTGATTGTTTAGAGTTGTTGGTCTATTATAAATAGAACTGTTACGAACATTTGTGTGCAGGTTTTTGTGTGGACATAAGCTTTCATTTATTTGGAATAAATGCTGAGGATTGCAACTGCTGGGTCATATGGTAAGTGCATGTGTATGTATATGTGTACAGATATATACATTTACATATATATGTATATACATACATACACACATTTTTAAAAGAAATAGGCAAAATATTTACAGATAAATATTTTATTTTCCACCTGCAATGTATGAGCTATCTAGTATTTTTGCATCCTCACTTGCTTTTAGTTTTGTCACTGTTTTTTGTTTTATCTGTTTTAATAGGTATGTAGTGCTAACTTATCATGGTCTTAATTTTAATTCTCTAATAGCTAGTAGTGTTGAGCATCCTTTCATGTGCTTAGTTACAATCTGTATATCCTCTTCAATGAAGTACCTCTGCATGTGTCTTGCCCATTTCCTAATTGGACCACTATTTATTTTTTAAAAACTGTTGAATTTTGAGAATTATGTATATCAGATATGAGTCCTTTGTCAAATATGTAGCTTCCAGATATTATTTCCTAATAATATTTCAGCCTCTTACTAGGGTCTTTCACAGAGCAAAAGTTTTTGATTTTAGTGGAGTCCAATTTATTAATGTTTTTCTTTTATGGATGTGCTTTTGGTGTTGTTTTTAAGAAATTTTCCCCAAGTCCTAGGTTTTAGACATTTTCTCCTATTACATTCTAAACAATTTAGACTTTTATGTTTTACATTTAATTCTATGATCAATTTAGAGTGCATTTTTATATAAAGTGGAAGTTTAGATGTAGGTTTTTGTTTTGTTTTGTTTTGTTTTTGCCTATGGATATACGATTGATAGTTTCGTTGGGATAGAATTTAGGCTGAAAAACATTTTCCCCTGTAATTTTGATCGTATTGCTACATAGTCTGCTTCCATCAAATGTTGCCGATGACTGATACCATAGAATTCTCATTTCTTTATATTTTTATTGCTGGATTCATGAAGTAGTTTGATGCTGTTACTTAGTGTGGTTCTGTTTCATTCACCAAATAAGCTGGACACATGATTAATTATTTCAGTGTGGAGCTTATGTTCTTCAGATCTGGAAGTTTTTCCTTCATTATTTTCCAATAATTTCTTCTTTTAAAGTTTTTTTTTCATTTTTTTTTCTGGACTTTCATTTACCAAGTATATTGTGAACATCTTGAGATTTATATTTATATAAATAATTTCTATTTCTATTTCTATATTTGGCCTTTTTCTCCCACTGTGAATCTTTAGTCTAAGATTCTGCTTCATCTGCCCTGATGCGTGATCATTTTTTTTTTTGCAACATATAAGTTTCCTAAATTAAAAAAAATATATATTTTTTACTCAAGACCCTTCTCCAAATATCTTTGTTATTGTGGATATATGCAATATTTATTCTTTTACTATTATTTCAAAATGGTTTCTTGAGGGAGAAGCAATAAATATATTTTCAATCTGTCATTTTTTAACAAAAATTAGAAACAATTTTATATCCATTTTTTAAAGTCTAAAATAGTAAATATTTTTCATTATTATTTTCATTTTTTCCTACATCATTGTAATTTTTGAGCCTATGAATGTAATGATTTCATGGAATTAGTAGCCTATCAATTTAATGATTTCAGGTATTTATCAAGTACCTGTAACTTAATTTTTCATAGCTACTTTTACTATGCCACTTATTAGGTATTTAAGTATGTCTGATTTTCTGAACAGTATATATTAACATACAAAAGAATAAAATTGGACCATTATCTCACACCAGATATACAAGTATCAACTCGATGGATTAAAGACTTAGACACAAGACCTGAAACTATAAAACTACTAGAAAAACAAAAAGAAAAGCTTCTTAACATTGGTATTGGCAATGATTTCTTGGATATGACACCAAAAGCACAGGCAACAAAAGCAAAAATAGACAAATGGGATTGCATAAAACTAAAAAGCTTCTGGACATCAAAGAAAACAATGAACAGAACTAAAAGGCAACCTACAGGATAGCAGAAAATATTTACAAATCATATATCTAATAAGGGGTTAATAACCAAAATATATAAAAAACTCATACAGGGACTTCCCTGGCGGTACAGTGATTAAGACTCCACACTTCCACTGCAGGGGGCATGGGTTTGATCCCTGGTTGGGGAACTAAGATACCACATATCATGTGGCACAGCATAAATACATACATACATACTCATACAACTCAATAACAGATAAAGTAACCTGATCTAAAACATGGGCAAAGGACATGAATTGACATTTCTCAGAAGAAGACATATAAGTGGTCAACAGGTACATGAAAGGGTGCTCAACATCACTATCGAACAGGAAAATGAAAATCAGAACCACAGTGAGCTATCATGTCACACCTGTTAGGATGGCTATTATCAAAAACAAAAGATAACAGGTGTTGAGGATGTGGAGAAAAGGGAACCCTTGTACACTGTTGATGGATATATAAACTGGTACAGGCACTATGAAAAACTGTATGGAGTTTCCTCAAAAAATTAAAAATACAACTATCATTTAACCCAGATATATATCCAAAGGGCATGAAATCTTGATCTCAGAGAGATATCTGCACTCCGATGTTCATTGCAGCATTAGTGACAATAACCAAGCTATGGAAACAACCTAAATGTCTGTTATGTCTGTTGATGGATGATTGATATATATATATATATATATATATATGTGTGTGAAAAAAATATATATGGCTGAATGATATTCCAGTATATTTATTTAACAAAGAAGGAAATCCTGGATTTGTGACAGTATAGATGAACCTTGATGGCGTTGAGCTAAGTGAATAAGTCAGACACAGAAAGACAAATACTATCTGATTTCATTTATATATGGAATCTGAAATAGTCAAACTCATAGAAGCAGTGAGTAGAATGGTGGTTGCCAGCGGTGGACACCAGGGGTAAATGGGGAGATTTTGGTCAAAAGGTACAAAGTTTCAGTTATGTAAGATGAATTTGTTCTGGCGAGCTCACGTACAGCATGGTGACTATAGTCTGTAAAGTGTTCTTACAACTTGCTGAGAGGGTAGACTTTAAATGTTCTCACCACACAGACACACAAAGAAAGAAAAAGGTAACTGTATGATGCTGGCTATGTTAATTAGCTTAATTGTGGTGATCATTTCACAATGTATACCTATATCAAAACATGAAGTTGTACATTTTAAATGTATACAATTCCTATTTGTCTAGTATAACTCAATAAAGCTGAAAAAAAATCAGTTTAAACACATCCACATTTATTTAAAATAATAAATTTTTTATCAGATCACCTGTAGCTTTTTGATCCAGGAGCAAGGAAGAAAGTAAATTGTGTCAAGTTTGCACTGCTACATGCAGCCAGATTAAACAAGAATGCGGAACCCCTATTTACCCAGGGCTACACGTGCTCTACTTTAAGTGACCTTGGTGGTATGGCCAAACGTACACGTCCACTATAAGTATTAGCTATTACTATATATATAGGAATCAATACAATCTGCTATATTATAATCACCAATTAATTACCAAAATAAATCTCAAAGCCAAATTGCCAGTTGTTACATACCTCCTTTCTGGTTATCCCTCAGCTCATCAAATTCAATGTGTCAAAAATGAATTCCTCACTTACCATCTTCTATCATTGATCTTTAATTTTTGCTTATTCCTATACTATACTCTCAGTATCTGAGATGTAAACTTTATAGTTATTATTAATGTTACATCACATGAAGATAATATATTATCAGATCTCATTTAGTCATCACTCACATTTATGTATAGCTCTCAAGTCTGCCAACATGACCCAAGTAACGAACTAAACTAACACATCTGTCTTCACTGACTGTGATGCTATCTCCAGATTCTTTCCAACACATCCTATATATCTTAGAAGAGTCTTACTGAAAACAGATATGATCTCATTATTTTCTGTCCTAAGACCTTATATGTCTCTCTGTTACTTCCTAAACTATGTGTAAACCTCTTTGGATGACTTTCAACATCTTCCACAATCTGGTTTCAGTCTGATTTTCTAGATTTTCTTCCAAAGCTTATTGTCTCAAAGTAGACTGTGCTTTAGGAAAACTATTTTTTCCCACTTTAATTTATTCATTTTATACCTTTGTCCATACTTTAACCTCCCTCTGGAATTGCTCAAACTGCACCATCTTTAATTTTCTAAATTCTGCCCATGAATCAGAGTTTGGCTTACACACATTCCTGTCTCTGATCCACAGAGCTGGGAGTGATCTTGTTGCTCTGAACTTTCATAGACTCTACAAAATATGTAATCACTTACTAATTTGTGAACTTCCATTGTCTCTCCTTCTAGACGTTTTTTTACCCATGAAGTTCGGGTTTCATTCAGCTTTGAATTTCTTCTCAGAACTTAGCAAACCACTTGATACATAACAACAGAATTGGTTGACATGTAATATTAATAGCATTAGATGTAAAATTCAATAGAATAGAATAAATAACTTGAACAATTTTATTTCTCCCTCAACAGCTAGGGAGACTTTCATGGCAACATGGCTTTAACTTACCATGAATGTATCTGCAAGATGGAATTTATCACTGAGTTAGAATAACTCTGCTTGAATAAACAAGCTCCTATACCTAGTCCTGTTCATAATGTGGAAAAGGCAAAGAACATCTATCCTAAATATGCAGATTTTTGGAGTTTGGGGCAAGATTCAATTTTTGTACTGTTTCCTGTCTCTGCTGACCTTTCCTCATTTGTATTATGGCCTCAGGCAGCAAGATTATAGCACAAAGATTTGGCTACAGTTTTACATTAATTGCACGACACACCTCATTTGAGAAACATCTCTGCTTTATAGAGTCCATTAATTGCCTAAATACTTTAATTCCTCAGAAATGTTTTCTTCAAATCAGAGTAACAGGTGGAAACACAGTTTTATTTTTCTTATGTAAGCTGCAGTTTGCATAGATACTTTTTTTCCCCTTAACAATAGCCAGCAGATAAATTAAAACATATTTCCACATTTTACACTTTTCAGAAATAGACACTGAGAATCAGAAACAGTCAAAATGTTGCTTTGATAAGCAGGAGACCTGGTTAATCTCAGGGTAACGGCCTTGAGAAGCAAAATTAAAAATATAATAATGTATGTTCTTCATGAAGCTGACATATATCCAAAGGGAAAAACAGACTAGGTAACTGGATTTTGTGCTCACACTAATGGGATCAGTCAGTCCTGTATGTTTTAGTTGCCCATTATCTACTTTGTTCACTGAATTTAGTGAGGTGCTATCATTTATTTCCAGTTAGACCTAAAGATATGAAGCCACTAACTGTCCATGTGAAATTTGTTAATATTAGTGATTTATTGGATCAAATAAATTTTACCTGTGTCATTCTGATAGAGATTAACTTCTGAATCTTTTTGTTTAAAAGGAGACAAAAATGGCTCATGGAATTGTCATAAGAATTGATCTATTTGAAATTATGTAAAATTGCATAATGCTTTACAAATAAATTTAATCATATTTATAATGTGAAATATGAGATCCTATTAATATCAAACTTTAATCTTTTCATATCAATAAATAGATTTCTTGAGCACAGTAGCTAGTGTCTGCAAATTATTTCATGATTTATGTAATCAATGCACAATTAAAGTTTGGATTGTTTCCCCTTTTTCACTATTGAAGATAATACTGTGATGAACATTCCTGTGTGGACATGTTTTATACATATGTCATTATATCAGTGTAAATTCCTAGAAATGAGATTGCTGCGTCAAATTCTATGCACAATTTATATTTTGATACTTCCTGTCAAACTTCACATTAGAAACTTTTTGCCAACTTGCATTTACACAAATAGCATTTCCCTCAAATTTTTGTACAGTGAGTTTTTATTATTAAATCTTTGTCATTCTGATTGAAGAAAGCAATAAAATACCATAGCATAAGCAATGGCCTGTTTTTGTTGAAACTCTTATATGCTACTTGTAAATATGTTTAATTCAGAAAAAAAAGATATTATTAATGGAACTTACCAAGCACTTACATTGTAAGTAATAAACCAACTAATTTCAGGAAAGTGATAACCATCTGTGTTTAAATTTGTCTCCAATTTTTTTTACCTCCAATTTTACAAATTGAGTTCATAATATGAAATTGTATAATATGTAATAATACATAATGTGAAATTAGTGTTAATTTCAATAGATCTGCATCATTGTGTAGGCATTCATTTTTTTAAATTGAAGATATTGTATTTTATTTTGCATATGGGATATAGTCACATTGGCAATTACTTGGATTTTACTCATCAACCTTCTTTGTTGATTGTTTGGTTAGCCAGTACAAAGCACATACATATATATAGTACTTATAAAGTTATTTCTCTTAGCCATCTCAAAGTTGACTTGACTCAAAGCTGTATTTTTAAGGTGTAGAAATTGATTCACTTAGTTCATAAAACTGACAAGATATAGAGTTAATATTGGAACGCAGGTTTGTCCAAAAGTTTTGCGGAAGTCTAATTTGCACTCTG
Source organism: Grampus griseus (assembly GCF_964374135.1). Classification (NCBI taxonomy): domain Eukaryota; kingdom Metazoa; phylum Chordata; class Mammalia; order Artiodactyla; family Delphinidae; genus Grampus; species Grampus griseus. The sequence continues at coordinate 9,513,831 of NC_139017.1, forward strand.
CCTATCCCCATCCAGTCCAATAATCCTGGCTATAACACCACTATTTATCTCATTACTGTGTATTTTTTTAACATCTTTATTGGAGTACAATTGCTTTACAGTGTTGTGTTAGTTTCTGCTGTATAACAAAGTGAATCAGCTATATGCATACGTATATCCCCATATCCCCTCCCTCTTGTGTCTCCCTCCCACCCTCCCTATCCCACCCCTCTAGGTGGTCACAAAGCACCAAGCTGATCTCCCTGTGCTATGCGGCTGCTTCCCACTAGCTATCGGTTTTACATTTGGTAGTGTATATATGTCAATGCCACTCTCTCACATTATCCCAGCTTACCCTTCCCCCTCCCCGTGTCCCCAACTCCATTCTCTACATCTGCATCTTTATTCCTGTCCTTCCCCTAGGTCCTTCAGAACCGTTTTTTCTTTTTTTTTTTTAGATTCCATATATATGTGTTAGCATATGGTATTTGTTTTTCTCTTTCTGACTTGCTTCACTCTGTATGACAGTCTCTGGGTCCATCCACCTCACTACAAATAACTCAATATCGTTTCTTTTTATGGCTGAGTAATATTCCATTGTATATATGTGCCACATCTTCTTTACCCATCCATCTGTTGATGGACATTTAGGTTGCTTCCATGACCTGGCTATTGTAAATAGTGCTACAGTGAACATTGTGGTACATGTCTCTTTCTGAATTATGGTTTTCTAAGGGTATATGCCCAGTAGTGGGATTGCTGTGACATGGTAGTTCTACTTTTAGTTTTTTAAGGAACCTCAATACTATTCTCCATACTGGCTATATCAATTTACATTTCCACCAATAGCACAAGAGGGTTCCCTTTTCTCCACACCCTCTCCAGCATTTATTGTTTGTAGATTTTTTGATGATGGCCATTCTGACCCATGTGAGGTGATACCTCATTGTAGTTTTGATTTGCATTTCTCTAATGATTAGTGATGTTGAGCATCTTTTCATGTGTTTGTTGACAATCTGTGTATCTTCTTTGGAGAAAGGTCTATTTAGGTCTTCTGCCCATTTTTGGATTGTTTTGTTTGCTTTTTGGATATTGAGCTGCATGAGCTGCTTGTATATTTTGGAGATTAATCCTTTGTCAGTTGCTTCATTTGCAAATATTTTCTCCCATTCTGAGGGTTATCTTTTCATCTTGTTTATGGTTTCCTTTGCTGTGCAAAGCTTTTAAGTTTCAATAGATCCCAATTTTTAAAAAATTATTTTCATTTCTCTAGGAGATGGGTCAAAAAGGATCTTGCTGTGATTTATGTCATAACTTTTGTTTCATCAAGTGATACAACATAAAAAGGAATATCATCATTTTAAAGTCATCCCCAGCATTTTTCTAATCCAGTCCCACAAAGCCTATCCAGATTTGTCAGTCCATGTAGACAACAGTCATTCTATATTCTTTGTACTAGAGTTGTAATAGTTATAGGATATATACCTTTTATTATTGATTATTTACCATAGACTAGCCGTGTTTTATTTCTACAGTGTAATAAATCGTCACAATCTTCCATGTAGAATATTACTTCTTTTTCACAAAATCACCTAAGAAGATCCATATTCTTTCTTCAAGATCCGTCTTTAGTTAATCAAAGCAAAATGCTTGGTATCACAAGGTAATTGAAAACTAAAATAGAAAGATATACAAGTTAGGACACCTTTATTCACAGAAATAGTGCAACTTAAAGACAGAAGAGGCAAATTTTATCCCTATTATCACAATCTTTTTAAAGACTTTATTTTTTAAGAGTGGTTTTAGGTTCACAGCAAAATTGAGAGAAACATACAGAGACTTCCCATACACCCCCTGCCCTACACATGCACAGCCTCCCCCATTATCAACATCCCCCACCAGACTGGTACCTTTGTTACAAGTGACGATTGAAAAATCTGCACTGATACAACATAATCATCCAAAGTCCATAGTTCACCTAGGTTTCACTCCTGGTGTTGTGCATTCTATGGGTTTGGACAAACGTATAATGACCTGTATCCATTATTATGGTATCGCACAGTATTTTCACTGCCCTAAACTTTTTCTGTACTCTGCCTATTCATCCCTCACCCACCCAATTCCTGGTAGCCACTGATCTTTTTACTGTCTCCATAGTTCTGTCTTTTGCAGAATGTCGTATACTTGGAATCATACAGTATCCAATTGGATTCTTTCACTTAGTAATATGCATTAAGGTTCCTCCATGTCTTCTTGTGGCTTGATAGCTCATTTGTTTTTAGTACTGAATAATATTTCATTGTTTGAATGTATTTATGCATCTACTGAAGGACATCATGGTCGCTTCCAAGTCTTGACAGTTATGAAGAAAGTTGATATAAACATTCATGTGCAGGTTTTTGTGTGGGTATGTTTTTAACTCCTCTGGATAAATACCAAGGAGCCCAAGTGCTCCTAGTATGTTCAGTTTTGTAAAAAAAAAAAAAACAAACAAATTCTCTTCCAAAACGCTGCACCATTTTGCATTCCCACCAGCAATGAATGAGAGTTCCCGGTGCTCCACATTCTTGCCTGTATTTGTTGTCAGTGTTCTGGATTTTGGCCAGATATTAGGACAGGTGTGCAGTGGTATCCTTTGTTTTAATTTGCATTTCTCAGATGACATGTGATGTGGAACATCATTTCATATGCTTATTTGCCATCTGTGTATCTTCTTTGGTGCGGTGTTGGTTAAAACCTTTGGCCTATTTTAATAGTCAAGTTGTTTATTTTATCATTAATTTTTAAGAGTTCTTTGTGTATTTTTGATAACAGTCCTTTTATCAGAATTGTCTTTTGCAAATATTTTCTCCCAGTTTGTGACTTGTTACTTGTCTTCTTATTCTCTTGGGAAATGATTTTTCAGAGCTTCCGAAATCTCACTTTCCCAATCTATTCTTAGAAACATCAGTTTCCTATAATTTCAATATAGCTACTGAATAATTACCTGTGACTAAGGTATTTGTTGGCATGGGAAAGATTTTGTAGGCTTACCTTTCGCGAGATTTGATATAACTTATTTTTCAACATTAAAGTTAAAAGGGATAAATAGTTTTTAATAAATATAGATGGAGCCAATATATTTTTTCTGTGGGTGGAAGTTCTTAAAAGTTAAAATTTTATAAATATATATACTTCTGTGATATTTTCGGTTTTTTATGCGTAGATTTCCAAGTGCAACATAATCATTATTTCCATTTTCCCAATGTGAAATTCACATCAAGGTGAAATACTATTCCAAAGGGAACAGCATATCATGTTTTTGACTTTTAGTTCAGTTTTACAACCAGTGCAACATGAAATCACTGCTAAGTGCAGCTACTAATGCCTTATCCTTCTGTGAAATATATCTCTTTCAAAAAGAAACCTAAACAAGGGGAAAATTATACCAAATGTAGACCAATAATCAAACTGAACTGAAAATTCTTCTAGGGAGAAAATTATTTAAGTAGAATAATTGTAAAATTATTCTTGCAGAATTTGTCATCATCCTAGGGCTTTACCAACTTTTTTTGAACCTAGATGTAACTATATATAGTTGGTCACAAGACTCACTGATCTTTTAATATTAAAACTCTCTATGCTAATTTCCTGACATTATGACTGTACAGAAATATACATGTGTCTGTGGAAATAATTATTGCATGTATATCATTTCTATCTGTATTTAGCTATATATTTGCTTTTCTTTATCAATTGTGGTATTTCTTAGGAATGAATAATGAAACATGATACAAACATTGACATGAGGCAAAATTGGTTTTTAACAATCAGGTTTTCCCCACAAGCTACCTTTTTTTGGTATAAATTCCATATCATAAGGCCATGAATCTCCTAATAAATAACTTGGTAATGATCGCTGGGCTGTGCATGTCTAAGGCTTCCACCTGACTTTTTTCTATCCTAAATATGCATTCTGTTTACATCATCCCAATAACTATTTGAATAATCTTCAATAAATTCATCCACACCACTTTAAGGCTGATGATTTTCAAATCTTCATTTGCAGCTCAGACCCTTCTTCTGAGCTTCTTATCTTTTTATCTCTACTTAAAATTTCTGCAAACTTATAAACATGTACATGCTATCACCTTTGCCCTCTATCTATATGGCTCTTTCTTTCGTAATTTCTATTTCAGTCAGTTTTTCTGTCATTTACTCAGTGACCTGAGCAAAAAGCAATCCAGAGTCATTTTAGACTCTTCCCTCTCTCTCACCACATCTTGTATAGTTTCTTATTATCTCTTGATTCGTCATTTCATCTTCTCTTTGCTTTCATTAGTCTAGTACAGCTCTTGTCTGGTATTCCTACCCTGTTCACCTGGAGTCCTCCCTCGCCTTCCTAAAGGCCACGCTCCGTGACACAACACAATTCATCTTCCTGAAAAGTAAATCTGAGATGATGTTGGTGGCTGACCAGATGTCATGCAAATGAATGCAATTTCCTTCACAGCCAACTTTTATGCAAAGGCAGAGGGAGGCAGCTGCCTCTACAAGGTAAAGCGAGGAGTGACTGAAGTTTCATCTTAAACTTCTGTCTGCAGAACCATCACTGTACCTGAAATTTCCAAATTCCTCATTCTTTGTGTTAATAAATTGAAGTCTCATTTTAAAATGCAATACTTGTTTTTTGAAATCAACCACTTATTTTGCACTAGTTTAATTTTACAGAGAAGTTGCAAAGCTAATACAGAGTTTATATAGACCCCTCATCTATTCCACCCTTTCCCTCTTAATGTATTACATTATCATGTAGGTTTATCAAAACTGAGAAGCCAGCATTGGCACATTACTGTTAACTGAACTCCCAGATTTATTCAGATTTCATCTGGTTTCCCACTGATTTCCTTCTTCTGTTCCAGGACCCATTCCAGAATGCCACAATGCCTTTTAGACAGCTCTGATTTTGATAGAGAAAATTAATTGCAGTCTTTGAAAACTTAGTTTAAGACAATTTATTAGATGAATGAGCCGATCACTCTTTATACTCTGAGGAAATGGAGGGAGAGGAGGACAGTAGGAAGAAAAATTTGGAGACAGCGTGTTGGGTTGTTTGAGTGGTCTGCTCTCATGTGAGATCCTGGGCGGGACGGGTATTGGTGGGAGACCCCGAGAAGCCAGGGAACACCCTGAGGACGCTTGATTTAGGAGATGCAAAGTGGAGGGGGAAATGAATAAGGGAGCAAATGAATCATTGCAAACAAATATTTTAATTCCTAGTTTGTTTGAGAATAATATTTATTGATTATATAGATAATGATCAAATTGTTTTGAGTCCAAACCCAGAATGGGAAAATATTTGAAGAAAAAATTAAAAGCATATATACCATTGACTAGAACTGCAAATCTACAAATGTCTTAAGAGATCCTTTGCGTGGCATCTGAAGGAGATACTGGTTTGAGGATGGGAAAATATATTCTGAGTAACTAGTTTGATTACTGTCTTGTCACGATAGGCTTTTCTTCAGCTGCTACAAAGTTTATGATTGACCTTAGGTATTTGAATGTCATGTTTCTATATTCAAATGAATCTTCTCAGGTTCTAAGGGAGGCAAATAGAACTTTCTGGCTGACTCATCTACCTAGGAAGCTGAGGGGAATATCTTTGTGGTTGCCAGTCTCCCTGGAAGCATCAGCTGTGACCCCTGCAAGGGGCAGGATATTGGATTAGCTGTTCCACTTCTAATTTCCTGGGAACATATTGTGTAGTTCCAAGGACATGATAAGAAAAATCTGCTTTACAGTCCTTTCTGAAAACGAGACATTACAGAAGATTTACCTGCTATAATCTATATGGGTGGGGGAAGGGTTTGTGGATATAGGTTTGCATTCTGGTGGTTCTATTCTATGTAGTTAGGTTTTCCATTTTAAGATAATATAATGAGCTATTGAAAATGAAGGATTTGTTCAGGCACTGAAAATGAAAAACATTCAAAAAGCACATTATCCTCAAATCAGGACTCTTCTTATTACTGTTTCAGTGTATTTAGGTAGTATTAATGAGAAACTAGTTTGATTTATATTAACTGTGCAGCCTTATAGTACATATTTTAGTTTATCATGTTTATATTATATATGAATATGTAAATAATTCATAAGCAAGCAGTAACAAAGCATAAAAATAAAATCAATAAGGATTTACTCCTTTTGATAGGTGTCAATAACTTTCTTATTTATTTATATTTATAATGTTTAGTACCTAGTTATAATTAGAAAACATCAATGATCAGGATGATTTTTTATTACAGTTGGATTTTATCAATATGCCTCGGGATTAGAAAAGCCTCAAATCATAAAACTTTCCACTGTTTCCAGTGAAAATTCAGCCATAATGTCAAATCATTATGCTTATTAGGCGCTTGTCATAATAACATTAATTATAAATTAGATCATTTTATATTCTTGAGAATGGGAAAAGTAATTAATCTGGTAGTTTCATTAGTTGACGAACAGCTTAAAAGTGTTTATTTCTTTTGGAAAATCAAGGTGTATTGTTCTTTCTTCTTCTAAATAAGTGCTTAGTACAAAAATGGGTTTAATAGAAATCTAAATTTAAGAGAATAAAATAACGTTGCTATGAATATTGACTTGATTTTATTAATAAACTTTAATATACTTATTTTAAAGATGTAAAGACTTAGCTTAGAATTTGAATATTAGAATTTTTCTTCATTATATAAGACTTCAATTTTCAGATAGATATTTAATTAGATAAAAAGAGTCATGATAATATTACCTGTTGTACAGTCTATTCTTTGAAAATATGCTAATTGCAGACTTTACAAAAGACATGGAGATTAAAATCTTTGTAAATCCATAAGCATTGTAATTAGCCTTTATGATTTTTTTTTCTAGCCAGATTTAAAAGCATACACATGATTAATTTAGGATCAACCAAACTGAAAAAGAGTTTTTCAATATTTTTACTCAATTAACTTATTCTAAATTTGCTTTATTTCCTCTCATGCTCTTTCCTATTCTCATTTTTTTTCTGAAATGTCTAATGTAGCAGTAGAAAATTAAATTAACAGTAGAGTAAATCATAAATATCATGTTCTGATGAAGTTTTAAAAGTCCATTGTTTGTAGCCCTGTTTTAGATTACTAGGTTTTCTTACCCGAAAAGCTTGAAGAGATGATTACAACACATCCTTACTCTTCCCTTTATATTTTTTATGCTCTGTGCTACGGAATTAGCATTTACTGTTTCTACTATATGCTGTCCTCTGACTCAACTTCTCATGCAACCATCATCATGTGAAACATTTCATGTGCATATATTCTTGCAAAACATGTATTGCTATGTGTATGCATATACTTTAAATAACTAAATGATGTGTTATATATTTCATTCTGTTTCTTAATTTCTGTCATCAGCATTATGCGTTTTTAAAAGATGCAACCATGCTGCTATGCATCCTTTGCTGTAATAGACTCCACTGTGTTTGTCCCCCTATCTGCCCTATACTCAAATGCTTCCACCTCCCAGCAACCACAGGTATAGCTCAATTGAAAATCTTCCTTTGACCTTCATCACCATTTTTTAGATGACAAAACTGAGGCTTGGGGAGTTCAGTAATCTCACCAGGATCGCATGGCTGGGATTAGAACTCAGGCACTCTGCACCCAGATTCCAGCAGTACTCTTACTTCCTCCAGTGCACTGCTCTGATTGAGTAGCCATCTTGTATTATATATTCCAAATAGCCATCTCTAGAAGGACTACACTAGCCCCAACTTTGACCTTGGTACTTCGTTTAAGCAGAATAATTCAGTGATTGATCCATGAATCTAAACTCTACTAGCATTCTAATAAGGTGCACAGTGTGTAATGAAGAGCTAAAAATATTATTTTCTATAGGTCTAGTCAAAACTGAAGTGGAAAAGGAACCACCAATTTTTAAATGCCCACTATGTGTCAGGCATTGTAGCAGAAATTTTATGTTCAGTAATTAACTTTATCCACTTACGTGCCCTATGACGTAGTTAAAATGGCTCTCTTCTAACAAATCAGAAAACCAGCCTCACCGTTGATCATCAACTGAGTCAGAAGTTCAGTCAATATTTGTCAGTCCCCAAAGCTCACATTTTTCTTACTAAACCACAAGGTCTCATTTTAATGAATCCATTCTTTAAAAGAACAAAAATTAAAAGGTGGAGGCAAGTTTGCTTGATGACGCAGGTATTTATCTCATTTTGGCAGATTGCCGACATAGCCTTAAGCAAAGGTTTGTGTGAAATCCTTTCCAAGTACCAAATTCTACATACATTTTCTTTTTTAAAAGAAACCTACAGGAGGCAGCAAAAGTAGAAAATATTAACATATGTTTTAAGAACGAATTGGAGATTCATTTTCCTAGAAAACAAACACATTGAAACTAAAGCCATAAAAAATTTGGAAATGGGATTTCATATATACAAAACCTGTTTGTTGCATGCTTACGGCGGCTTGAGCCTTGCCCTCCTCTGCTTATTGGTGTCCAGATAGATACCCAGATGATGTTAGACCATTATTTCTGTTCCATTTACCTCTAAGTGAAAATGACCTGCAGGTCTTTATGGTGATTATGACAGGGAGTTATTAAGGGTCTATATTCGTTCTTGTCAAAAGGAACATTTTGAAAATTGTTTAACAAAAAACTTTCTCATGTTTTCCAGAGGTAGTTTTTTTCCTGAGCTTGAGCAATGATGAGTGTGATGATGAATCACTATCAGTTTGGGTGTTAGAGTGTCTCCCGAATAATAAATCCCATCAACAAAGACAGAACTAACGTCACCCAAACTAGGAAGTAAATTAACTTTGGCACAGGAGTTTCTTTTACATTAGACATCTCTTTCTCCCCTCATTTCTGCTAGAAGACAAATTCTGGGAGAGGACAGTGTTGCAGAAGGACCAGAACAGAGAGTTGAGCTCAGCACAAACTTCTGACAGGGTTTGCTATTGTAGGAAGGTCAGAGTCCAGCCCCAGGGAGGGGAAAAGTTAGAGGCAGGCTGATGGGGTGAGATCGTGTGATGTCCCTCAAAGCAAACCACATAGGAGACCACTTTGCTTCTTCCCCACAAAGTGTTCATTCAGCTCAGAGGTAATTAGCAGAAGTAATTAATAGTGTTACTTGGAGGATACTGTGGCTGCTTGATTTATTTTCAAATCAAATGGAAAATTGTAGTGTCCCCTTAACAAACCCAAAGGCATACTTGACATTTCTGAGTCTTATGACTATGTTTTTTAGATAATGGAACATTTTGACAGTGTCTTAAAATAGCAAGGCATTGATTTCTTTAAAATACAGATATATGGTGGAGAAATTAATAGGTATTCATATTTCATAATATACATACTAGAAAAAAGGGAAAGAGCTGTCAGCATTTGATGTTGTAAATTTTAGAGCATGCTCCAAATCACTAATATGTAACTGTATGCACGTATATACTACTATGGTACATGTAATAGTAAATGTACAAATATGGTAACAACACTTCTTGAGTTTGGAATGTATACACTGAATAGCAAAATCTTACTAAGTTGCAAATTAAAAGTGTATAAACTATTTTTAAAAAATGAAATATTTCAAAAGACTTATACTTTTATTTAGGATGGTACAAGGATGCATCTTTCAAAATGATTATAAAAAGAAAAAGTTGAAGAACAGTGAAAATGCTAGTTTAAATACATCTTTAAAACTTTAAACATGGTAAAAGTGGTACTTTTATCCTTTTAAGTTCTGCCTAAGTTCTTTAACTATATATAAACACAGACATAGGAAGAGTAATTTTATATTTAATATACTTTTTTTTGGCTACATATCACATCACATTTTCTTTATTTATATAATATATTGTTTGAGAGGATGGTAATCAGCCACGTATTGACTGTGCCCTTGACTAAGGTCTTATTATTACTTGTTCTAGTTGCTTTTCCAGAAAGATAGAGGAAAAGGATCAGATAGTTTTTTACTTCTACTTCCAAAATTCTGTGGGTTCTATGATCCTGTGTCTTGTTTCTTTTTTTCCTCCCTATGAAGTCTGATCTTTGTTCATGTTACTCTTACAAACTTGAATCAAAGACTACATGGCAGAGTGTCACTTCTCTGACAATCTGTGACAATATATTTTGTGCAAATGTTACCAAATGAATAGCTAGTAAAAATTTTCCACTTTATGATTCTAAACTTCTGAGTTTGATGAATAGGATCTAATTTTGGCATTTTTATCTTCAAATGTCATCATTTTAATCTCTATAGCAAGGTCATTGATATAACAAACTTTAAATCTCTATACTCCCACAAATGCAAGGCAGGGAAAACCATTTTCCTTCTTACTCTCTTGATTCCTTCTTTGTTGACAGAATCGGTGGGAAAATCAGTGCTGCTTTTAGATGAATTTTTTTCCAAGTGGAAACTTTTCTATATTGACATATTCCCTATCATATATTTTTTTCCCACACAATCTTCATCTAACTGCATTATTTCTGAGGTCAAGTTTAATATCTAAACACCACTGAATCCATTCCATACTCAAGATATTTAGAATTGAAGGATTTTGGTGGTGTTTCTACTAAGTGTATAATAAATCGAGTTCAACAAGAATCTCAACTATCTGAGTCTCTTTTTTCAATGGCCTGGTACCTGTGGTGTCAGTGTCCTAAAATCTTCACATTGTGTAGTCACTTGTCTTGTGACATGTAAATTATTTTTTCAGTCAAAAATATGTAAATCTCAACTTTGAAATTGTGCTCTGAGGAAAGGGCTTCATTTGAGGGAAAAAAAAGCAAGCTTTTTTTTTTTTTCTGAAAGCAGCATTTGCATGGCTTTCATATGGTATAAGTGTTTACGTAGGAAATTTATCTTTTATTTTACATCTGCATGGCTTATAGCCTTTAGTTTCAATGATTCAAAGCTTATCTGAAGGACAAGCATTTTAAAATGCTTAGAAGCTGCATACTATTTTTATGATTTCAACTAATTAGGAAATATCTTTTAATGCATAAATACCATCTTTATCGAGTTAAGTAGAGTTGAAGGGAAATTATCACACTATGGTGATATTTTAAAGGAATGAGCCCAAAATTGGAAAGACATAGAAGAAGAAATAGCCACTGCATCTGCCCAGATCTTTGAATCTTGTATCAATAAAATATCAGGTCTGCTCACCAGCCAGTGTAGGCGGGGGCTGGGAGCTGAGGCTCGGGCTTCCTCAGAGGTCAGAACCCAGGGAGAGGACTGGGGTTGGCTGCATGAACACAGCCTGATGGGGGCTAGTGTGACACAGCCAGGAGGGAGTCCGGGAAAATGTTTGGAGCTGCCTAAGGGGCAGGAGACCATTATTCTGGGGTGCGCAAGGAGAAGGGATTCAGAGCACCTCCTAAACGAGCTCCACAGACGTGCGCGAGACATGGCTATCAGCATGGACACCAGAGACGGGCATGAAATGCTAAGGCTCCTGCTGCAGCCACCAAGAGGCCTGTGTGCACAACCTTCTGAAGAAATAGAAATAGAAAATATAAACAGACAAATCAGAAGGAGTGAAATTGAAACTGTGATTAAAAATCTTGCAACAAACAAATTCCCAGGACCAGATGGCTTCTCAGGTGAATTCTATCAAACATTTAGAAGAGAGCTAACACCAATCCTTCTCAAACTCTCAAGTGGGGTTTATCCCAGGAATGCAAGGATTCCTCAATATATGCAAATGAATGTGATATACCATATTAACAAATTGAAGGAGAAAAACCATATGATCATCTCAATAGATGCAGAAAAATAGATGCAGAAAAAACATTTGACGAAATTCAGCACCCATTTATGATAAAAACTCTCCAGAAAGTAGGCATAGAGGGAACCCACCTCAACATAATAAAGGCCATATATGACATCTACAGCCAACATCGTTCTCAATGGTGAAAAACTGGAACCATTTCCTCTAAGATCAGGAACAAGACAAGGTTATCCACTCTCACCACCATTATTCAACATAGTTTTGGAAGTTTTTGCCACAGCAATCAGAGAAGAAAAAGAAATAAAAGGAATGCAAATCAGAAAAGAAGAAGTAGAACTTTCACTGTTTGTAGATGACATGATACTATACATAGAGAATCCTAAAGATGTTACAGAAAACTACTAGAGCTAATCAATGAATTTGGTAAAGTTGCAGGATACACAATTAATGCACAGAAATCTCTGACATTCCTATACACTAATGATGAAAAATCTGAAAGAGAAATTAAGAAAACACTCCCATTTACCATTGCAACAAAAAGAATAAAATACCTAGGAATAAAACTACCTAAGGAGGTAAACCTACCTAAAACACCTGTATGCAGAAAACTATAAGACACTGATGAAAGAAACTAAAGATGATACAAACATATGGAGAGATATACCATGTTCTTGGATTGGAAGAATCAACATTGTGAAAATTAGTATACTCCCCAAAGCAGTCTACAGATTCAATGCAATCCCTATCAAACTACCAATGGCATTTTTCACAGACCTAGAACAAAAAATTGCTCAATTTGTATGGAAACATGAAAGATCCCGAATAGCCAAAGTAATCTTGAGAAAGAAAAATGGAGTTGGAGGAATCAGGCTCCTTGACTTCAGACTATACTACAAAGCTACAGTAATCAAGACACTATGGTACTGGCACAAAACAGAAATATAGATCAATGGAACAAGATAGAAAACCAGAGATAAACCCACACACATATGGTCACCTGATTTTTGATAAAGGAGGCAAGAATATACAATGGAGAAAAGAGAGCCTCTTCAATAAGTGGTTTTGGGCAAACTGGACAGCTACATGTAAAAGAATGAAATTAGAACACTCCCTAACACCATACACAAAAATAAACTCAAACTGGATTAAACACCTAAATGTAAGACCAGACACTATAATACTCTTAGAGGAAAACATAGGCCGAACACTCTATGACATAAATCACAGCAAGTTCCTTTTTGATCCACCTCCTAGAGAAATGGAAGTAAAAACAAAAATAAACAAATGGGACCAAATGAAACTTAAAAGCTTTTGCACAGCAAAGGAAACTATAAACAGAACATAAAGACAACCCCCAGAATGGGAGAAGATATTTGCAAATGAAGCAACTGACAAAGGATTAATCTTCAAAATATAAAAGCAACTCATGCAGCTCAATATCAAAAAAACACTCAATCCAAAAATGGCCTGAAGACCTAAATAGACATTTCTCCAAAGAAGTTATACAGATTGCCAACAAACACGTGAAAGGATGCTCAACATCACTATCATTAGGGAAATGCAAATCAAAACTACAATGAGGTATCACCTCACACTGGTCAGAATGGCCATAACATCAAAAAATCTGCCAAGAATAAATGCTGGAGAGGGTGTGGAGAAAAGGGAACCCTCTTGCACTGTTGATGGGAATGTAAATTGATACTGCCACTATAGAGAACGGTATGGAGGTTCCTCAAAAAACTAAAAATACCATATGGTTGAACTACCATATAACCCAGCAATCCCGCTACTGGGCATATACCCTTAGAAAACTATAATTCAAAAAGATTCCTTTACCACAATGTTCATTGCAGCTCTGTTTGCAATAGGCAGGACATGGAATCAATCTAAGTGTCCATCGACAGATGAATGGATAAAGAAGATGTGGCACATATATACAATGGAATATTACTCAGCTATAAAAAGAAACGAAATTGAGTTATTTGTAGTGAGGTGGATGGACCTAGAGACTGTCATACAGAGTGAAGTAAGTCAGAGAAAGAAAAACAAATACCGTATGCTAACACATATATATGGAGTCAAAAAAAAAAAAAAAAAAAAGGTTCTGAAGAACCTAGGGGCCGGACAGGAATAAAGATGCAGATGTAGAGAATGGACTTGAGGACACAGGGAGCGAGAAGGGTAAGCTGGGAGGAAGTGAGAGAGTGACATGGACATCCATACACTACCAAATGTAAAATAGATACCTAGTGGGAAGCAGCTGCATAGCACAGGGAGATCAGCTTGGTGCTTTGTGACCACCTAGAGGGGTGGGATAGGGAGGGTGGGAGGGAGATGCTAGAGGGAGGGGATATGGGGATATATGTATACGTATAGCTGCTTCACTTTGTTATATAGCAGAAACTAACACACCATTGTAAGGCAATTATACTCCAATAAAGATGTTTAAAATACATACATAAATAAATAATACATCAGCTGTTGTAGTGATGTCGCTGTTGCCTCGTGTTTAATGCTCATCCTATTCAAGGATTTAAAAGCACTAAAGAGTAATTTATAGAATATGTTTTACCTTGTGTGCTGTAACACTGACAGTATATAAAAAGATAAATAGATTAGTTTGTCACATTTTTACTCTTGATCATTTAGGGGTTTAGCTCAAATAATTAACTCCTCCTTCCTTCTCTCACATGCCCTCAAATTAAGTAATGATATTTAAGTATTACATTGCATGGCGGTATATATTTATATTCCTTTATTTAGTAATTTGCTTGGCATTTTACTTTGTTAAATATACATTATGAGTGTGGTATTTGAAATGTGATACATCTATAAAGGAAAATATTTAGCACAATCATTAGCTTTACCCAAACAATCCTTAAAATTAGATTATTTTTGCTTTTGCCTCAATGTCTGAACATTTAACATGGTTCTTTGTCCCTTGAGTGCTACATAAAGTAACTGAAGAGAAATGAGCTTTATGAGAAGAAACCAGTTCACATAGAAATGCTGATTAAGTACTCATAACTCAGAAGCAAAAGGGAAAAGTCAATGCCATGTAATGAAGTAGGCCATCTGTAACAGGATAGCTTCCACTGATATAAGTAGGCCATTTCAGTAATAAAGCAAAACAGGGGACTGGACAGCTCAGGACATAAACTTTTATATCGTCTATAGACTATCTCTTTCCTCTTAAGTTCTCGCTAATGGTTTTATTTTATTTAAAAATGTATACTGAAGGTAGTTAGTTATTTTAAGTATGATTATAGACGATGGCTTATTTTAAGTCTAAGAAAACTGTTACATTTGAGTGCTGGTAATCTTGTCTAAGTAAATGGTCGGATTTCAGATTGATTTTCTGAACCAGTTCGAGCCGAGAACTGAGCAGTGAAAGACAGTGTTTTGCTGATAATTGATGAATTCTGAGGGAAAGTCACATCGCTTTTAAAATTCAATCTAAGATAATTGTGAAGAGATCATGTAGAGGGACAAATAGTGATATATTTTGGCTACTTCAATCCATGTTCAGCTACTTTCTATGTTCATCCTTGGGCGTGTTATTTAAACTTTGAAAACCGTAGTTTTTCTGTCTCTAATGTATAGAAAATAAGATTGAGCTTTTATGCCTATAGTAAGGACTAAATGAGGCAACTGACCTAAGAATTTATGAAAGTGACTAATTCATGGTAAATATTAACAAATGCTATCATTTACTACAGAGGGATTGGCATTTCAAAACACACATTTGGTATGTACATACAAGTCAAATGAAATTTATAATATGATTTTTAATCATGAGTAGAAAAAGAAAATAAACTTAAAAAGGTTACAATTATAATTTAGAGCAAAGATAAGTAACGTGGTTGAGAAAGAAGCAAGTACATGTTAACAAGTCAAATTATTTCACTCTCATAAGGAAGAAGTTTCAGAGAGAAGTAGCTAGACTTTAGAAATCTAAGGCTGACCAGGTAGATTGTGGTAAAGTTTTGAAGTAAAGATGGTGAATCCTGAGAGTAAGGGTAGAAAGAAAAGTGATTTGAGTGACAGAATTATGCTTATTTTCTACAGATGCAGGATTCTGAAAATGTGATTTACAGAGTTTATAGGAAAGGCAGTCAAGGAAGGAAGAGCTTAAAGATATGGATTGAGGTTTCAACCGAGGCATAGTTTAGCCAGGGCTATGGGTATTGTGAGAGAAATTTTAAGGATGAATGTGGTAATGTATATGAAACACTCTCTGTTCCCTGGAAGAAAGGTGCTATAAAAACATAACATATTGCTGATTCTTAGAATGCATGGTGAAGTTTGAAAGATTTTCAGACACGGGGAAAGGGCACATTCACAATCCAGTGTGAAGCAAAGGATATTGAAAATGGAAGGTCAGATTCAAGAAAAAAGAACATTTTAAAGCTCCCTAGAAGAATACACACACACACACACACACACACACACACACACAAACACATGCACACACAAAGCACAGTTTTAAACAGAACTATCTTCTTTTTGAGTTACACTATACAATAATAGATTGTATTTTTAAAGGATTTTTGTCTCCATGATAACTGCACTTAGAATTGAATAATTTAAGTGCATGAAGTTAAAATGAATACAGTGATCAAAAAGAGCAGAGTGAACTTGGGATAAATGTCAAAGGAAGCAATGATGTAAAAGAAAAACTACAACAGGAACAGTAAAGAAGTAGGTATTTCAATAAATATTATTTTGCCAAAAACTTCAGGGAAATGGTTTGAAGAATGAAATTTTTTTTAGAACTTCCCTAAAAAGGTCTGCATGTAGTGGGTGGAGAGAGTAAAAGCTTGCAAGAGGATTTATGGCCACTTTTAGATATACAAAATGAGTTGGAGGAAATACAAGGAAATTCGAGTTGTACCACCCAGGGGGTCTCATGTGGAGCTGCTGATTGCCTGTCTGGATATTATAATTGGTGTAGGGGTGGCTATCAAGTAACTTGGCCAACAGAATGCTTTGAAACAAATCAAATGTCCAAATTACAAACTCTGTTGAATTGAATTGTGTTACCATGAAACGTCTATACTCCCTTCATGACCTAAATCTGGCTATAATATTGCTGCTTTGATTAATTAGACAACCATATTTGGTTTTTACTGAAATGTATTATTATTTGAAATGTATTATTAATTGGAATTTTATAGTTAAATAGAACTGAGGTTCTAATAGTAAATGTCTTATGGCTTGAGGAAGGGGTGTTTGATTTAGTAAATGCTCCCAGGGAACAATTCAATACTACTGTGTTATCATAAATTGAGATCATGTGTTTTGTTATGTGTCTGATAAATACTTGGAAAGATAATAATAGATTTTTCATTGGCACCTACCATAAATGTTATGAAAGAAGTTATTCACTGTCCTTGACTTCCGAATGTTATCAGATTCTGTTATTATACAAATCTATCACATATGTAAGTACAAAGAAGGAAGGAATAATCTCTAGCTAATCTCATTAGAGTTTTCTCTGGGACTTGCAGAAAGGAAGTCATTTTGACTTTGTTTATAGACTTTTTCCTTAAACTCTTTTTTTCTTTCACACCCCTCTTCCATTTAGTTATCAAATCCTTTTGATTCTGCTTTCCAGATGTATCCACCCCCCAATTTTTACTCAGTCACCTCCATCACCACCCCTGTGATCAAGTTACAACTCTCTCTCCCCTGGATGAAAGCTGCTGTCTCTCTGCCCTCTCCTTGTCTCCTTCGCCCCTGCAGTCTGTTCTCAAGCTGGCAACCTGGGTGGTCCTTTTTCTTTTGCTTTCTGGTCTTTTATTTTATTTCTATCATTCTCTGATAAGCTGGGAAGACATAGGAAGGACAAAAAGCTATGTTTTCATAGGATCCCTATAGATATTTTACATAGCATGGAGAGCTGGAGATGGGGTATACAGGGCAGTAAAAATCTACTGAACTCTTTCAGGTTAGAAATGATGGTTGCCTGAACGAAGGTGACAGCAGTGGAGGTAGTGAGGAGTGATCAAGTTTGGGGAAGACTTTGACATGTGGTGAAATTTTATCGAAAAATTAGATGTGTGTGAGTAAAACAAGAAGTTTTTAGGCAGATACTAAGTTAAACAGATAAAATTAATCCCTAATTTTACTGATGGAATTTTCATATAAACAGTTTAAAGTAGGCTTCTTAAAGGAAATCATGTTTGTTTTTTTTTTACTGAAAAAAATTTTTTTTGCCTTTGTATATTTCAGGACATGCTCTTTATCTGATTTGGAATTCTCTATAACACTAAAACATTTACACCTATTTCTGAAATATGTCATTGCTCACTAAGCACTCTGTAGGAAACCCACCTCAGAGGAAATTTTATAAGATGGATTCACATCAATTTTCACTGTTCACTTCTTTCTTTTTTAATAAAATATTTGCTAAAATATCTGCAATAACTCAGATCATATTGCTCCTCCACCCAGCCCTCCGTGGCTTCCCATCCCACTCAGGGGCACAGCCCTGCCCCAGAGCGAGCTGAAAGTCTCCACAGAATTGTTCCCCATCTTCTCTCTGACATCAGCTCCTATTACACAACCTTTGGTTCACTCTCCCCAGTGACGTGGGTCTAGTTGCCGCTCTTCTTCTTTTCCAAGCCTTCTTCTTCCTCAGCTGTGTTTCTTTCTTCCTGGGCATTCCTTCCCTAGCATCTCCATGATTTATGACAGCCTCACCTGATCTGCTCAAATGTCAAGGGAGGCCTTACCTGACTGCTACATTGAACATGCCTAGCACGCTGCATCCTGTCTTCTCCCTAAATATTGTACCCCCTTCTCTGCATTATTTATTCCATACGTGTAAAAGCCCTTATACAGTTGAGCATACTATATCTTTTATTTCACTTATCTGTCTCTCACTACTTGAATGGAAAACTCCAGGTAAACTGGAGTTTGTGTCTGGATCATTTACTTTTGCATCACAGAAGTTAAAATAGTTTATAGTATGTAGAGACATTTAAAAATTTTTTGTTGAGCATAGAAATGAATGATATTACACCCAGATGCTTGCTAGCATCATGGCACCTTGATGAAACACCATTGTCTTGAAGTTGCAAAATACTGGGAGAGGTCGCTGGATAAGAGTCAAGAAGTGGTACTTAGTGGGAGAGAGAGGTTAGAGAAAAGGTTGGAATAAAGGCAAGGAAAATGCACGAAAAAATGAAACTGTTATCTGACTTGCTTGACAATTTAAGAAGACACATTTTCTTTTATTTAAGAGTTAAGAATACTATGTGTTTTTTTTGCGGTACGCGGGCCTCTCTCACTGTTGTGGCCTCTCCCATTGCGGAGCACAGGCTCCGGACGTGCAGGCTCAGCGGCCATGGCTCACGGGCCCAGCCGCTCCGCGGCAAGTGGGATCTTCCCGGACTGGGGCACAAACCCCTGTCCCCTGAATTGGCAGGCGGACTCTCAACCACTGCGCCACCAGGGAAGCCCAGGAGTTAAGAATACTATGTATTTGATGAGCTTAACTAAGCTTTTGGCAAATTCGAAAGTTAAGTTTTCCAAACTTGAAACTTGTTCTCAAACCACACATTTAATCTTTTTTACAACTACAAAATTGGAGTTCTTCCTAATTTGTAATCTTATGAGGGAAAAGAATAAACAATTATTTAGGCTACTGCTAACACAACTTCAGTATTTGGGGTTATATGTTTTAAATAGTCATGTCCTTACATAATTTAACCAAAACCATAGCTAAACATTAATTTCTAAATCAACTTTTAATATTCAAACTAGAGCCATTAAAAAATTCGATCTGGTTTATAAGTTAACCAAAACTTGTCTGCTTATTTTTGCCAATAGATGTCAGTGGTTGACCATATTAGTGAAATGATTGCAGATGTACTTGTTTTATGCCCCTGTTAAAAGGCTTGAATTTAAAGGAATGTATCATTCCTTAAATGGTCCTTTTTATTATTTCACCTTGAGAAGTAATATATATTTATGACGTGATAGGGTTGACAATAGGAAATGTTAATAGATTCCTTAATTGATTGCAACTATTGAAATACTTAGGAGCTATAGGAAGCATTCACAAAATCAAAATGGCTTTTTAAAATGCTTGCTTTGTTTATATAGATTTATGTATATTCCTCCCACCAAACAATTTTCAAAGTACAAGAGCAACTGTTCATATATACAGTGTCAGTGTTTTATTCACATTCATGCCTGCAATGGAGATTTTTATTGAGGTTTCAAGCAACTTATTTAGAAACAAACCCCAGGAACATTGTCCAAGGCAGTTTGCAAATAAAGCTTTATGTTTTTATTATAAATGGTTATATGGTAGTTGAGTAGTCATCATTTCTATCTGTTAAACATGATTGTGAACATTCATTCAACATGAAATAGTCTCATTCTCAAGTCTTCCAATCAGATACAATTGTTTTTCCATTTCCTTTTCTACTGTTGAATGTTTTATCCTCTTAATGTTTCTTTCCTTTAATATATCTTCTTGAGTTAGATGTAATGTTAAAGTAAAACAGTGTATGATAGGTTTATCTAGATTAAGAATTTCAAAAAAATTATTACAGTTCTTCGGAATTTGCAAGAATAGTAACACATGCTTCTCTTCTTTGGTTGATGGGAAATGCACAAGCCTCTGAGACATTTCAAAAATTTTCTTATTTTTCTCCTAGAAAACTGCCATTACTATTTTGAATAAAATATGGAGGTAATATTTTGATAAGGATTTTATTGAGCAGAAAAGACATGTATGCCATCATTTATTAATTAATTCAACACATACTTATTGAGCTCCTACTTTATACCGGGTCTTAACATAATTTCTTTCTTGCCTAGGGTTATCTGATACCATGTAGAGTAAACCTTTGCTCTCTTTTTCCTATGTATAAGATAGTGGTGAGCATGTTTTACATAAACTATTTGAGTGAAATAAAATACAAGCCACAGAGTGGGAGACAGTATGGGAAGAATGTAATCTGACAAAAGATGTGCACACAGAACGTGTAAGGAACTCATAAATAAATCAAGAAAAAGACATTCAGCCCAACTGAAAAGCAAACAGGCAAAATGGTTAAGCAAACACACTTCATAACAGAGGCTATCCTAGTGGCTAATAAACTAAAGAAAATATGCCTACCTATTTGAGTCGTCAGAGAAATAAAAATTCAAATTATTAAATACCCACCATAATATCTAAAATTTTTAAAAAAGAAATGGTGATACCAATGGTAGGCAAGGCTGTGAAGCAACAGGGTCCCTCGCTCAGCTCTGATGTGGATGTAAGTTGTTACAACCATTCTGGAAAACTGTTTGGAAGTTTCTTTTCAAGCTGAACATGTGCAAAACCTATGACCTGGTAATTCCAAGAGAGTGGCGCACACATGTGTAGTAAAAGATATGCATCGGAATGTCATTAGCAGCATTGTTTGCAAAAATGCCACACCAGAAACAACCCACAAGTCCACTTAGAATAGAAGGAGTAAATTAATTGTGGAATATGCATGCAAGGAATACCCTGCAGCAATGGAAAACAATGAACTAACACTACATGCAACAACATGGATGCAGCTCACAAACATTAAGCAAAACAAACTAGTCACAAAAAATGTACAATTTAATTCCATTTATATAAATTAGTTAAAAAGCAGTCAAAACTAATCTATAGAGGCAAAAACACAATACCTTTAGGAGGGATAATGACTAAAAGGCATCATGGTGGAAACTTCCAGAGAGATTGTAATCTTCTTTCTTGATCTGGTTTTACACAGGAATGTACACTTTGGAAAATGATTGTGTTTCCTCTACTTTTCTGGTCATGTTCTCTGCCCCAACACAATACTTGAAAATTGAACTATGCTTCATAATTGTTAACAGAATAATACTGATATATTGTCTATCATTTTATAAAATCACTTTATTCTAGATAAAGGATTTTTTGAGGCTCTTCACAAGGTATGCAGATGACTTTCCTCATTCACTCATTCACATTCTTACCATAATATGTAGGTGAAAGGACAAGACTTAGGTAGTGAAGAGGGGGAAGTGAAGTAATCTAATAGAGTTCCTGCTCCAAGTAAATTCATTTAAAGCACAAAACTTAGTTCTGAAATTTCTTGAAGATACCATCAAAAGAGAAACATAGTGGCATACAAAAATTTGTTTCTGTTTTGCTTTTACCTGATACAATAAAGAATATCAAAAGAAATAAAGCTTTTTTTTTTTTGGCTAGCTCTTATGTTGAGGAAATCATGTTTTATTTGTTTTTTTCTTTTTTTAAATATAAGGGTCATTAAACAACATAATGCCTGTGATTTATGGCTGTTTTATACAATATACATATACAACCAGAAAAATTCAAATCAGGAATTATGTTGCCTATTTATTTAATGCTTCCTGACAGTAATAGCTTACGTTTAATTTCTCATAGATACCCAAATCCTATCATGAAATACAACTGAAATGGCCAAACTCCCTGGAGAAGAATGTTTCCCTAAGGATTCTGGGAAATATGTCACTCCCTCTTACTTTTCAACAGTATTTTGGACAGAATTATTACTTAATTCCACAAGTGCTTATAGATTGCTTATATTTTGTGTAACAGGTGCATAAAATAATAATGAAAACTAGAGCCTTTCCAATGAGAAAAACACTTAAAAACTAGGTTCTGATAGTTCCTTTTTTCCATGCTGCTTTTGTTCTAGCCTGACATTTACTCAATAGAATGTACACTGCTTAGGTTCAGTTCATCTGTCAGGTTTTTTTCTTTAATATATAATTTTCTTAAGTTCTACATTTAAAATAATGGGAGGAAATAAGTGAAATAAGAGAGATAGAGAAAGACAAATACTGTATCATTTCACTTATATGAGAATCTAAAAAACAAAACAAATGAGCAAACATAACAAAACAGAAACAGAGTCATAGGTACAGAGAACAAACAGGTGGTTGCCAGAGAGGAGGGGACTGGGGAGAGGAGAGAAATAGGGGAGGAGATTAAGAGGTACAAACTTCTGGTTACACAATAAATGAGTCATAGGTATGAAATGTACAGTGTGTGGAATATAGTCAATTATTATATAATATCTTTGTATGGTGACAGATGGTAACTAGATTATCATGGTGATCATTTTAAAATGTATAGAAATAATGAATCGCTATGTTGTGTACTAGGAATTAACATAATGTTATAGGTCAATTATACTTCAGAAACAAATTCATAGAGTATTATGAATGTTCTGTACTCATAGAGATTAGATTTGTGGTTACCAAAGGTAAGGGATGGGGAGAAGGGGAATTGGATGAAAATGGTTAAAATGTCCAAACTTCCAGTTATAAATAAATACTAAGGATAGAACGTGCAATGGAGGTTGTTGAGAGAGCAAATCTTAAGAGTTCTCATCACAGGGAAAGATTTTGTTTTTTAGTTTCTTTAATTTTGTATCTATACGAGATGTTGGATGTTCACTAAACTTATTGTGATAATCATTTCAGGACGTGTGCAAATCAAATCATTATGCTGTACACCTTAAACTTATCCAGTGTTGTATGTCACTTATATCCCAATAAAACTGGAAGAAAAAAAATAATGGAAAGAAAATAATGGTATGATTTAAGCTTAGCCAAAAATCACATCTCTTTTGCATTCATTTGTTTTTCAAAATTGAACGTCAATCTTTTTTCACCTTAAGGAAGTGAGCTTCAGGCTGGTCCTACCTGAAGGTCACCTGTGAGGTGGGACCAGAGACTTAGCTCACATTCATTTCTTTAGTTTTCTTCACTCAGAAGCTGAACACACAATTATAAAGTGGTAGGTTTTGTTCATGATGACACAGATGACATAAATGCAAAAGAGGGGGTTATATATGTATGTATAGTATATATGTTATATGTATATATAGTCTCTCAATATAAATATATACATGTAATTTTTATTTATATACAAGTTTATGTATACTATATAACATATACACACATATATGAAAAAGGGAAATAAGGAGGATTGTTAGGAAAACTCATACTTTATTTTAAAATTTCATCTTCTTGTTCTCTAGGTTTATGTGATGTTTCTCTTGAGATTTCTTACACAGTAAAGGAAAAATAACTGTTTATAAGCATAAATCTTTCTCTTATATTTATCCCTAGTCCTTGGGCAACATCCTGAGACTTAATAAACTTGAATTTTATCAGAAGAAAATTGAAGGTAATTTAATGGTCAAGACCCTGTCGTAGGAAGTAGGTTCTTCTTCGAGCTGTCTGAGATTTAAGTTGGTGAGCTTCTCTCTGGCAAAAGGCAGTCAGAGACCAAATAGAAGAGACGCTCTCAAAGCCAGTGAAGGCAGAAGCTATAAAACCACATTCAGTTTAGAAGTACTGCTTTTATGGAGGCCACTTGCTATAGGAAAACTTAACGTAGTGGGAATTTCACTGGGGTTAGAAGACATAAATTCAAATCCTGGTTCTGCCATTTCTAGCTGAACAATGTTGAAGAGGACAGTCATTTCTGGACCTTGGATTACCCATTGGAAAAGTTAGGAATTAGGACAAGAGATTCAGACAGTCCTTGATGGTTCCAAAGTAATGCTATGCATTCCAACACATTCAAATATCAGCAATTTAAAATAAATGGACAGATATCTGCTATGTTCTATTGAGTGTTATAATTGTTGCTGCTGGAATACAAAACAAAACAAAAAACCAACCAAGAACTCACAAAAATACTCTGGTCTGCTCATGAAGGGCTCATAGTCAAAAGAGGCAGAATTTAAGAAATCCAGCAAGAAATAAAGTAGATGTTAAAATAAAGCGTGAATTCATATAGTTCTGTTTCCTGCTTTTCTTTCACTTGCACGGATTTGTATCAAGAACTGCAGTTTTACCAACTAATTTCTGTGTAAACTCAGGCAAGTTGAGCTTTGCTTCTCTCAACTGTTAAAGAACACATATATCCCCCTTGGCAAGAGTTAGTGAAATTAAAAAAGATCTGTAACAAATGCAAAGCCCATAACACTGTATCTGTACTTTGTAAGTGTTCAGAATGGCTAGTTCCCTGCCTTATCCAAACTTATTATTTTTTAAAAAATTTTTATTGGAGTGTAGTTGATTTACAATGTTGTGTTAGTTTCAGGTGTACAACAAAGTGGATCAATTATACATATACATATGTCCACTCTTTATTTATTTTTGGCTGTGTTGGGTCTTAGTTGTGGCTTGAGGTCTCTTCGTTGTGGCATGCTGGATTCTCTAGCTGTGGCGTGAGGGTTTTCTCTCTCTAGCTGTGGTGCACGGGGTACAGAGCGCATGGGCTCTGTAGTTTGCGGCATGCGGGCTCTCTTGTTGAGGCGCGTTAGCTCAGTAGTTGTGGCGCATGGGCTTAGCTGCCCCTCGGCATGTGGGATCTTAGTTCCCTGACCAGGGATCAAATCCACGTCCCCTGCATTGGAAAGCGGATTCTTTACCACTGGACCACTAGGGAAGTCCCGATCCACTCTCTTTTAGATTCTTTTCCCATATAGGTCATTACAGAGTATTGAGTAGAGTTCCCTGTGCTATACAGTAGGTCCATAACAGTTATCTATTTTATATATAGTAGTGTGTCCAACCTTATGATTTTAAACGAATTATGTTTAATTTATTAGAAAAGGATAACTAAGAGGTCAAAGATAATAATATAGAATCACTGGGAGATAAGGGCAATAATATAAGATCCTCAGCTTTGTTGAAAGAAAACTCTTCTGTGCTGGTGGATTTTTGTCCCGGTCTCTCATGCTGTCTGGAAAGGCATGTCACTGTTCAGAAAGGAAAATGTGTGTTAAGAACATCTCAGAGAGAACCTCTAACTCCTGGGGGAATCAGAGGAACACTGATGGATGGTGAGCCAAGAAAATCACCATTATTTCAAAAGGATGGTGATCCTTACTTTATTTTAAGGAAGTTGAACATCTGTTAGCAACAAAAATACAACTTAAAGGGCTTGCGTGGTGGCGCAGTGGCTGAGAATCCGCCTGCCAATGCAGGGGACACGGGTTCGAGCCCTGGTCTGGGAAGGTCCCACATGCCGCGGAGCAACTAAGCGTGTGCACCACAACTACTGAGCCTGTGCTCTAGAGCCCGCGAGCCACAACTACTGAGTCTGTGTGCCACAACTACTGAAGCCCATGTGCCTACAGCCCGTGCTCTGCAACAAGAGAAGCCACTGCAATGAGAAGCCTACGCACTGCAACGAAGAGTAGCCCCCGCTCACCACAACTAGAGAAAAGCCCCCGCGCAGCAACAAAGACACAATGCAGCCAAAAATAAATACATAAATAAATTTATAAAATAAAAAAAAAAGAAATACGACTTAAAGATACAAAACTTTTGTCCTTGACCTTCACTGGCGAACTTTATTACTTCAATTGAAATGTGTCCTGGTTAATGTTTAAAGTACACTTTCTCCTTTCCATTTAAGGATGGGTTTTTAGAAATTTCTAGATATTAATTTGATTGCCTTATTATCATTGCTTAACACTTAGAGTGGTAATATATTTCTAATAGAACAGTAAGAATTTGGTAAATTAGTTGAAAGAATGAAAAACATAAGATTTGAATTTCTAACTACATTTTTCAGCTTACACCCACTTTGTCTGCAAAACACTGACTGTAACAGGATTAATGATACCAGTGATAACCCAAGGGGACTGTGTGATTTACACACAACCTTTAGCAATATCTTAAAAAAAATAAAGTCAGATGTTTGGTTCATTAAACCCAATATTTGTCTCTGACACTGTCTCTGACTCTGACACTAAGGGAATAATTTTAAAAGTTAGTCTGCTTTCTGAGGAAACCATCCATGACGGTCTCAAAATGCTAACTATAATTCTCCCAAATATCTTAATTTTCCTTTAACATAATCTGTTACAAGCATATCATCCATTACTATGTAATGAGTATTATAGAATCTAATATTTTTTAAATTTTGGAATAACATGTAGTATCGATTTTCTCTCCTTCATGTAAAGTACTTATTTTATCTTCTCTGTTTATCTCCCTTTCAGGATTTTAAGGTGTATCACTCTTTCTGGTACTTCCATTGTTTAGTTTAAGATGTTTTCCTGTAAGGGTAAAATTAAATTCTATTTCTCATTGCTCATGGTATTATAAATCTTTTTATCCAGAGGGCCCTACTGCACTGATATATTCAGAGAGCATGCTACAGTAACTTGTACTCCTTTTTTCCCAGTAAAAATCAATAACTTTGGAGTCCATCCTCATATAACTATTATTCGGATTGTTTTTTCTCTCAAATTCCCAAAGTATTTGTGTTTACCATCTAAACAGCTTCGCTGTTTCTTCCTGTAGCTCAGGGTTTTTTTCTGTTTTGAAATGTCAGTTTGTATGGCAGAATCTGCAAATTGTATTGCCTCAAAGAAACCACTATCATCCCCTCCTTCCCTTTATTAATGGAATCCCTGGGTTTTAGCTAAGCCCATTTCCCAGCTCTCTTTGCAGCTAGGTGCAGCCATGTGACTAGGAATGGTTCAAGGGCATACAGCTGGAAGTACTGGGTTTGAATCCTGCATCATAATTTGATGAGAACATTGCTCATCCTCCAGTTTCCCTCTTTCCTTCTTACTGGCTGGATTGTTGGTGTGATAAGGTCATGGAACAAGAAAATAACTACTAGGATCTCTGGATGATGCTGTGGAACAGGATTCTGGACTGGCTGTACATCTCTGGATTGTTATGTAGGAGATAAGAGAACATCTCAGCTGGGTGAGCCGTTGAGTTTTGGTTTATCTTTGTTAGAGTAGCTTGGCCTATCAACTGAATAAGGCACTGAACTGAAATGTTTTTGCATATCGCTCTAGATTTAGGAAGTGCCCCAGGTACCCACATTCTTTATATTTTTCTCTCTTTAGTTTTTTAGCCTTCCTCTAAATGAGTTAAGCAACTCTTTGAAAGACAATTGAGGGTACACACTGAAATATATGTTAAGTTTCTTTTTGGAAGGAAAAAAGATTTCAACAAATAAAACAATAAACCAAGCCACTTAGGCATTCTAAGAAAATCTACATACCAAAACTTCTTGATATTGCTTGCAGTTTCCAAGGGGTTACTGAATCTAGTTAATGTAAGAGCAATGGAAATGTAATCAATAAAATAGAAACACATGGAAAAGTGACATAATATTTTTGCATAAGTGCATTTTGAAAAGGTTAGTAATGAGTTAATGTGTTAATCTCACAGAGGGTGACAAAGATGAGAAAGAACAATGTTTCTTGAATTAGAATACTATGATGGTGAATTCTGTTTCAAAAAAGAGATATTGTGTACGTTCTGATTTAAAAGTGTATCATAGATTAGACACTTTTTGTATTTGTGAGCAGTCTGGGGAGATAAATGCTTTGCTTTCTGACAGAATTTGATTTCATTTCTTTCAATATTGTAATGTAAATTGCAACTTATTGGACTTATTTTCCTTCCTTCTAGACTGGCCTTCTTGAGGCCAGCATCTGTATTGTTCAGTGCTCCGTCCTCAAAACATGTAGAATTAACCGATAGATGAACGAAAGAAAACATATATAAGTTATTTGTTGTCATGAGGCTTTGCAAGGGAATCACTTTGATAATATTAACTTATTTATGATGAAACAGGTATTATTTTATCAAATACTCAAAACTCTATTTGAGTTCTATGTATTATAGTACATCATTTCGTTTTGGGCATTATGGAGGCTTTAAAAGTTACATCAGTGTGAGAACAGCATTAGTCCATGACAAAACTTCAAAATTGGCAGATGATGGGCTTCCCTTGTGGCGCAGTGGTTGAGAGTCCGCCTGCCGATGCAGGGGACACGGGTTCGTGCCCCGGTCTGGGAAGATCCCACATGCCGCGGAGCGGCTGCGCCCGTGAGCCATGGCCGCTGAGCCTGCGCGTCCGGAGCCTGTGCTCCGCAATGGGAGAGGCCACAACAGTGAGAGACCCGCGTACCGACAAAAAAAAAAAAAAAAAAAAAAAAGGCAAATGATACCTTTATTTATTTATTTTTGTGTCTTGCAGCCTCGTCCTGTCCTCTTTTGGACCAGGTTGTTAGTACGGACTTCATCCTAGACAGTCCTGGAGAGGTTGCCCCTGTTTTCTATGTGTCCTCTGTTCTCTCTCTCGGATACCATTGAAAGTTTCATCCTATCTCAGCCCCTCAGGGTCTCTGTCTCAGTATTTCAAGGTGAAATTAGATCACAAGAGCCAACAGTATTAAGATTACTAATAGTAGACTGGGCCAGGGCTTTCTTTCCTTCTCTCATGGAAGATTTTATTGAGCCAGAGACATTTTTATGCTGTAATTCTGTCTTGGTTGTTAATTCATCATAGGGACTACATGACAGTAGTTTTAGAACTGATGAAACATCCAGACAAGGAAGGGATATGTGCAGTTATGTACGGAGCATCTCAAATTATGACTATGTATCTGTCTACTTAAATGGTAGGCTGTTCTGCTTGGGCTGAACTCGCTAAATCTGTAAATTTGGCATTATATGCATCTAATGAAAATGTTGAATCACATTTTGCAGAGAACACAATACGATGTGTCTCTCATATGACATTTTGGAGGCTTCATGCCAGCTTCCTTACAAATAAAATAGTGATAACATACCCGTACAACTTGAATTCTAAAGTTGTTATGTAATTCAGATTAAAAAAAATGAGTAATTTGTGAACCATAGAGTGCTATAAAATGAATAGTATTGTTTGTGATTAAATACAATCGGAATATAGTTTTACATAAAGACTGTGGCATAGTTTTCCTCGTAAGACTTACAGTATGTTCAACTTCACCGAGTCTAGCTATTTGTTTCCTGGTGACTACTAAGGATATAACTGAATGATATAAATACCCAAGTTCCATCCTGCAGACTTGCTATTTGATGAGGTATTTACATTATCGTGAGAGAAAAAGAATAGAAATGAAAAAAAAAAAAACCCCAAAAATTCCATGTAGTATACTTTACTACATCAAACTAAAAATCCCAAATACAGATGCTAATCAACTTTTAATGAATTATTTAAATAAAAGTAACGAATATTCAGTTATGCTGCAATCAGTAGTTCAGTAAACTATTGTTGAGAGAATCTCTAAATCCTATATAGTAATAATAGAAAAGCTTAAAAATTCAATTCTTCCAAATTTATGTAGAGATCTCAATTTCTACTTCCTACCAAAAACTTTGTCTCCTGTAACTGAACTGCCCTTAAAAACCAAGCCTCCAGGTTTCCAAGATTGGGAAATCTGTTGGTACTTCGGAGATTCCCACCCTTAACTCTTTTTTGTAAGCTCAGCTGTTCATTACAAAGAATATTTGTTACATTTGGCCAGGATTTATGTGTTTCTTTTTTTGTTGGTTGGTCTTTTTTTTTTTTTTTTTGCTTGAGGTTTTATTGATCATCAGGTGATATTAATCCAGGCTGCACATCCATGGGAGGATACACTGTATAGTCACAAATTCTTAGAGAAGGTTTTTGTTCTTTTTGTTGTTGTTTTAACATCTTTATTGGAGTATAATTGCTTTACAATGGTGTGTTAGTTTCTGCTTTATAACAAAGTGAATCAGTTATACATATACATATGTTCCCATAGCTCTTCCCTCTTGTGTCTCCCTCCCTCCCACCCTCCCTATCCCACCCCTCTAGGTGATCACAAAGCACCGAGCTGATCTCCCTGTGCTATGCGGCTGCTTCCCACTAGCTATCTATTTTATGTTTGGTAGTGTATATATGTCCATGCCTCTCTCTCTCGCTTTGTCACAGCTTACCCTTCCCCCTCCCCATATCCTCAAGTCCATTCTCTAGTAGGTCTGTGCCTTTATTCCTGTCTTACCCCTAGGTTCTTCATAACATTTTCTTTTCCTTAAATTCCATATATATGTGTTAGCATATGGTATTTGTCTTTCTCTTTCTGACTAACTTCACTCTGTATGACAGACTCTAGGTCCATCCACCTCATTACAAATTGCTCAATTTCGTTTCTTTTTATGGCTGAGTAATATTCCATTGTATATATGTACCACCTCTTCTTTATCCATTCATCTGATGATGGACACTTAGGTTGCTTCCATGTCCTGGCTATTGTAAACAGAGCTGCAATGAACATTTTGGTACATGACTCTTTTTGAATTATGGTTTTCTCAGGGTATATGCCCAGTAGTGGGATTGCTGGGTCATATGGTAATTCTATTTGTAGATTTTTAAGGAACCTCCATACTGTTCTCCATAGTGGCTGTACCAATTCACATTCCCACCAGCAGTGCAAGAGTGTTCCCTTTTCTCTACACCCTCTCCAGCATTTACTGTTTCGAGATTTTTTGATGATGGCCATTCTGACTGGTGTGAGATGATATCTCATTGTAGTTTTGATTTGCATTTCTCTAATGATTAGTGATGTTGAGCATCCTTTCATGTGTTTGTTGGCAGTCTGTATATCTTCTTTGGAGATATGTCTATTTAGGTCTTCTGCCCATTTTTGGATTGGGCTGTTTGCTTTTTGTTATTGAGCTGCATGAGCTGCTTATAGATTTTGGAGATTAATCCTTTGTCAGTTGCTTCATTTGCAAATATTTTCTCCCATTCTGAGGGTTGTCTTTTGGTACTGTTTATGGTTTCCTTTGCTGTGCAAAAGCTTTTAAATTTCATTTGGTCCCATTTGTTTACTTTTGTTTTTATTTCCATGTCTCTAGGAGGTGGGTCAAAAAGGGTCTTGCTTTGATTTATGTCATAGAGTGTTCTGCCTATGTTTTCCTCTAAGAATTTGATAGTTTCTGGCCTTACATTTAGGTCTTTAATCCATTTTGAGCTTATTTTTGTGTATGGTGTTAGGGAGTGATCTAATCTCATACTTTTACATGTAGCTGTCCACTTTTCCCAGCACCACTTATTGAAGAGGCTGTCCTTTCTCCACTGTACATTCCTGCCTCCTTCATCAAAGATAAGGTGACCATATGTGTGTGGGTTTATCTCTGGGCTTTCTGTCCTGTTCCATTGATCTATCTTTCTGTTTTTATGCCAGTACCTTACTGTCTTGATTACTGTAGATTTGTAGTATAGTCTGAAGTCATGGAGCATGATTCCTCCAGCTCCGTTTTTCGTTCTCAAGATTGCTTTGGGTATTCGGGGTCTTTTGTGTTTCCATACAAATTGTGAAATTTTTTGTTCTAGTTCTGTGAAAAATGCCAGTGGTATTTTGATAGGGATTACATTGAATCTGTAGATTGCTTTGGGTAGTAGAGTCATTTTCACAATGTGGATTCTTCCAATCCAAGAACATGGTATATCTCTCCATCTATTTTTATCATCTTTAATTTCTTTCATCAGGTTCTTATAATTTTCTGCATACAGGTCTTTTGTCTCCTTAGGTAGGTTTATTCCTAGATATTTTATTCTTTTTGGTGCAGTGGTAAATGGGAGTGTTTTCTTGATTTCACTTTCAGATTTTTCATCATTAGTGTATAGGAATGCAAGAGATTTCTGTGCATTAATTTTGTATCCTGCTACTTTACCAAATTCATTGATTAGCTCTAGTAGTTTTCTGGTAGCATCTTTAGGATTCTCTATGTATAGTATCATGTCATCTGCAAACAGTGACAGCTTTACATCTTTTCCGATTTGGATTCCTTTTATTTCCTTTTTTCTCTGATTGCTGTGGCTAAAACTTCCAAAACTATGTTGAATAAGAGTGGTGAGAGTGGGAAACCTTGTCTTGTTCCTGATCTTAGTGGAAATGCTTTCAGTTTTTCACGATTGAGGATGATGTTGGCTGTGGGTTTGTCATATATGGCCTTTATTATGTTGAGGAAAGTTCCCTCAATGCCTACTTTCTGCAGGGATTTTATCATAAATGAGTGTGGAAATTTGTCAAAAGCTTTCTCTGCATCTGTTGAGATGATCATATGGTTTTTCTCCTTCAATTTGTTAACATGGTTTATCACATTGATTGATTTGCATATATTGAAGAATCCTTGCATTCCTGGTATAAACTCACTTGAACATGGTGTATGATCCTTTTAATGTGCTGTTGGATTCTGTTTGCTAGTATTTTGCTGAGGATTTTTGCATCTATGTTCATTAATGATATTGGCCTATAGTTTTCTTTCTTTGTGACATCCTTGGCTGGTTTTGGTATCAAGGTGATGGTGGCCTCATAGAATGAGTTTGGGAGTGTTCCTCCTTCTGCTATATTTTGGAAGATTTTGAGAAGGATAGGTGGTAGCTCTTCTCTAAATGTTTGATAGAATTCGCCTGTGAAGCCATCTGGTCCTGGGCTTTTGTTTTTTGGAAGATTTTTAATCACAGTTTCAATTTCAGTGTTTGTGATTGGTCTGGTCATATTTTCTATTTCTTCCTGATTCAGTGTTGGCAGGTTGTGCATTTCTAAGAATTGGTCCATTTCTTCCAGGTTGTCCATTTTATTGGCATAGAGTTGCTTGTAGTAATCTGTCATGATCTTTTGTATTTCTGCAGTGTCAGTTGTTACTTCTCCTTTTTCATTTCTAATTCTATTGATTTGAGTTTTCTCCCTTTTCTCTTGATGAGTCTGGCTAATGGTTTATCAATTTTGTTTATCTTCTCAAAGAACCAGCTTTTAGTTTTATTGATCTTTGCTATTGTTTCCTTCATTTCTTTTTCATTTATTTCTGATCTGATTTTTATGATTTCATTTCTTCTGCTAACTTTGGGGTTTTTTTGTTCTTCTTTCTCTAATTGCTTTAGGTGCAAGGTTAGGTTGTTTATTCGAGATGTTTCCTGTTTCTTGAGGTAGGCTTGTATTGCTGTAAACTTCCCTCTTAGACTGCTTTTGCTACATCCCATAGGTTTTGGGTCGTCGTGTCTCCATTGTCATTTGTTTCTAGGTATTTTTAAATTTTCTCTGTGATTTCTTCAGTGATCACTTCGTTATTAAGTAGTGTATTATTTAGCCTCCATGTGTTTGTATCTTTTTTTACAGATCTTTTCCTGTAATTGATATCTAGTCTCATAGCATTGTGGTCGGAAAAGATACTCGATATGATTTCAATTTTCTTAAATTTACCAAGGCTTCATTTGTGACCCAAGATATGATGTATCCTGGAGAATGTTCCATGAGCACTTGAGAAAAATGTGTATTCTGTTGTTTTTGGATGGAATATCAAAAATATCAATTGATAAAAATATCAATTAAGTCCATCTTGTTTAATGCATCATTTAAAGCTTGTGTTTCCTTATTTATTTTCATTTTGGATGATCTGTCCATTGGTGAAAGTGGAGTGTTAAAGTCCCCTACTATGAATGTGTTACTGTCGATTTCCCCTTTTATGGCTGTTAGTATTTGCCTTATGTATTGAGGTGCTCCTATGTTGTGTGCATAAATATTTACAATTGTTATATTTTCTTCCTGGATCGATCCCTTGATCATTATGTAGTGTCCTTCTTTGTCTCTTCTAATAGTCTTTATTTTAAAGTCTATTTTGTCTGATATGAGAATTGCTACTCCAGCTTTCTTCTGGTTTCCATTTGCATGGAATATCTTTTTCCATCCCCTTACTTTCAGTCTGTATGTGTCTCTAGGTCTGAAGTGGGTCTCTTGTAGACAACATATATATGGGTCTTGTTTTTGTAACCATTCAGCCAATCTGTGTCTTTTGGTGGGAGCATTTAGTCCATTTACATTTAAGGTAATTATCGATATGTATGTTCCCATTCCCATTTTCTTAACTGTTTTGGGTTCATTATTGTAGGTCTTTTCCTTCTCTTGTGTTTCTTGCCTAGAGAAGTTCCTTTAGCATTTGTTGTAAAGCTGGTTTGGTGGTGCTGAACTCTCTCAGCTTTTGCTTGTCTGTAAAGGTTTTAATTTCTCCATCAAATCTGAATGAGATCCTTGCTGTGTAGAGTAATCTTGGTTGCAGGTTTTTCTCCTTCATCACTTTAAATATGTCCGGCCAGTCCCTTCTGACTTGAAGAGTTTCTGCTGAAAGATCGGCTGTTAATCTTATGGGGATTCCCTTGTGTGTTATTTGTTGTTTTTCCCTTGGTGCTTTTAATATGTTTTCTTTGTATTTAATTTTTGACATTTTGATTAATACGTGTCTTTGCATATTTCTCCTTGGATTTATCCTATATGGGACTCTCTGTGCTTCCTGGACTTGATTAACTATTTCCTTTCCCATATTAGGGAAGTTTTCAACTATAATCTCTTCAAATATTTTCTCAGTCCCTTTCTTTTTCTCTTCTTCTTCTGGCACCCCTATAATTCGAACGTTGGTGTGTTTAATGTTGTCCCAGAGGTGTCTGAGACTGTCCTCAGTTCTTTTCAGTCTTTATTCTGCTCTGCAGTAGTTATTTCCACTATTTTATCTTCCAGGTCACTTATCCATTCTTCTGCCTCAGTTATTCTGCTATTGATCCCATCTAGAGTAGTTTAAATTTCATTCATTGTGTTGTTCATCGTTGCTTGTTTCATCTTTAGTTCTTCTAGGTCCATGTTAAATGTTTCCTGCATTTTGTCTATTCTATTTCCAAGATTTTGGATCATCTTTACTATCATTATTCTGAATTCTTTTTCACATAGACTGCCTATTTCCTCTTCATTTGTTAGGTCTGGTGCGTTTTTATCTTGCTCCTTCATATGCTGTGTGTTTTTCTGTCTTCTCATTTTGCTTATCTTACTGTGTTTGGGGTCTCCTTTTTGCAGGCTGTAGGTTTGTAGTTCCCGTTGTTTTTGGTGTCTGTCCCCAGTGGCTAAGGTTGGTTCAGTGGGTTGTGTAGGCTTCCTGGTGGAGGGGACTGGTGCCTGTGTTCTGGTGGATGAGGCTGGATCTTGTCTTTCTGGTGGGCAGGTCCATGTCTGGTGGTGTGGTTTGGGGTGTCTGTGGACTTATTATGATTTTAGGCAGCCTCTCTGCCAATGGGTGGGGTTGTGTTCCTGTCTTGCTAGTTGTTTGTCATAGGGTATCTAACACTGTAGCTTGCTGGTCGTTGAGTGAAGCTGGGTGCTGGTGTTGAGATCGACATCTCTGGGAGATTTTTGCCGTTTGATATTATGTGGAGCTGGGAGGTCTCATGTGGATCAGTGTCCTGAAGTTGGCTCTCCCGCCTCAGAGGCATAGCACTGACTGCTGACTGTAGCACCAAGAGCCTTTCATCCACACGGCTCAGAATAAAAGGGAGAAAAAGTAGAAAGAAAGAATTAGTAGAAGTAGAAAGAAAGAAAGAAAGGAGGAAGGGAGGGAGGGAGGAAGGAAGGAGGGAAGGAAGGAGAAAAAGAAAGAAAGAAAATAAAGTAAAATAAAATAAAGTAGGATAAAATATAATAAAGTTATTAAAATAAAAAATAATTATTAAGGAAAAAAATTTAAAAACAAAGAAACAAACAAAAAAACGGACGGATAGAACCCTAGGACAAATGGTGGAAGCAAAGCTATACAGACAAAATCTCACACAGAAGCATACACATACCCACTCACAAAAAAAGAAAAAGGGGAAAAAATCATAGATCTTGCTCTCAAAGTCCACATCCTCAATTTGGGATGATTGGTTGTCTATTCAGGTATTCCACAGATGCAGGTACATCAAGATGATTGTGGAGCTTTAATCCGCTGCTCCTGAGGCTGCTGGGAGAGATTTCCCTTTCTCTTCTTTGTTCTCACAGCTCCCAGGGGCTCAGCTTTGGATTTGGCCCCGCCTCTGCATGTAGGTCGCCGGAGGAGGGCGTCTGTTCTTCGCTCAGACAGGACGGGGTTAAAGGAGCCGCTGATTCGGGGGCTCTGGCTCACTGAGGCCGGGGGGGTGGGAGGGGCTCGGAGTGCGGGGCGGGCCTGCGGCGGCAGAGGCCGGCGTGACGCTGCACCAGCCTGAGGTGCACTGTGTGTCCTTCCGGGTAAGTTGTCCCTGGATCCGGGACCCTGGCAGTGGCGGGTTGCACAGGCTCCCCGGAAGGGGGGTGTGGAGAGTGACCTGTGCTCGCCCACAGGCCTCTTGGTGGCGGCAGCAGCAGCCTTAGCGTCTCCCGCCCGTCTCTGGGGTCCGCGCTTTTAGCCGTGGCTCGCGCGCGTCTCTGGAGCTCCTTTAAGCAGCGCTCTTAATCCCCTCTCCTCGCGCACCAGGAAACAGGGAAGAAAATGTCTCTTGTCTTTTCGGCAGGTCCAGACTTTTCCCGGACTCCCTCCCGGTTAGCCGTGGCACACTAACCCCCTGCAGGCTGTGTTCACGCCGCCAACCCCAGTCCTCTCCCTGCGCTGCAACCGAAGCCAGAGCCTCAGCTCCCAGCCCCGCCCGCCCCAGCGGGTGAGCAGACAAGCCTCTCGGACTGGTGAGTGCTGGTCGGCACCGATCCTTTGTGCGGGAATCTCCCCGCTTTGCCCTCCGCACCCCTGTTGCTGTGCTCTCCTCCGCGGCGCCGAAGCTTCCCCCTTCCGTCACCCGCAGTCTCTGCCCGTGAAGGGGCTTCGTAGTGTGAGGAAACCTTTGCTCTTTCATAGCTCCCTCCCACGGGTGCAGGTCCCGTCCCTATTCTTTTGTCTCTTTGTTTTTTTTTTTTTTTCTTTTATCCTACCCAGGTACGTGGGGAGTTTCTTGCCTTTTGGGAGGTCTGAAGTCTGCCAGCGTTCAGTAGGTGTTCTGTAGGAGTTGTTCCACGTGTAGATGTATTTCTGCTGTATCTGTGGGGAGGAAAGTGATTTCCGCGTCTTACTCTTCTGCCATCTTCCCCTCGTCCTCCTACCGTTATGTCGGATTTATGTGTTTTGAAAAAAGAAGTTTTGTCATTTTTTGTCTTTTAGAATATCTTGTCTGCCATATTTTCAAAATCGAACACCACCATCTTCATAAAAGAGAGGGTCAATAACTCTTCCTGTTGCAATTGGATGTATCCTGGAAGGATTCCACTTTTATATATAAGCAGTAGGTTTTAGTGCATTTTACTTAAGTGTGCACTTATAAACATGGATTTGTGATGCTTTGGTTCACTCCTATCCAATAGGGTTTTTTACAGCGATATGGTTTATAAATCTGTGTTGTCCAGTATGTTAGTCATTTGGCACATTTGACTATCAAGCATTTGAAATGTGGCTAATATGCCTGAATTTTTAATTTTAATTAATTTCATTTTGAATAGTGATATGTGACTGGTGGCTACCATATTGGACAGTGCAGCTCTAGACATTTATATACAGAAGCTGATCTAGTGGGCAAGAGAAATGGTTTTGACTGCAGCGTGGAGAACAGTGGGAAAGAAAAGAATTAAATTAAGCACTAGCAAAAATACTGAAATGAGTATACTAGAATTGTGGGAGCGAAAAGCTGGAAGTAAATTGGCACAATTAAGATAATGAAAATTGACAACAGAGTTGTTTTCAGTGGTGCTCAAATGTTAAGATGATTAGAATCACCTGCAGGGTTTTAACAAACTACCAGACCTCAAATGCAGAAGTTCTTTCTTTCTTTTTTTAATTTAAGTATAGTTGATTTACAGTGTTGTGATTATTTCTGGTGTACAGCAAAGTGATTCCGAATATATATATTTTTTTCAGATTTTTTTCCATTGTAGGTTATTACAAGATACTGAATATAGTTCCCTGTGCTGTATAGTAGGACCTTGTTGTTTATCTAAATGCAGCTGCTGGTTCAGTAGGTTTGGGTTGGGGTCCGAGGATTTATGGTTTAAAAAGTTTGCAGGTGATGCTGATCTTGCTGGTTTGAAGACAGCACTTTGAAAATTATGGTGTAACTCTGTTGTAGAGTTGCTAGCTCCAAAGTGAAGGCTGCTTGCTGGAGAGTAACACTACTACGTGAGCCCCATGGCTTATTTCCGCTGGAAATACTCTTGCTTCCTAGCACCCAGAAGAGGCTAGCATCACTTCCCCAGAGAGAGATTGAAAACTTAGTTAAGGGGTCAGATCTTTCTGCTATTTTGGACAAAGACAAACTGTGTACCTTTTGACTTACATATTTATATACTTAGATCCAATTAATAATTGGATTGATTTAATATTATTATACATTTATGACATTAACTAATATACTTAGTAAACTATTATCTATTAAATTATGATACATTTTACATGTTAATCAACATGGTCAGTGTAGTGAAACTGTTAGTTACCTACCCAACCCTTCATTCTTCCTAACATTAACACTGATTTAAAAACAAAAAAAGTTCCACTTCTTTCATGACCAAATTCTTAGTTTCAGGATTAGATCTTAAATTGTTCACATTTCTTTGGAACTAGTTATGTTAAAACTAGTTTCTTTAAACTAGTTATGTTAATTTCATTCTTCTTGCAAGTGATTGGTTTAAGAGTGAAGTATTTAACCCAAACAGTGAGAAGTTTCTTTCATTGTAAGAAAGAGGCACAATAGATGCTATTTTTCCCCTGGACTTGGTAGTTTGGTTATAAACCCTGAAATTACTGCAGCCCATCAGTACACAGTCCCTAACTCTGATCTTTAGGGTGTGATGATCAGGAGGTTTTTATTTGTTTTCATTTTTTTTATCCTTTTTTTTTTCTAAATCACAGAGGTAAACAGAAGCATTCTTTGTTCCTCTTGAAGCTGTTAATGGAACAATGTCAGGAATTAATTCAAGAAACCCTTTCTTTGATGTTACTCCTCATGTTAGTAACAAGAAATGATATTTACTAATGACAAAAGTCTAGAGGACTATTCAGAGATTTCTCTCCACCTATTTTACTAACTGAATTGTGAACTCTTTTAAAGATAAATACTTTTATATAGTGTCTGGTAAAGTTCTTGGCATAATAATTTCACAGTAAACTCTAATGCAAATGATATATGGACAAACAAATAAATAAACATTTCTTCCTTAGCATCCTAAATAGATTTTTAAAGGAACGTTACTAGTTTATGTAAATTTACCATTGCTTTGTTTGCTGAATTATACCAAGATTTTATTCACAAGATTTATCATGAATATGTAGAAATTGCAGGATTATTTCTTGTTCTAGGCAGCTATGCTGTTATACTACATCTGATTTTTTTCCACTCTGACTTATCTGTAGAGCAAAATGACAATAGACATTACCTACTTCCTTCTTCCTTTTTCTTATCAGATAAAATAACAAAGTAGAATAAATGACAAGAGAAACAATAGGATTGCCATAACCTCAGGTTATATTTTTCCAAAAAAAAAGAAAGTCCTCTAATGTGTCCTTTGGCGTGATATAACACTAACATTTAAAATGTCCTTTTCCTTTGCTTCGACATTCTATAGCCCATCAAAAAGTAAATTTGAGGTGATGTCATGTAATGTCTAGTGGATGATTGGGCTACAGAAACATTGCCATTGACTGACCTATCTCTAGCTTCATAAATAGTACCACTTACTTCTAGATGGCAGACAAGTTATATAATCAGCATGAGTTGTTTAAAGTATAATTATAAAGAGATCATAACTGAAAATGGTTTGTTTCCCAAATGTCTGGATAGGTATTCACACTGTTTATCATCTTGTATCTAATTTTACTACATTAATCAGACATTTCTCAAATTTAAGTCTTAATTTATGAGATTGGGTGGTAAACAAAAAATACAAAGGAAAATCAGATATAAAATATTTCATAATATAATTTGCTTTATTTTAAATTGCCATGTGATTAAAAGTTATCCACCAACTACAACTGAATATGTGTAAGGCAAATCATCCTATTTTTTAGACTTCTTATATTTTTAGAACATTTTTCCTAAGTACTCATTTCTATAAATTCTATCAGTTGATTTTCTTTTTCCTGTTTAGAGAAGACATGCAGAACAGTTTGCTTCCCATTTCCAGTAATGCTCCTCTACCCAGCCAGTAAGCTTGGAGTTCTTTCCCCCCTCCCAGCTCTATTGTTATGATTGACATATAGCATTGTGTAAATTTAAGGTGTACAATTTGATAATTTGGTACATGTATACATTGTGGAATGATTGCCACAATAAGATTAGTTAACACCTTTGTCACCATGTAGAACTACCATGTGTGTATGTGTGGTAAGAACTCTTAAGATCTACTCTCTTAGCAACTTTCAAGTATATATAATTCAGTATCATTAACTGTACTCGCCATGCTGTACATTAGATCTATAGAACTTATGCATCTTATAACTGAAAGTCTGTACCCTTTGACTACCTTCAGCCATTTCTCCCAACCCCCTATCCCTGACAACCAACAATCCACTCTTGGTTTCTATGAGTTTGTGTTTTTTAGATTCCACATATGAGTGAGAGCATATAGTATTTGTAATAATGCCTTCAGATTTCATTCATGTTGTTACAAATGGCAGGATTTCTCTCCTTTTTTAATGGCTGAATAATATTCCTTTGTATCAATATATACATACCACATCTTCCTTATCCATTCATCTGTTGATGGACCCTTTGGTTGTTTCCATGTCTTGGCTGTTGTAAATAATGCTGCAGTGAGCAAGGGGTACAGATAGCTCTTTGATATAATGATTGAGTTTCCTTTACATATATACCCAGAAGTGGAATTGCTGAATCATATGGTAGTTTTATTTTTAATTTTTTGAGGAGCCTCCATACTGTTTCCTGTAGTGGCTGCACCAAGTGACGTTCCCACCAACAGTACACAAGGGCTCCCTTTTCTCCATGTTCTTGCCAATGCTTGTTACCTCTTGTCTTCAAACACATCATATTCAAAGCTTAATTAATGTCAACTCTTTCCAAACCATTTCAGTGATTGGCACTAAAATCCATCCACTTAACAGAGAAAATATTTATTTATCATAATTGATCCCTCCCCCTCTCATATCGCACACTTCCTATTATAGTCTATTTTCAAATTCTTGCTATTTTTAAAACTTTTATTTATACAATCCACATTCCGTAAAATTCACCCATTTAACGTGCACAAGTCAGTGTTTCTTAGAATACTCACAAGATTGTGCAGCCACCATCACAGTATAATTTTAGAAATTTTTGTCCCCTGGCAAAAGAAACACTTTACATATCAACTGTCGTATCACCCCCCATCTCCTCCACCCAGCCCTAGGCAACCACTAGTCTACTTTCTATCTTTTTTTGTTGGTTTTTTTTTGGGTGTGGGGGGGTTGTGTTGGTTTTTTTTGCGGTACGCGGGCCTCTCACTGTTGTGGCCTCTCCCGTTGCGGAGCACAGGCTCCGGACGTGCAGGCTTAGCGACCATGGCTCACGGGTCCAGCCGCTCCGCGGCATCTTCCTGGACCGGGGCACGAACCCGTGTCCCCTGCATCGGCAGGCGGACTCTCAACCATTGTGCCACCAGGGAAGCCCTACTTTCTATCTTTATATTTTGTCTCTTCTGGATGTTTTATATAAATGGAATCGTACAATATATGGTCTTTGTGATTTCATTTAGCGTAATATTTTCAAAGTGTATCCATGTCAAAGTATGTTGCTTTACGCTTTTTTATTGCCAAAAATATTTCATTGCATGGTTATGCCACATTTTATTCATCCATTTATCAGTCGATGGTCATTTCAACTGTTTCCACTTGTCTATTTATGAATAGCCAACTATGAACATTCATGTACAAGTTTTCAGGTGGGATATATGTTTTTATTTCTCTTGATTGTATACCTAGGGGTGGCAATGCTGGATTATAAGGTAACTCTAGCTTCACATTTTGAGGGACTGCCAAACTGTTTTCTAAAGCAGCTGGATCATTTTACATTCCCATTAGAAGTTTATGAACATTTCTGTTTCCATAGCCTTGCTAACCCTTGAGATAGTCTATCTTTTTTATTCTAGCCATCCTAGTGAATGTGGAATAGTATCTCACTGTGGTTTTGATTTGCATTTCCCTGATGGTTAATGATGTGTATCTTTTCGTGTACTTATTGGCCATTTGTATATCTTTCTTGCAATAGGATCTGTGTTCAGATCCTTTGCTCCTTTAAAAACTGAGTTATTTTATCATTTCGTTATTGAGTTGAAAGAGGATTTTTTAATATAGATATTCTGAGTGAAAGTCCATTATGAGGTTATATGATTTGCAAAGATTTCTTCCCAGTCTGTAGGTTGTCTTTTTACCTTCTTGATGGTATCATTTGTAGCACAAAAGTTTCTAATTTTGTTCGAGTCCAATTTATTAATTTTTTTTATTGTCATTTATATTTTGGTGTCATGTCTAAGAAACCACTGCTAACGTGAGTCACAAATATTTACTACTATGTCTTCTCATAGATTTAGTTCTTAGACTTATGTCTATGATCCATTTTGAGGTACTTTTTGTGTCTGAAGTGAGCTAGCGGTCCAATTTAATTCTTTTACTTGTAGATATCCAGTTCTTAGCACAATTTATTGAAAAGACTATTTTCCTTATCAAATCTTGGCACCAT
Organism: Grampus griseus; assembly: GCF_964374135.1. Classification (NCBI taxonomy): domain Eukaryota; kingdom Metazoa; phylum Chordata; class Mammalia; order Artiodactyla; family Delphinidae; genus Grampus; species Grampus griseus. The sequence goes on from NC_139017.1 coordinate 9,556,905, forward strand.
CAAAAATCAGCTGACCACAAATGGAAAGATTTATTTCTGGAATCTCAGTTCTATTCCTTTGATGTCTATGTCTGTCCTTACGCAAATACCACAATGTCCTGATTACTCTAATTTTATAGTAAGTTTTGGAATCAGGAACTGTGAATCCTCCAAATGTGTTATTTTTTTGTTTTTCAAGAATATTTTGGCTCTTCTGATCCCTTGCATTTCCATATAAATTTTAGAATCAGCTTGTCAATTTCCTAAAAATATTTCCTAAAAAATCCAGCTGACATTTTGACAGGAATTGCATTGAATCTGTAGATCAACTTAAGGAGTACTGTATCCTAACAGTAATATCTCTACTGATCCATGAACTTGGGGTATCTTTCCATTTGTGTCTTAATTTCTTTCAACAGTGTTTATAGTTTTAACTGTACGAGTCTTACACTACTTTGTCAGTTTTTTATTTTTAATTATTTTTATCTAATTATTTTATTCCTTTTGATGCTATTTTAAATAGAATTATTTTTTAAATTTTATTTCTGGTATGTTCATGGCTAGTGTATAGAAATAGAGTTGATTTTTGGATATTGAAGACTTGCTTAATGCTTGAGATTTAAAATCCTAATTATTTCTTTATGTTTTTGTAGTCTCTCTCTAGTTCATTTTTGGCTCTTAACCATGCCCTTCTTTCTTACTTTCTGTGGAACCTATAGATTGTTTTTTTTCTCTTTCTACTAGATAACTACATAGTTACCTTTTTTTTTCTTTATGGTATATTAAACCTCTTCCCCTCAACTGGGAGTTCCACCTCAGTATTAGACTCTCATTTTTACTTCTGTCATCATTCTCAGTTCAACCTAGCCTCTTCCAACACATGTCAGCCACAATGATATCTTCCAAATGAATTTTGGTCATGTCATCCTCTACTTAAAATCCCTGACAACTTCTTACTATTCATATAATAAAGATCAACACTCTGTTGATATTCTAATAGTCCTCCATGGCTTGTCCCTGCGTGCATCTCCATCACATTACACACGGAACACCACTCTTCTCTTTGCCCTTTGACCTCCTCTCACACTCGCCTGCTGTCAGTTCCTGGATCAGGCTATACTCCTTCCATCCACAGGCCCTGATAGACGGTGCCCTCCGCCATGCACGCTCTCCCCTTGCTAACACCACACCATCCTCAGATCTTAGAGAAGCCTCCCATGACCTATACCTTTGGCCGGTTTCCTTATTTTCAACCTGCACAATGCCACACTCCTTTTCTTCAAAACAATAACTCTTGTTTATAATTGAACACATAGGTTTTAGTACTTAATTAATGACTTCATCTTTCAAAAGACAATAACAGAATATAATGACAATGTCCGTTTTTGCTCCGTCGTATCTTTAGTGCCTGATACCTAGAAATGTTTCACTTAAAACTTTATTGACTAAATGAATCCTCATCATTTCTTGCAAGTAGTTGACACCTGGAGTACATTGTTCTATTGTGATTTTTGGAGTCATACATGCGAGTGGATCCTGTTTAGCTTGTTAAAGCTTTAAAAGTGACAGCATTATTCTCTCTGATCAAAGGAATCTAATCAGGAATTTAAGGTTCAGGAACTTTCAGTTGTGACTACTGAATGTGTTCTGTCTCGCCTTGAGGAAGATACTTCATTATTTATGTCAGTTTTGCATTCAGAAATCTCTCTCTTCTTTAACAGACAGTCGCTAATGAGGATGGCACCTCCAAAAGAGCAAAGTCCTAAGGTTCTTAATAACTAGGTGTGGCTCTTTGAAAGTCATTTAAGCCCTTTGAAGCTTACGTCTCTAATCAGTGAAATAGCTGGCTCGTTGGTTGTAGGTGAAATACTTAATGCATAAAAATTTTCATTTCTTGCTCCTCTCTGTTTCCACTTGCCTCCCATCTCTCAGCTCATGGTTTTCAACCTGAGAGTACATGGTAAAATAATTCATAATCTTTTGAACCATGGTCTTCAAAATGGAATGCACACATATAAAGAATACTAAAGATAATCCACTGGTGTCCAAGAAGAAAATATTAGAACTTCAGTTTATAGTTATTTTTTTGAAAAATAAAGACACACACAAAGGCTTGTTATAGAAATAATACAGAGCGATGCTGGTGGTCTCAGTTTCTCTTAAGTAAAATTTTAAATTATCTGATATATCATTTCTACTATTTAATTTCAGCAAAACTAACTTTCACACAATAGACGAGTTGCTTGGAAAGATTCTTGGGAAGAAACATCACATTGAAGATAACTGCCAGAGTTTTAATCTCAGCTTCTTGTCAGGCATATATTGGGTGGATCAGGAAAACAAAAGCACTCTAATTCAGTCACACTATTGCATGCTACCTGAAATTTATTTTTTAAAATAATCACATTTTAAAAAAATAAAATAATCACATTTTATTATGCCCTTCTTTGGTAAATAAGACATTTTTTCCCCATGGTGACTGAGAAAGAAACTCATGCCAAGGAGAGAGCATTTTGAAGATAGGTATTTGGAAATGTTTTGTTGCAAACATGTCACCCATAAAAACTCTCATTGCTCTTTACATAAAAAAGATCTAGAAACGACTTTCTAACCAGTTCATAAGAACGCTGGCCCAAAGAACACAGAGATTTAACATAAAGCTAAATTTCAACAAAATCTTAGACTAATTACAGATGGATTGAAAATGTGTCATAATTATTAATACAGCTGATGATATATGCCGACCATTTCTATTTAAGTGTTTTCAAGGTATTTTGTCTTGCTAAAATGTTAATGTCAGCGCTTAATCCCAATTACCAAAATACACTTTACATAGAAAGGAACTTTGGATGCTCCAACAAAAATATCGAAGCAGTTACATTGAGAAAGTTTTTGTACACTTAGCCAATAAATTATTTATTACAGTATTAATATTTGTCTCTTTTTTGAAGAATCATATTTTATGTGTATTTTTAATGTATGCAATATGTTAGCATATTAGTATGCAAATATAATTTTAAATAAATAGTTCTACATATCCTGAGGGTGCATGCTCAATTAATTTTTTTTTCTTTTTCATGATTGGAATGAGTGTTCAGACGACTAGAAACAACCTCCAAAAAGTGATTGTTAATTATACAGCTCTGATAATGCAAATTTCACTTCTTCTTCCTTTTCTGCAATATTTTCTTTTCTTTTTTTTTTGGAATTTTATTTATTTATTTATTTGTACAGCAGGTTCTTGTTATCAATTCTATACATATTAGTGTATATATGTCAATCCCAATCTCGCAATTCATCACACCCCCACCCCCACCACCCCCTTCCCCCCTTGGTGTCCATACGTTTGTTCTCTACATCTGTGTCTCTATTTCTGCCTTGCAAACCAGTTCATCTGACCATTTTTCTAGATTCCACATATAGGCGTTAATATACGATATTTGTTTCTCTCCTTCTGACTTACTTCACACTGTATGACAGTCTCTAGGTCCTCCCACATCTCTACAAATGACCCAATTTTGTTCCTTTTTATGGCTGAGTAATATTCCATTGTATATATGTACCACCTCTTCTTTATCCATTCGTCTGTCAATGGGCATTTAGGTTGCTTCCATGACCTGGCTATTGTAAATAGTGCTGCAATGAACATTGTGATACATGACTCTTTTTGGATTATGGTTTTTTTCAGGGTATATGCCCAGTAGTGGGATTGCTGGGTCATATGGTAGTTTTATTTTCAGTTTTTTAAGAAACCTCCATACTGTTCTCCATACTGGTTGTATCAATTTACATCCCCACCTATAGTACAAGAGGGTTCCCTTTTCTCCACACCCTCTCCAGCATTTGTTGTTTGTAGATTTTCTGATGATGCCCTTTCTAACCGGTGTGAGGTGATACCTCATTGTAGTTTTGATTTGCATTTCTCTAATAATTAGCTATGTTGAGGCACTTTTCATGTGCCCCTGGGCTATCTGTATGTCTTTGGAGAAATGTCTACTTAGGTCTTCTGCCCATTTTTTAATTGTTTGTTTTTCTAATATTGAGCTGCATGAGCTGTTTATATATTTTGGAGATTAATCCTTTGTTCATTGATTCATTTGCAAATATTTTCTCCCATTCTGAGTGTTGTCTTTTCACCTTGTTTATAGTTTCCTTTGCTGTGCAAAAGCTTTTAAATTTCATTTGGTCCCATTTGTTAAGTTTTGGTTTTGTTTCCAATATTCTAGGAGGTTGGTCAAAAAAGATCTTGCTGTGATTTATGTCAAAGAGTTTTCTTCCTATATTTTCCTCTAAGAGTTTGATAGTGTCTGGCCTTACACTTAGGTCTTTAATCCATTTTGAGTTTATTTTTGTGTATGGTGTTAGGGAGGGTTCTAATTTCATTCTTTTACATGTAGCTGTCCAGTTTTCCCAGAACCACTTACTGAAGGGAAAGTCTTTTCTCCATTGTATATCCTTGCCTGCTTTGTCATAGAGTAGTTGACCACAGGTGTGTGAGTTTATCTCTGGGCCTTCCATCCTGTTCCATTGATCTATATATTTCTGTTTTATGCCAGTACCATACTGTCTTGATTACTGTAGCTTTGTAGTATAGTCTGAAGTCAGGGAGTCTGATTCCTCCAGCTCTGTTTATTCCCCTCAAGATTGCTTTGGCTATTTGGGGTCTTTTGTGTCTCCATACAAATTTTTAGGTTTTTTGTTCTAGTTCTGTGATAAATGCCATTGGTAATTTAATAGGGATTGCATTGAATCTGTAGATTGCTTTGGGTAGTATAGTCATTTTCACATGTCTTTATTTTTCAATAAGTTAACTATAAATTGAAATTCTAATATTGATTCTTCCAATCCAAGAACATGATATATCTCTCCATCTGTTTGTGTACTATTTGCTTTCTTTCATCAGTGTCTTATAGTTTTCTGAGTACAGGTCTTCGACGTCCTTAGGTAGGTTTATTCCTAGGTAATTTCTTCTTTTTGTTGCAATGGTGAGTGGGATTGCTTCCTTAATTTCTCTTTCTGATCTTTTGTTGCTAGTGTATAGGATGCAAGAGAATTCTGTGCATTAGTTTTGTATCCTGCAACTTTACCAAATTCGTTGATTAGCTCTAGTAATTTTCTGGTGTCATCTTCAGGATTATCTATGTATAGTATCATGTCATTGCAAACAGTAACAGTTTTACTTCTTCTTTTCCAATTTGTATTCCTTTTATTTCTTTTCCTTCTCTGATTGCTGTGGCTAGGACTTCCAAAACTATGTTGAATAAGAGTGGTGAGAGTGGGAAACCTTGTCTTGTTCCTGATCTTAGTGGAAATGCTTTCAGTTTTTCACGATTGAGGATGATGTTTGCTGTGGGTTTGTCATATATGGCCTTTTTATGCTGAGGTAGGTTCCCTCTATGCCTACTTTCTGGAGAGTTTTTATCATAAATGGGTGTTGAATTTTGTCAAAAGGTTTTTCTGCATCTATTGAGATGATCATATGGTTTTTATTCTTCAATTTGTTTATATGGTGTATCACATTGATTGCTTTGCATATATTGAAGAATCCTTCCATCCCTGGGATAAATCCCAGTAGATCGTGGTGTATGATCCTTTTAATGTGTTGTTGGATTCTGTTTGCTAGTAATTTGTTGAGGATTTTTGCATATATATTGATCAGTGATATTGGTCTTTAATTTTCTTATTTTGTAGTATCTTTGTCTGGTTTTGGTATCAGGGTGATGGTGGCCTTGTAGAATGAGTTTGGGAGTGCTCCTTCCTCTGCAATTTTTTGGAAGAGTTTGAGAAGGATAGGTGTTAGCTCTTCTCTAAATGTTTGATAGAATTCGCCTGAGAAGCCATCTGGTTCTGGGCTTTTGTTTGTTGGAAGATTTTTAATCACAGTTTCAATTTCAGTGCTTGTGATTGGTTTGTTTATATTTTCTATTTCTTCCTGGTTCAGTCTTGGTTATACCTTTCTGAACCTGGTTCAGAAAGATTATACCTTTTTCAGAATTTGTCCATTTCTTCCGGGTTATCCATTTTATTGGCATAGAGTTGCTTGTAGTAATCTCTCATGATTCTTTGTATTTCTGCAGTGTCAATTTTTACTTCTCCTTTTTCATTTCTAATTTTACTGATTTGAGTCCTCTGCCTCTTTTTCTTGATGAGTCTGGCTAAAGGTTTATCAATTTTGTTTATCTTCTCAAAGAACCAGCTTTTAGTTTTATTGATCTTTGGTATTGTTTTCTTTGTTTCTATTTCATATATTTTTGCTCTGATCTTTATGATTTTTTTCCTTCTACTAACTTTGGGTTTTGTTTCTTCTTCTTTCTCTAGTTCCTTTAGGTGTAAGGTTAGATTGTTTATTTGAGATTTTTCTTGTTTCTTGAGGTAGGATTGTATTGGATAAACTTCCCTCTTAGAACTGCTTTTTGCTGCATCCCATAAATTTTGCATCGTCGTGTTTTCATTGTCATTTGTCTCTAGGTATTTTTTGATTTCCTCTTTGATTTCTTCAGTGATCTCTTGGTTATTTAGGAACGTATTGCTTAGCCTCCATGTGTTTGTGTTTTTACCTTTTTTTCCCTGTAACTGATTTCTAATCTCATAGCGTTGTGGTCAGAAAACATGCTTGATATGATTTCAATTTTCTTAAATTTACTGAGGCTTGATTTGTGACTCAAGATATGATCTATCCTGGAGAATTATCTGTGTGCACTTGAGAAGAAAGTGTAATCTGCTGTTTTTGGATGGAATGTCCTATAAATATCAATTAAATCTATCTGGTCTATTGTATCATTTAAAGCTTGTGTTTCCTTATGAATCTTCTGTCTGGATGATCTGTCCATTGGTCTAACTGAGGTGTTAAATTCCCCCACTATTATTATGTTACTGTTGATTTCCTCTTTTATAGCTGTTAGCAGTTGCCTTATGTATTGAGGTGCTCCTATGTTGGGTGCGTATATATTTATAATTGTTATATCTTCTTCTTGGGTTGATCCCTTGATCATTATGTAGTTCCTTCCTTGTCTTTTGTAACATTCTTTATTTTAAAGTCTATTTTATCTGATATGAGTATTGCTACTCCAGCTTTCTTTTGATTTCAATTTGCATGGAATACCTTTTTCCATCCCCTCACTTTCAGTCTGTATGTGTCCCTAGGTCTGAAGTGGGTCTCTTGTAGACAGCATATATGTGGGTTTTGTTTTTGTATCCATTCAGCGAACCTGCGTCTTTTGGCTGGAGCATTTAATCCATTCGCATTTAAGGTAATTATCGATATGTATGTTCCTATTACCATTTTCTTAATTGTTATGGGTTTGTTTTTGTAGGTCCTTTTGTTCTCTTGTGTTTCCCACTTAGAGAAGTTCCTTTAGCATTTGTTGTAGAGCTGGTTTGGTGGTGCTGAATTCTCTTAGCTTTTGCTTGTCTGTAAAACTTTTGATTTCTCTGTTGAATCTGAACGAGATCCTTGCCAGGTAGAGTAATCTCAGTTGTAGGTTCTTCCCTTTCATCACTTTAAATATATCGTGCCATCCCTTTCTGGCTTGTAGAGTTTCTGCTGAGAAGTCAGCTGTTAACCTTATGGGAGTTCCCTTGTATGTTGTCATTTTTCCCTTGTTGCTTTTAATAATTTTTCTTTGTCTTCAATATTTGTCAGTTTGATTACTATGTGTCTTGGAATGTTTCTCCTTGGGTTTATCCTGTCTGGGACTCTCTGTGCTTCCGGACTTGGATGGCTATTCCCTTTCCCATGTTAGGGAAGTTTTTGACTATAATCTCTTCAAATATTTTCTCAGGTCCTTTCTCTCTGTCCTCTCCTTCTGGGACCCTATAATGCACACGTTGGTATGTTGTTGTCCCAGAGGTCTCTTAGTCCGTCTTCATTTCTTTTCATTCTTTTTTCTTTATTCTGTTCCACAGCAGTGAATTCCACCATTCTGTCTTCCAGGTCACATATCCGATGTTTTGTCTCAGTTATTCTGCTATTGATTCCTTCTAGTGTATTTTTCATTTTAGTTATTGTATTGTTCATCTCCATTTGTTTGTTCTTTAATTCTAGGTGTTTGTTCTTTAATTCTTCTAGGTCTTTGTTAAACATTTCTTGAATCTTCTCGATCTTTGCCTCCATTCTTTTTCCGAGGTCCAGGATCATCTTCACTATCATTATTCTGAATTCTTTTTTTGGAAGGTTGCTTATCTCCACTTCATTTAGGTTTTTTTCTGGAGTATTATCTTGTTCCTTCATCTGATACATAGTCCTCTGTCTTTTTATTTTGTCTATCTTTCTGTGAATGTGGTTTTTGTTCCACAGGCTGCAGGACTGTAGTTCTTGCTTGTGCTGTCTGCCCTCTGTGGATGAGGCTATCTAAGAGGCTTGTGCAAGCTTCCTGATGGGAGGGACTGGTGGTGGGTAGAGCTGGGTGTTGCTCTCCTGGGCAAAGTTCAGTAAAACTTTAATCCACTTGTCTTCTGATAGGTGGGGCTGAGTTCCTTCCATGTTGGTTGTTTGGCATGAGGCGACCCAGCACCGGAGCCTACAGGCTCTTTGGTGGGGCTAATGGCGGACACTGGGAGGGCTCACGCCAAGTAGTACTTCCTAGAACTTCTGCTGCCAGTGTCCTTGTCCCCACGGTGAGCCACAGCCACCCCTACCTCTGCAGGAGACCCTCCAACACTAGCAGGTAGGTCTGGTTCAGTCTCCTACGGGGTCACTGCTCCTTCCCCTGGGTCCTGATGTGCACACTACTTTGTGTGTGCTCTCCAAGAGTGGAGTCTCTGTTTCCCCCAATCTTGTCTAAGTCCTACAGTCAAATCTCGCTAGCCTTCAAAGTCTGATTTTCTGGGAATTCCTTCTCCTGTTGCTGGACCCCCAGTTTGGGAAGCCTGACATGGGGCTCAGGACCTTCACTCCAGTGGGTGGACTTCTGTGGTATAGGTGTTCTCCAGTCTGTGAGTCACCCACCTGGCAGTTATGGGATTTGATATTATTGTGATTGCACCCCTCCTACCGTCTCATTGTGGCTTCTCCTTTGTCTTTGGATGTGGGGTATCGTTTTTGGTGAGTTCCAGTGTCTTCTTGTCGATGATTGTTTAGCAGTTGGTTGTGACTTTGGTGCTCTCTCAAGAGGGAGTGTGTACACGTCCTTCTACTCTGCCATCTTGAACCAATCTCTCTGCAATATTTTCTGTAACTGATCAACCTTTAGCCTCTGGTTTTATGCTCCTCTATTCTTTAAAAATCATAGTTTCTTTCCCTTTGACTTCCTTATTAGATTATTCCTTCCATCCTTTTTTGGGAACACCTCATTATCACTTAAGTTTGAAAATTGTTTTTATGCTCTTTCATCTTCTTCTCTAGTTGGAGACCAGCTCATAGTCAGGGAGAACATAATTGGCAAATCCCTCAGGCAATGAGACAAACATAGTACATACCTGCAGGACACTGGAACAGGTCCCCTGGTATTCATTACCCCTGGAGGAAATAGTTGAACCATTTTCACTTCTTCACCTTCCCTGAGGGCTGCTCTTAAACTTCTCCAGTTGACCTTCTCCCCCTCATCAGGTAATCTAAGCATTAGTAAATAACAGTAATTCACACACAAATGTATCAGACTGAATCCCCTTAGATCACAGCAGCAAATACTCCGAGATACTAGGGATATGTCAAAATCTCTCATTCTCTGCTCTCCCTTATTTTGACAGGTGTTTTCGAAGTATGACTCCTAAGATATTTGTATTTTTTTTAAATAAGCATTGCAAACAGATATTACTGAGAAAAGTTTGATCTTTACATTTTGCTGTTTTATTTATGGTTTAAAGTGTTTATATAGAAGAAGTATGAACTAAGACAAAGCTAAGGAATTAAAAGTGAGTTTGGGGTTAGCAGATGCAAACTATTATATAGAGAATGGATAAACAACAAGGTCCTACTGTATAACACAGGGAATTATATTCAATATCCTTTTATAAACCATAATGGAAAAGAATATGAAAAAGCATATATATATAACTGAATTGCTTTGCTGAACAGCAGAATTTAACACAACATTGTAAATCAACTATACTTCAATATGTAAATCAACTATACTTCAATATAAATTTTTAAATAGGTGAGTTTAATGCCTTTACACACACATACACCCCTCTAACTGGAATAATCTTTAAAAAGATAAAAAGATGTAGTAGGGAAGAAAGAAATGCCTCCTTTGTCTTTTTATCCTCTCAGGGTGAAAACTATTCAGCAGAAATGAAAAAGAGAGGTCCAAGTCATTGGAGGGCAGCTTCTGCCTATAAACCCAGGACATATACATGAGGTTGCCAGCGTTACTCGGGGACGATCACTGAAAGGGCTGGGACTCCACCAGGGAAAGGCTCCAGTATGACATAAAGGAGCCGACATCAGGAAAAGAAAAACATGGTCAAAGTTCTGGAAGAAAAAAAAAGGGGGCTCAGTTGCAAAGACAATTCGATTAATTATGCTGAATATCTTTCTTCTCTCAGGCTGCCTTTTAGAGGTTTTACCACGTATGCTATCCCAGCGGGTAGCTAGGTCTTTGACATATCTTCTATCTGTTGAAAACCTGGTTGAAAATAAAAATTCAGGCAATCATTTGGCTTCTTTATTCTCATGGTGCCAAAATCAGTTTTGTTATTTTTTTTAAAAATCCATGTTGTAATGGAACATTTTTGTATTATGTGTATGTGATTGATGGTTATCATGTTCATGTGGTTTTCTATTAGCATATTTCTACAACCATTTACTGCAAAATGTATTTCCCTGTAGAATACCCCAAAGTCTTGAAAATTCAAAAAAAAAAAATGATGCTCCATTCACCTTGTAAGTCATCAGATAATGGCCACTGCCAGAGGTAAGATTTTTTTTTCCAGAGGTCAGATTTTGAGACAGAAAGACCAAAGTTCTGATCTCATTAAGCAATCTCCCTCTTCCTATCTTTTCCATCCAGCTACTAACTTTAAAAATATGTCTAGGTTGTTGGCAGTTTATTATATCCAGAAGGAAACTTGACTTACTTTTTAAGAGGTGAAAAAATCTGAAAGTGCAAAAAATTTAAAATAGCACTTACCTTTAAGATAAGTGAAATATATTCAAATTTAAAACATGGTTACCCTTTTGATTAGTAACTTACAGTCTATACAACATGTGGTACTGCTTAGAGAAAAGGTGCCACATAAAAAATAACTAGAGTTATGAGGAAGTGCAGTATGAAAATTGTAACTTAGTTTTAAATGTCTTTTAATGCCACTTTAACCATTTGAGGAAAAAGATCTGATATTTTCCTATAACGTTTTCCAAATCAACTAGAAATGATATTTTTTTCCTTACTAGCACTGCTCAGAATTTAAATAAAATTAGTTCAAATCAGTGCACTGCTCCACATAAAAACAGGAGAGTAAACTAGAACTTTATTTTCTCACCATAATCTCTTATGTCATCAAATTAAATAAATGCAAATATAAAATTATTTCCTAATCAGTTATGTGTTAAGTGTTTAAAACAAAGGACCATGCCTAGCACTTCTCCATTATTCATGGACAAGAAAGGCAAGTTAGAGGGGAAGTAGGGATGCATTTAGATATGTGGCTGTTTCTTTCCTTTACTATTCTAGCCTAAAAAAATTGTCCCAAGGAATCATTTTCCTTTAAAGAACTGTCTCAGATTAAATGAGAAAAGGAAAGAACTCAGCTGAGGTATGGAGTATTTGGGGGGAGAATAACTAGGTCCCAAACAAACCACAGCTCAGTTGATACAGAAATAAATTTTAGGAACGATCACAAGCACAAACTCCAGGACTGTCAAGAGAGAGAAAGCACAGCACTATGTTTAGAAGTCCAGGCAGCCACATATGGACCAGCCTAGAATCCCCACCTGTTACGTTTATTGATCAACTAAGCATTTCTTGAATAAATATGGGCACATACATTCATAATGTGATGTAGGTGTTCTAAGTGTTAAGGGAGTCTTGATGAGGCAGAGGGATATAAAAGAAACACTGATTCCCCTGAGTTATGGAGTTGCTTGTGTTAGCACAAGCTTTTCACTGGCCACTATTCTCAGCCGAGTGATAGATAAAGCTTCTCTGTTATTTCCAAAGAAGGTGTAGTTGTCTCGAGAACAAAATTCTCCTGCTTAATAAATATAATTGGTCTCAGTTTGGATTATAAAATATAATGCATTCTTTTCTGCTTAAGAAAATATATATGATTCCAATTTGAACCAGTTATTCAAGGTTTTTATTCTTTAGGGAAAAAAAGTGCCTACTTTAACAATTCAGGTAAATAGCATTTGAGTTCAAGTTGGTATAAGTTCTGCAGAGTGTCTAACAACTGGAAACTACTGTTATTATTGAAAGTGGGAGAATGCCTGAGAAAAATCTAAGAGGCTTAATGGGAATCTATTTAGAAGATAATGTCAGCGAAGGGCTTTAAATGTGAAGAGGTGCAGTGGAGCCTGCTGGAAACCAGTTTCCCCCGTGGAAGCTCTTGTCCACAGTGGGCATCTCTTTCTCATGTAATATTTTCTAATCACAATGTTCCGTAAACAGTATTAGGAATGTGTGTGCCTCTTAGCAAGATAATATGGGATTTATATCCATCTTTCAGCTATGAGACTTGTTGCCTTTTACGAGGAAGTTGTCTCTAACTCGTGAATATGGCTAAGGGCTCAAATCACTCAACTTCTGCCGAGTTCCTTTAGTTTTTCCCTTTACATCTAATTTATTTTCCTATAGGATCATTCTGCTTTCTAGTTCAGGTTCTGGATGCTATTTAGAATTTGTTTAAACTGACCTTTACCTTTCATTTTGATTTCCCTATGGAAAAATAACATCAAGTGATCCGTATTTTGTAAGTAACCGTAGTATTTTTGGAATATAGGTAAAGATTCATCTTTATGTCAAGTCACCAGATTGGATGGCATACTTGATAAAATGTAAATAAAGAAAGCAGCCAAATGTAATTCAAGGTGGGTGGGCCAAATAAAACCCCAGTACAGGTATCTTATATGTTGGGTGCTGTTTTTTAGGTTTTGGTATAGTTTAAGAGATTTTTTTTTTTTTTTTTTTTTTGCTGTACGCAGGCCTCTCACTGTTGTGGCCTCTCCCGTTGCGGAGCATAGGCTCTGGACACGCAGGCTCAGCGGCCATGGCTCATGGGTCCAGCCGCTCTGCGGCATGTGGGATCTTCCCGGACCAGGGCACGAACCCGCGTCCCCTGCATCGGCAGGCAGACTCTCAACCACTAGCGCCACCAGGGAAGCCCTTTAAGAGATTTTTTAAAGGATGATAACTTTGCCAGCACTCTACAAGCTGGCTTATTTATAGATGAGACTAGAAACTGGACAGCTAAGTTAAGCACAGTGTGGTGTTTATGAGGGCAAGAACTGAGACAAGCAGGAGTGGAGAGCAGAGGCCAGATTCTAGAGATATTTAGGAGATGCCATGTAGAGTGCTTGGTGGTATTTGGATATGAGAAATGAGAAGGTGTGATAGATGACGCTACATTATTTTAACATGCCATCAGGTATTTATAGTTATAAATGCTAAGTTAAAATGTGGGACATTTTTACAGCAAGCCAAGTTCCAAACTAAAATTTAAAAATCGTGAGCCAGTTGAAAATGTGTGTGCACGTGGGCAAAGGCAGACCCTGAGCTAAGAAAAGAGAAAAACGTTGTATGCATGTTATGCATGATCTCTTTAATAATTCCTGTAGTGCACTCTCATGTTGGTTTAAAAAATAATAATAGCTGCCAGTTGTTAAACACGTCCTGCTGAACTTAACCACTTGAACTCAAATACTAGTTTATCTACTTGAATTGTAAACGTAACCAAGTAAAGTAAATGAAAAAAGGAAATTGACGAATAGAGATAAAACATGCTAATGATTGTGTTAAAAACTTGAGCCCAAAGACCTTGCTTTGTATCTTTGGCAGCTCTTTATTAAGATACATGTTATTTTATGTGCCGTAGTATTAATTGTGTCATTTTTATTTGAGTGTCTTCTTGTCATCTTGGACCAGAAAATTAAGCCCTCAGGACTATGGCATCTCTATCTGTAAAACGGAGGTAGGGAGTTATGTATCTCAATGTCTTGGAAAGGTTTAAATGAGATAATATGCACAAACTAGCATGTAAATTCCCTGGAAAAGATCGATTGCCCAACCTAGGTTAGTAGTATTTTCCCTGACCTTTAAGGTAAACGTACGTGAGTAAAGAGATATTTGTAGAGCATGGCCTTACAGATAGTACATAGATCCATACAGCTTCATATTTGTTCTGGGAGTTTACAAAGAAAGCCTCTCTTTGTCTTATGACAGAGATGGGAAGGGTCCAGCTATCAGGCCAGATTACTTGGTTGATATTTATTTGAAATCAGTGCTGGAGTATATTCTGATTCTCCCATTCTGGGAAACGTTCCCTTCGTAGGAATCTCCCTTTCACTTTTGTGAATCTCTGTCATAAAACTTATCAGTGTATAGGGGCTGAGATATGATTCGTGCAGTGGCTATGTTTCTCAGCACAGACTAAAGGATGCAGGAAACATTATGGACTTTGTAAAGCTGATTTCTTGCCGTGAGTTGCCCTGGATCTTTCAGACAGAAGGTGAGGGTGTTTCACCTCCTATGGTCATTGATCATTTGCCCCCATAGGTTACCCGTCAGATATCTGTTGGCAGGTAGCACTTGCCATTTAAGCTAGGAGGCACTCTGCTCCTTGAGGGCCTGGAGTTCTGGTCAGGATGCCTGTGGAGTCACTACGCATGGCACATCCATTTCATAGCGGGCTCTTTCTGCTTCTCTGGCATATACTGCCTGGAGATAAAGTTTTCATCTTCCTACTTTCAAGACCTCCAGCCTTGTCTGTCTTTCTGCAGTCCGATGGGAGTGGAAGTGATGGGAATGGAGGAGGCGGGGCACGTGTGTGTGCGGCGTGTGTGACTGGAAAGAAAGAAGCATACTTCCTCCTGCTTCCGGCCAAGATGATCTCTTTTTGTAGCCCTGACACATTTCCCTTTTATAGCAGTGAGCGCTGAGAGAAGAAAAAAGAAGAACCATGAACCAAACAGGCTCATATCTCAGAATTCCACCAAGAGATTTGCCTGCTGTGCCTGCAACTATCTTTGAGAGCAGGATGTATATATATATATTTTTTATCATATTTCACTTCCAGCCTTAGTGCAGTATCTAGAACATAGTGTTGCTGAATAAATATGGTACTTGTCAAAAGATAAAGTGAAGTCCACCATTAAAAAAAATCTTGTAAAGAGGGGCACTCTTATTTAAGTCCTTAGAAATCTCTCATACTACATTTTTTTTTTTTTTCGGTACGCGGGCCTCTCACTGCTGTGGCCTCTCCTGTTGCAGAGCACAGGCTCCAGACGCGCAGGCTCAGTGGCCATGGCTCACGGGCCCAGCCGCTCCGCGGCATGTGGGATCTTCCCGGACCGGGGCATGAACCCGTGTCCCCTGCATCGGCAGGCGGACTCAACCACTGCGCCACCAGGGAAGCCCCTACATTTTTTTAAACTTAGATTTTTTTAAATTAATTTTTATTGGCATATAGTTGCTTTACAATGTTGTGTTAGTTTCTGCTGTACAGCAAAGTGAATCAGCTATATGTATACATATATTCCCTCTTTTTTGGATTTCCTTCCCATTTAGGTCACCACAGAGCATTGAGTAGAGTTCCCTGTACTTTACAGTAGGTTCTCATTAGTTATCTGTTTTATGCATAGTATCAATAGTGTATATGTGTCAATCCCATTCTCCCAATTCATCCCACCCACCCACCCCTTCCCCCTTGGTATCCATACATTTGTTCTCTATGTCTGTGTCTCTATTTCTGCTTTGCAAATAAAACCATCTATACCAGTTTTCTAGATTCCATGTATATGCATTAATATATGATACTGTTTTTCTCTTTCTGACTTACTTCACTCTCTATGACAGACTCAAGGTCCATCGATATCTCTGCAAATGACCCAATTTCGTTCCTTTTTATGGCTGAGTAATATTCCATTGTATATATGTACCACATCTTCTTTATCTATTCCTCTGTTGATGGACACTTGCATTGCTTCCATGTCCTGGCTATTGTAAATAATGCTGCAGTGAACATTGGGGTGCATGTGTCTTTGTGAATTATGGTTTTCTCTGAGTATATGCCCAGTAGTGGGATTGCTGGGTCATATAACAGTTATATTTTTAGTTTTTTAAGGAACCTCCATACTGTTTTCCATAGTGACTGTATCAATTTACATTCCCACCAACAGTGTAAGAGGGTTCCCTTTTCTCCACACCCTCTCCAGCATTTATTGTGTGTAGATTTTTTTGATGATGGCCAATCTGACCCGTGTGAGGTGATACCTCATTGTAGTTTTGATTTGCATTTCTCTAATAGTGATGTTGAGCATCTTTTCATGTGTTTGTTGGCCATCTGTATGTCTTCTTTGGAGAAATGTCTGTTTAGGTCTTCTGCCCATTTTTGGATTGGGTTGTTTGCTTTTTTGATATTGAGCCGCATGAGCTGTTTATATATTTTGGAGATTAATCCTTTGTCAGTTGCTTCATTACATTTTTTTTTGAAATAAGACATTCTATTTATGAAAAAAGTTATTAGTATGAAACTGTTCCAGTCAATGCTAGCTTTGGATACATAGAGAGATTATCTGACAGAAA
Source organism: Grampus griseus (assembly GCF_964374135.1). Lineage (NCBI taxonomy): Eukaryota > Metazoa > Chordata > Mammalia > Artiodactyla > Delphinidae > Grampus > Grampus griseus. The sequence goes on from NC_139017.1 coordinate 9,573,563, forward strand.
AACTATAAAAGGAGGCAAATAAATTTAACAGAGATTTTATATCCAGGTGTATGATTTCACGATTGCAAATGTAAAATGTCCTTGTGATGTAACTATTTAAAGGCCATTGAAAAACAATTTCATTTGTTAGATTTTGGAGTTCACAACTATAGAAAAACAGGGCAAATTTTAAAAACCTAGTGTTATAGGGCTTCCCTGGTGGCGTAGTGGTTGAGAGTCCGCCTGCCAGTGCAGGGGACACGGGTTCGTGCCCTGGTCCGGGAAGATCCCACATGTTGCGGAGTGGCTGGGCCTGTGAGCCATGGCTGCTAAGCCTGCACGTCCGGAGCCTATGTTCCGCAATGGGAGAGGCCACAACAGTGAGAGGCCCGCGTACCGCAAAAAAGCAAAAAAAACCCGTAGTGTTATAAAAGTTGGTAGCTGTGCTTGCGATAAAATTTTCAGTGAGCATTATACATAGTATATTAATCAGTTAGTGTTGGGATAATTAATTATGCATAAAAATAAATAGCTCAATGGCAGCTGTCACCAAGTGTTTATTCTCCTTCCCATGTCTGTGGGTGGGCTAGAGTGGATCTGCTTCAGACTTCATCTTGAGTTCAGATCTGCTCAGTTTGTCTACGCCTTCTCCTTGGACCAGCAGCCATTGGAGGAGAAATCCACAGCACAAGCCAGATCCTGCAGATTACAAGCTTTCCTCACTTCAGGCCCAGCAACATTCCACTGATGGATATAAGTCACATACAGAGCCTAGAGCAATGGAGTGATGGAATGTTATTCTCCCATGGAGCCTGGGAGCCATGATACGAGGAGACAGAGGGAGAGGAAAGGAACAATTATAAGCAGATAACATGAATTCAAAGAGGTTTTGTCTACAGCACTTTAGGTGGAGGATAATATGACCCTGATGTCAAAGAAACGTGAACTTTTAATAAAATTATGTCATAAACAATGAGTGAGAATAATTTTATTTCAAAATCAACATATTGTATAATACACTATGTACATTTTTAGTGGAAATATGTAAAATATTTTTAAAGTCCAGAAATTAGTATACAAAGCATTTGACCATTTTCTCAACATATTTAATTAAACTGCTATGATAGTAAACCTCCAAAATTTAGCAGATTGTATGAAATTTACCTAATTTTCATGTAACAGCCCAGAGCAGTTTGTCCCAAGTCAACAGAAATACTGTTTCACACACTTATTCAGGAACCTGGGCTAGTGGTAGATCTGTCACCTTCCAGGTCATTGTGGTTTTCCCCATCAAAGTTAGGTAGAAGATTCGGGAATGGTGCATCTCACTTGTACTTATGTTCTATGGAAACATCTGATAGCCAAGGGAGCTGGGCAACAGAGTCTAGCTGTGTACCCAGGAGGAAGGGAAGTGCAGATGTCAGGGACCAGTTTAGCAGCCTCTGCAAAAATCGACACAGTCAATACATTCAAGTTAGTTAAAAAAAAAAAAAAAGGCTCTTCTAGCTGAGATTTGATAGAATAACATTTCAGCATGCATTGCCTTATATTTGTCTATACATAGTATTTGTTAAATATTGAATAAAATACAATGATATTAAAGAAAAAACACTATCGATTAATTTCTTTGACAGCTAACACCTAAATTGTGACAGAGGGAAATAAAAAAATAACAAGTTCAGGTTCAGTAAGAAAATTTGTAGTTTTTACTTACAAAGCATATTGCCTTGAGTATGATCCATGATAATGTATGTTTGTTGACTGGATTAGATTTTAGTAATAAGGACACAGTGAAATACATAATTCATTATATATTTTTAAAAGAAAAAAGTTTGACTTGATGGAATTACAAACTATAGACTGCTATGACTGAAAGTATTTTAGCACGAAAAGAATCTTAAATCATTAGATAATCCTTTTTCCTTTTATTTTTTAATTCCCTTTTCTTTTTTAACTTCTTTTTATTATTCCCTTTTCTTTTTTAACTTCTTTTTTTTAAGTGAATACCAATGGCAGTTTATCTCAGGAAATTACAACAATACTCTTTAATTACTTACCTGTCAACTATAACTGATTACATGGCTTTTTTTCTTTACACAATCTGTGAAGTTTATGCTGTCAGTTTTATGTAGGTTTGGAATTTTTTTGCAATGTTATATTTGGTAATGACAAGCTTTCGAGCACCACCCTAGTTTTAAACAAACTGAAGTAAAGAAAATTTTATGTTTCAAATACACTTTGAATTTTGTGTCCAGATTTTAACTGATATAAATAAAATAGTATATTTTCTAAACATATGTAACTTACATCAAACTGCTGTTTATAGTAAAGAAGCAGGGCTCAAGCTTCCAATACCAGAGGACAAACACCCTTTTTTCTAAGTTAGTTGCTTTAATTTCATGGAAAAATAACAAGGTTTATAAGTATTTTTCTCCAAATGTAGCCATTCTAAAATATTCAGTGTTAACTATGCTTTTAGTACTCTATTTTAAAATATTGCCTCATGTAAACTGTTTCAGAAATGGAAAAGTCACCCAGAGGTGCAAAAAAGAGCAAAATGAGTCATGTTTTATATAGAAAGATTACAAGTTTATTTTAAGTTTTAATACAAACATGAAGTTGATATATAAATGTAATTATGTAAGTATTTTTATTTGTATATCCTTTATGGAATTCACTCTGAATTAACTTTCAATATATTAAGTAGAGACTGAGCAAAAGAAATTTTAAGGCAACACATATACTGGCATGTTTATGCACTCAAACAGGATAGTTTGCAAGATCATTATTTCCAGACAGTCTTTGCTTTTTAGATATTTCTTATTTCATGCATGTTTTACCTAGAGGGATGGAAAGGGGCATTCTCTAAAAATATGAAGTGATTATCCAAAAGTACAGGTTACTCCTAGAAAGATATTGCTACTCCCCAAGAATCGTGGGGTCAAGATGAAATCAAGGACATCATCATCTCCTGGCCACCCTCCACCTTCCCCCCTTGCCCTGAATAAGTCATACTGGATTTCTCTGTTACAGAACTGTGTATTTCTTCTTCCTTGAACTACTATCAGGCAACTCTTACTGGCTGAGTCATCACAACGTCTTCCAGTATAATTATATTATGTAAGGCAATAATATATTCCAGTACATCCTTGATTTTTAATGACCTCAATAGGTCATGCAGTTCAACAACTGCATCTAGCAGGACCAAAGTTACTTTTTAAAAAAAATTATTTTTATTTATTTATTTATTTTTGGCTGCGTTGAGTCTTCATTGCTGTGCGCAGGCTTTCTCCAGTTGCGGTGAGTGGGGGCTACTCTTCGTTGTGGTACATGGGCTTCTCATTGAAGTGGCTTCTCTTGCTGCAGCACGTGGGCCCTAGAGTGTGTGGGCTTCAGTAGTTGTGGCGCACGGGCTTAGTTGCTCCGCGGCATGTGGGATCTTCCCGGACCAGGGCTCAAACCCGTTTACCCCACACTGGCAGGCAGACTCCTAACCACTGCGCCATGAGGGAAGTCCCAGGACCAAAGTTACTCTTCAAGACTGTACATTAATTTACATTAATTTAAGGAGCGCCATTTTAAGCTATTTTCTAGTCCTCTTTGTACGTACTTACCACACTCTGTTAAAAGCATTTATCTGTTTCCTCAACACACTGTGCCTGCCTCAAGTATAAACACACACACACACAAACTTGTCTTGATCATTTTCATATCTCTATTATTGAAGTATATTTGATTTACAATGTTGTGTTAGTTTCAGGTGTACAACAAACTGATTCAGTTTTATGTATATTTTTTCAGATTCTTTTCCATTATAGGTTATTACAAGGTATTGAATATAGTTCCTGTGCCGTACAGCAGGTCCTTATTATTTACCTATTTTATATATAGTAGTCTGTATCTGTTAACCCCAAATTCCTAATTTATCCCTCCCCCCACCTTTCCCCTTTGGTAACCATAAGTTTGTTTTCTATGTCTGTGAGTCTGTTTCTGTTTTGTAAATAAGTTCTTCTGTATCGTTTTTTTTAGATTACACATGTAAGTGATATCATATGGTATTAGTCTTTCTCTGTCTGACTTCACTCAGTATGACAATCTCTAGTCCATCCATGTTGCTGCAAATGGCACTATTTCATTCTTCTTTATGGCTGAGTAGTATTGCATTGTATATATATACACCACACCTCCTTTCATCTGTTGATGGGCATTTAGGTTGCTTCCATATCTTGGCTATTGTAAGTAGTGCTGCTGTGAACACTGGGGTGCATGTATCTTTTTGAATTAGAGTTTTTGGTTTTTTCCAGATATGTGCTTAGGACTAAAATTCTTTCTAAGCCTCATTTTGCTCATCTGTAAGATGAAATTAATACTGTATACATCACAAGATAGTTGTGGGGATTAAATGAATTCATGTGTATGATGATCTTTCACACATATATTTCCAGAGAATCTTACTGACCGTACAAATTTTCTTGTTACATTTATTCCAAAAAAGTCATTGAGCAACTCTTACCTAAAAGGCAATAAATAAAGAATTGTCGGGTATACAAAGCTGAAAGACATGGTTCCCGCCCTTGAACAGGGAAGGTAGCAATTATTTATTGTTGCAAAATAAACTCTCCCTAAGGTGACCAGCATTCAGATTACCTGGGTCTGAGGGGATTCCTGGGACAGGAAATGTTCAGTTTTAAAACGAAGACAGTCTGGAGTAAACTGGGTCAAGTAGGTTGCCATAAATCCATCCCAAACCTTAGTTGCTTAAAGCAAAAATGGTTAATGGTTTCTTGAGAATCTGGCTAACTCTTCTGCCGGTTTCCTCTGGGCTTATTTGCACAGCTATCTCGACTTCGACGGGGCCTCTTCAACTACATGGTCTCTGATCCAACCTTTTCACAGCATGGTGAGTGATCTCAGTTGTAGGCCCGTACACCTCAATGCTCAAGCAACGTATCAGGCCTTTGCTCCCCTCATATTTGCTCCTGTCCAGTTGGCCAAAGCAAGTGTCAAGGCCCAGCCCTACATTAGTGTGGGAGGAGCATATACACGGACATGGAGAACAGGAGGCACAGCTCCTTTGGAGTTGTTACTACAAAGATCTACACCTACCCAGCAAGTTAGTGTATTATGGTCTTCCTGTCAGGTATGCAAGTAATAGGATAGAGGTGGTAGAGAAAAACCAAAGTGGGAGGGAAAAGCAGTGGGCTGGAATTGAGAGCCCTGGGCCAGAGGCTGAACTCTACAATACTTGCTTTGAATACCTTAGTTACCTAACTTCTAGGAGCTTCATTTTGTCATCAGTAAAATTACCCATGCCACCTTCACAAGGTCCTTATGTTATAAAAATGTAAGTTTAATGTATAAAAATGCAAAATATTTTTCATTTAAAATTTTTTAAAATTTTGTTTTATTGAAGTATAATTCATTTACAAAATTGTATTAATTTTCTACTGTATATCAAAGTGATTCAGTTTTACATATATATACATTCTTTTTCATTTTCTTTTCCATTATGGTTTATCACAGGATATTGAATATAGTTCCCTGTACCATACAGTAGAACTTTGTTTATCCCCATTTTCTGTGTAACAGTTTGCATCTGCTAACCCTAAACTCCCATTCCATCCCTCCCCCACACACCCTCCACCCCTTGGCAACCACAAGTCTGTTCTCTATGTCTGTGAGTCAAAATATTTTTTAAATTAACTAAATTGTCTTAGGAAATGGCTCTTCCTACCACTGAAATCTTCTGATAAGGGTTAAAATCCTGATAAACTAGCACTTTATAATAATTCTTTTTAGAAATTTTTAATGCAGTTACATTACTTGTTTTAGCTATGTTAAGTCTTCAAAAATAACTTAATTTTCCTTACTCTTCCAACTTCTCGGTTCTTTTTATTGATCAAAAAAGGATAATTTCCATTTGGGGGCATTTTGAGTTAAAATGGAAACCAGTGTTTATCCCAACTTGGAATAAAAACCATTATCAATACACAGAAATAACTACATCCTAGTATTTAAATATCATATTTTAATGCATTCTTGCATCATGTTAAGCTTTAAATGCAGACAGTCCCTGACTTATCATGATTTGACTTAGGGTTTTTTGACTTCATGATGGTGTGAAAGTGATATGCACTCAGTAGAAACCATACTTCAAATTTTGAATTTCCATCTTTTCCCGGGCTAGTGATGCCACGGCTCCCCGTCAGCCCAGCGACCACAATCAGGAAGGTAAACAAGCCATACGCTTACCGCCATTTCTGCACCCATACAGCCATTCTGGTTTTCACTTTCAGTACAGTATTCAATAAACGACATGAGATTGTCAATATTTTATTATAACATCGGCTTTTGGTTAGATGATTTTGCCCAAGTGTGGACTGATGTAAGTGTTCTGAGCACGTTTAAGGCTGATTAGCCCAAGCTGTGATGGGTGGTAGGTTAGGTGTATTAAATACACTTTGAACTTGTGATGGGTTTACTAGGCTGGAACCCTCTGTAAGTTGAGGGAAGTCTATAATGTGATTTCCATGTTGTTCGCTCATGTTAAATTCCGCACATTTTGATTTCTCTTAAAAAAATAAACGACGATTTATTTTGATCTTAGTAGGCTGTATTCATTTAGTCATGTCCAGCCTAGGCATGTGCCTTTTCCATATGACTAGGACAGAGTGTATCTGTGTGAAATCCACTTCATAATGTTTAACTCTTTGTGTTATATAGGTGACTTTGACAGTATTTTTTCTTTTTCATTTGAAGAAACCCATTATGCAAAAATTTTTCTTAGGTAAAAGTGTGAGTAAGGATCTGAGTTCTAATGTTTGTCTATAGGTTCAAATGTCAGCTCCACAACTTAACTGCTGTGTGTCCTTGAACAAATTATTTAAACTTTCTGTGCCTTTTCTATTGAGTGGTGATGATCATGCTATGTATCTCATGGTATTGCTATGAATATTTAATGATTTAACAAGTGCTGAATGCTTAAAACAACATCTGGCACAAAGGAGTGTCTGAGTAAATGTATCCTCTGTAACTACTACCATTATTTATGTCTCATCATAAAACAAACTCGATTTTTCCTTCACCACTTATTTAATTACGTATCCATTCAACACATATTAATTACCTGCTCTGTGCCAAGCATTGCTCTAGTAAAGGGAATCAGGAGTGCCAGGGTGAAGTGACAGGAGTACATTGCAGTCTTCAAGGCAGTGCTCACTGAGTGGATGCTCTTTATGTAGGGATTTGAGGAGGTGCTGAAATAAACAGTAGTGATGCCTGGAAGAAGAATATTCCAGGTACAAGCACAGCCTTGTACCTGGAATATTAGGGCACCCGTCCTAACGCGGAAGCAGGTGGAGGTATGCCTGAGGTGTTCAAAGCACAAGGAGGCCAGTGGGACTGGAGCTGAATGACGGAGGGAGAGTAACAGGACTAAAAGACAGAGAGACGTAACAGAGGCTGGGTCACACGGAGACCCGTACGCCATTGTAAGGACTTGGCTCTTCTGCTGAGGAAAACGAGGAACCGTTCTAAGATTTTGATTTAGTGTTTTAAGAGGCTACCCTGTTGAGTAAAGAGGTAAAGAAAGAAACACAGAGACCAGACTCCACTGATAATGATCTTGCCAAGGTTATCAAATGCATCCTTGCGCCTCTGCCCTAAGGGTACTTTTCAGTCCTTATGTTCTCCAAATTTCCAGCAGTTGGGGTTATTGTGGATCACTTGTTACCCTTTGTAAAGCTCTCATTTCCTGCCTGTTCTGATAGCATGTCTCTTCATGTTCTTCATAACCCCCCACCCGCCTTTTTCTTTATCCTGTTTATTAGCTGCACTTTCTGTTGCTATTAAGTACTGGTGTTGCCCAGACCTCTCATTCTATACTGCTCTGTGCAGTGGCACAAAGGGTAGTTAAGTGCTTAAGAGCAAAGACGCTGGAACTAAGTTGACCTAGTTCACCAGCTGGTGTGTGTGTTTGGGGGAGATAGTGAACCTCTAAGGTTCTACAGAATGAGAAAGTAAAGTTACATACTTTATCTTGTTTTTATGCAGACCAAATCATATGTTGTTTTGAGGACTGAAGTAAATGTGCTTAACCGAGTGCATGGAACATGGTAAGTGCATAAAAGTGAGATTATTTTACCACCTGGCAATGTAAGGCATTTCCAAAGCTTCAGTTTCTATCAAGAGGCTGATGGCTTGCAAGTGTATATCTTAAAGCCACATATGTCACATATATTTCTGTAACGTCAGACACCTATATGCAGTTTCCTACTGGATATTTCCAATTTAATTGTTCACGACATCTTACACTCAGTATGTGGAAAGTAGGGCTAATCTTTTTACCTCCCTCCTCCAATCTGCTCTCCGTCTTGTGTTCTCAAACACGGTACAATGGTGCTAACATCCACTCAGGTGAAGACAGAATCTTGGACACCATCTTTGGTTTCTCTTCCTATCATCAGAGAAACATTATCAACTACCAATCCTCATTAATTCTAGCCCTTAAATATCTTTGGAACTTGTCCACATGTTGTCACCCGTTTATCGATTGCCCCAGTCCAGGACAGATAACCCTCTCTCAGCCGGGTTATTGAACACATTTCTAAGTTGCCTCCCGGTATCCAGAATTGCCCTTTCCAATTCGTTCTTCACCTGGAAGCCATTTTTCAAATGCAAATATCATCAGCACATTACTCTTCTTCTTGAAATTTTAGTCCATAACCATAATTTAACCGTAGAGTAAAGTAATATTCTGTAAAGTGGCAATCAGTTCTGTCCTTGAGTGAGTTCACATCTTCCTTTTTCACACCTTTCCAATATCCACTTTATGCCACACAGTCTAGCCATACTACACTTCTTTAAAATGTTAACCAGGACTTTCCTTCTGCCTAGAACCTTCTTCCACGACAATTCTTTGTATCCTGGATATTTTCTCCAGTCTCTCCTCTGAGGGCTATTTTGGGTACCTGCCACGCATTCTGAGCTCTATACTTCTAACATTGTCAGTACCACACTAATTTAAATTTTTTCTTTATTTTCTCCCTGTGGACTTTAATCTTTATAAGGGTCAACCCATATCTGTCTTGTTCAGGTTTAAATTCCAATACCTGACCCCTTCTTGGAACAAACAAAAGCATAAATATTTGGTGTAGTTTCTAGGACTGTGCTGGTACTAGGCATGCCCTTAATTTAATGAAATTATCTCAGACTTTCTTATAAGCCACGCTTATTTTTTTTCCTTGTTGTATAATACTGTCATTAAAATAACAACGCATGTCACATTTTGCATCCTTTGGGCTCAGAGTTAATTTTGTAGAGCAGCAGTTTTATTTTTATATAAGGAAGAACTTTCTATTAATTATAACAGTGGATGTAATCAGGACAGGGCAACCAGTTCTTTAGAATAGATAAAGTTGAGTTTATTGACCTACTGGAAAAAGGGCTGGCATAGTATATATTAAGCTTCTTAACCTTATTTTTCCCTCCAAATTCCTCCTCAGTGTCATCAGTTACAGTTGTGCTACAGGTTACTCCTTCTCTCACCTTCTTTCTCTTCTTTATGAATTTATAACAGAGAATTTGTGGAACCTACTGGTTTATAGTGTCATTTTTTTTCTAGGAGACACTACTAAAGAATGTAGCCGGACATTCTTTTGATGGTTGAACTAAATGATTCATATGGTCTTTCCCAAAACTATAATTCTGAGAGTCTGCAGATCATGCCATATGGAAATACGGGTTTGACCATTGACATTTATCAAAATGTTTCAGATTGTTTCATAACATTGAAGTGCTAAAAATCACTTTCAAAATTAAACCTTAAAATTAGAATTTTTTAAGTTTTACAGCCCAAACTCCTAGCCTCATCTTTCTCACATATCCCGTGCATTCATTTGTAGTGTGTTGATAGAATATCCATTTAGTTAGGCTGAACATATGGCAGGGAAGAGACAAATACATATACTACAAAAGACTCAGAGAGAGAGAAAACTGATCTTGGTTTAGAATTAACATCTTTTTTCTCATTCAATTCTTCAAATATTCAAGTGCCTATCGTATGAAAAGCTTTATGTTTCCTTCTCCTTTTGCAATACTTTTTGCTCCTGGTTAATTACATCACAGTATATTTAGTTGTAGCCAGCAAACCTAGAATATCCTAGGCGTCTCTTTCTCTCTGACCTTCTCCATCTAGTCAGACTCTAAGTAAAACACATGACTCTTCTTTGGTGTCTCTCCTCCATTTTCATTTACTTTATCCTTAGTATTCATCGTGTCTCATTTGGACTATCAGCTAGTTTCCTAACTGGTTTCCGCATCCCCAGGCTGTTTCAAGAACTAGGTATACCCCCTCCCTCTCCTTAAAAATCCCTGTTGGTGTCTCCCTGACTCCATGAGAAAGTGCATCCTCTTTAACATGGCTTATAGACCTTAAACTATGGTCCCAAACTGATTCTAGTCTAATCTTTCTAGTCACATTCTTTGCCATTCCCTGCACTCACTATTCTTCCTCCTAGCCCTCACACTACTGTGCATCAATGAGGTTCCAAACCTTTAAATTTCAGATATTTTTTCATGGCCTGGAACAGTACCCCCAACTTCTTGATTAAAAAGTGTCAATAATCAACTTAGATTTTACCACCTCTGTGAAGTCATCTGTAATGGTTAATATTATGTGTTGACTCGGCTGGAATATGAGTGCCCAGATACCTGGCTAAACATTATTTCTAGATATGTCTGTGAGGATGTTTCTGGATGAGGCCAGCAGTTGAATTGGTGGACTTGGTAAAGCCAATGGTCATCCCCAGTGTGGGTGGACATCCTACAATCCATGCAGGGCCTGAATAGAACAAAAGATGGAAGAAGGGAGAATTCACCCCTGTTTCTTTCTGTCTGACTATGCCGAGAGATCAGTCTTCTCTTGGTCTTGGAATGAGACATATGCCGTCTGCTCCCCTGGTCCTCAGGCCTTTGGTCTGGGACTGAACTACACCATCGGCTTTCTGGGGTCTCTAGCTTGCAGGTGGTATATTGTGGGATTTCTCAGCCTCCATAGTTGTGTGACCCGATTCCTCATATAAATATCTATATTTATCATCTATATCTATCTCTATCTCCTATTGGTTCTTTTTGTCTGGAGAACCCTTTCTATTATATCATTCCTGATTTCTGTGAGGACTTAATTGTTAAAGGACCTGTGTTTCAGAGCAATTTATCCAATATAGTACATTCATTAAGTACTTAGATTCTGAAGTTAAATTACTTTGGCTTCCTTACCAGATCTAGCCCTTAACAGTTGTGATAACTTGTTAAACACAGCATTTTTACTTACTTATGTGTAAATTGGGGATCATGCTAACACCTAAGATTTTTATGTGGGAATAAATGAAATAATTCAGTAGAAGTTTGAAATAGTAGACTTTCACTACAACTGGTAGAGTGTAATTGTACTGGCTTTATTGCAATTTGTCTCTCCTGTTCTACTTTTGCCCACTAAATTTTGAATATCTTGATTTCTGAAACTGTATTCCTCTTCTTTCAATCTCCCTTGTTGAGCAAAGGCTCTGGAATATAGTAGGCATTCAAATATTTACTGAAAGTGTAATAAAATGAGTAAGATATGCACCATAATTGAGATATTGAAAAGTGCTATTGGATGTCACATGAAGGCCAGTGGGTCATGGAGATGTTCACAAGGAGGTAACATTTGATGGAGGAATTAAACAATACAGCCAAGGCAGGAAAATCCGAGCAAAGAGATCACCATAATCAATGACAAAGCTGGGAAAGAAGTAGTCCAATTATCATGACATGTAAAGTATAATTACAAAATAAATATGCATTATAAAGACCTTGAGTAGTAGATGTAAGTTCTTTTAATACATTGACGGATTTTGAGCAGGAAGTAGACGTGATTCTAAAGGTGTTTATGAATTAAAATTAAGTTGATAATTAACTTAAATTGGAAGACCTTGGAAGAAGTGATTCCAGGACGGCTTGAAGTGTTGAACTTGGAGGATTTGAAGAATTATTATAGTTAATATTTTATTCAGGAAGGCCAGGGACCTATTGATTCTGGACTGAGATAAGTTGAATTTTGGGCTTGTTATTTTTGAAATAGTAGGGTGAATGTCTTAGTTCAGGCTGCTATAACTAAAATACCATAGACTAGGTGGCTTAAGCAATAGACATTTATTTCTTACAGTTAAGGAGGCTGGAAGTCCAAGATAAGGGTGCCAGCATGGTGAGGTTCTTGGTGAGGGCCCTCTTCCTGGTTTACAGAGGGCTGCCTTCTTGCTGTATCCTCACACGAAGAGCTCTGATCTCTTCATCCCTTATAAGAGCGCTCATTCCATCACAGAGATGCGACCCTCATGACCTAATGACCTCCCAAAGGCCCAGCTCTTAATACCACCACCTTAGGGATCAGGGCTTCAACATATGACTTCGGTCTTTAGAAGTGACTATATTGGCAGTTAGAAACACAGGTCTGGAAGAAAGATGCGGGAATCAAACATTCAGAGGAAATAGCTGATACGGTGGGCATTGAGGAAATTGAGAAAGGAGAAGAATAAGGTTGAGGCTTAGGACATTGAGGATTTCTGAACTTGAGGGCCAAGAGAAAAAGGAATGAGAAGAAGTTTCAAAAAGAAGTGGTCAGGGGATAAGAAAATGAGAAAACTGTAGCATTGCAGAAGTGAAGGCAGGGCAGTTTCAGGAAATACGAGTTCAACTATGTGATGGATACTGATTCTGTTGAGAAATGGACATAGGGAACAAAGAGGCAAAATGGAAAGCTGAAAGGAGCTTATGGCCTAGAGTCACACAGACCCTGGGTTTATACTGTCTGGCTTTGCCTGTTCCTAGTTATGATTCCTTGGGCAATTTACTTCCCTAAGCCTCAGTTACTTAACTGATAGAATAGAGTCAGTACTAGTACCCACTACATAAGTTTGTTATTAGGATTAAATGAGATCACACATGCGAAGCTCTCAGCACCGTCCCTGGTGTATAGTAAGTGCTTATATTGTGCAGAGCAGCCCTGCCCATTAGACCGCTCTCTCGTGACATGTGTTCTGTTTCACACTGTCGTTTGCAATACTCACTAGACACATGTGACTGTTAAGCACTTAAAATGTGGCTAGTGTGACTGACAAACTGCATTTCTCCTTTAATTTTGGTTTGGGTTTTAATGGCCACTTGTGACTAGTCTGGTCTAGAGTGGGCTACCCAAGGCAGGCAGAATGCTATTTCTCTCTCGTGTAACATTCTGGGGATGAGGGATGGAGGCTGGTGAAGATGCTCTGGTCCATGTGGCCTTTCAGGCATTCAGGTTCCTTTGGCTAAAGTCTCATCTTCATTTGCATATCTGCCACTTCCTCAGATCCAGGTCTGTGTTCCTGCCCTTGGAAGGTGATTTCTTTTTAAGGAAATGGTGCAGAAGTGACACACATCACTTTTGCTCAATTTCCATTGGTGTGAAACTGGCCACATGGTCTCAGCTAGCTACAAGGAGGACTGTGTGCTCAAATAAAATCAACTACTTTTAGAAAGAGTAACAGAGAGATTCAGAAACAGTTAACAATCCACCATACAATGTGATAAGTATCAGTTGTTATTGTTGTTAGTCTGCCTACGAAGGATATACTTTATATCTTAGTAATGTGTGTGGTTGGCACATTTCCTCAGTTTAGAGCTCTTGATCACTCTCAGAGTAATCAGGGTCCATTTGTACCAGACCTGCTTGTCAAATCCCGCAGGTCTCCAAGAAAAGAAATTTGCAGATTACTTACAACGGTATAATTTTTGGCAGGATACATATATGGGGTAACACCCTTTATTTGCTTATCAACATTTATTTCTCCTCCACCTTAGTTAATGTCTCTCGCATTTCTTTGAGATAAATTTTTTCTCTATTATCAACATTCTACTCTTGTTTTGATCCCACATGAGTTCCTAGGGTATAACTCTTGCAACTATAGAACTGGGGGAGGAATTACCTCCCACTTGACTTTCAAGAGTGAGACTCCACTGCCTAAAATTCATACTCGGTGTGAACAGTGATTGATACAGAATTGGGCCTTTGGAGTAAACATGCAGCATATGCAGGGATCTTAGGGTCTTGGGAATTTTGCTTTTGGGGTCACGGAGGATGAGAGGCTTGGACTGCTACTTCTCAGAGTGGGGCTCACAGAAGGTTGCACTGACTGGCAAAACAAAGGATGTCGGCACTGTGTTCTTGATTTCTAAAGCCATACTGGATGCCTGGGAACCAGAATTTTCAGTTCATGAGCCCAAAGTTCCTTTTCAAAAATTCCACTTGAGTTGAGCTTTCTTGATGGTTGAAATAGAAATTTCCTAATAATGCACAAAGAAATGGTTAGAGGAATATTTTTGTCAGCAATGATCATTCCCAGACTCCAGTTTTTTCAAATATGGAAAAAGATTAGCTTTCATAATTGACTGAAGAGTTACATTAGCCATTGGTTTCTAGTCGGAAAAACAAAAAACCACTCTAGGAATTTTAAACAGTGGAAACAATTCAAATAATTGGTTGTAAATCAGTGAAAGGGTTGAAGGCAAATAAGAAGGGGAATGTGAGGTTATAATGTTATTAAAATATGCAGAAAGCTTCTACTTTCTGGACTGGAGGAATAAAAGGGAAAACAGCCCTGCCCAGAGGCCTCAGTCACTGCTGGTTGCAAGAAGCCCAGAGACTGCGCTTCCTCTGATGTGGTACGAACTTGTTCTGCCACTGTTGTCACTAGAATCCGAGCCCACAAGCCTGTTGCTGGAGCTGCATGGTAGGCACCATCACAGCCACTGCCTGACATGGTTAGAACTGTGCTCCTAAGAAAGAGCCCAGGGGATTTTCTTGTTTTGGGTTTTTTTCCCCACCATTCTTGTTACAATGCTAGAGGCACTGCCAGAAGCAGAAAACAAAAAGGCAACGCCTTTCCCCTTTATTCTAGCCTCCCATTTCCTGCCGGGATCACGCACTGGCAGAATCAGAAGGGAATCCATCTTGCAGGGAAATTCAGAAAAATGTATCTCGCCAGCTCCCAGCCCCTTCTGATACAGAGGAGGGTGTAAAAGATCATAAATGGAGCTAAAACCCATATATAAAGGACCAGAACATCACTGAACATTTCTAGGTTGAGCATGAAAAGAACAGCCTGACTTCTCTTCCCATGTCTTACTTCTGGATCTCAAAAACAGCGGACTTAGTTTAATTATGTTATTGCCCTTTATTCCTAAGGAATTATACTGAAGGAGTCTATCTAACAATCTCCACATTGGGAGGCATTCTTTCTTTTAATTAATAAATATGTCTGTCAATCTTGAAAATTCTTTAACTGCTGGAAAAATGCTCTCAGACCACAGGAATCTATAGATTCCACTTAGACAGGTATTGACATGTACATTTTTTTCTCACGATCAATGGGTCCTAGCTCCATCTACTGTGATTATAATAAGATTTATTTAAACTCCTTAAAGCTCAGCTCAAAAATCATAATCACTAAATTTGGGAAACAAAATTCAAAATATTCAACAGAGAAGGGACAATTTTCTCTAAATTTGTACACGGTAGGCATTTTTTGTTTGTTTTTGTTTTTTTGACTCTTCTAACAGCACACACAGCACTTCTCCCCTTTCACCTTTCATCCACATGCAGTGAATTTGAGATGTACCAGTCTGTAACCATCTCTGAAATTCACCATGCCTGATAGAGCCAGTTGTACTTCAGCTTAGAACACATTTCCTTGTATAAACTATTAATCTCCAATATCAAGTATGATTTGTTTGGAGAAAGTCTTTAACAGAAGATTAAAAAAAATATTTCTGCACCCATGGCAACTATTCAAAAACCCAGTTTAGTTGCCCTATTTGTTGTTTGGGTTACATACCAGGTACAGAAATACTGTCATAAAGGATCTGTCATTGCTAAAAAGAAAAATACACCTGAGAAAGTGCTGAGATGTAGTTGGATTAGAATGTATTGTGCAAAGATGCTGTTTGGTATAATGTTTCTGGGCTTACCTTTGAGAATGCTATTTTGACAGAGAAATTAAGTCATTATTTACCACAGAATGATCCAAGAAAATGAACTCTGTATCCCTCTGAAAATGCAAGTTGATGTAGGAAAGTTTGATGGAATCAATGAATCACTTTTCTGATATATTTTTGCCACCTCGGCATAGATCATTAACCTAATGGATTATGTTTTGTAGTAGTTGCTTTTTTTTTTTTTTTTGCTGTATGTACTAAAATAATATTTGGAACCTTCCCTTTTTTTTTTTTTTTTTTTTTTTTTTTTGCGGTACACAGGCCTCTCCCTGTTGTGGCCTCTTCCATTGTGGGGCACAGGCTCCGGACACGCAGGCTCAGCAGCCACGGCTCACGGGCCCAGCGGCTCCGCAGCATGTGGGATCTTCCTGGACTAGGGCACGAACCCGTGTCCCCTGCATTGCAGGCGGACTCTCAACCACTGCGCCACCAGGGAAGCCCCGGAACCTTCCCATTTTATGGTCACTTAACCTCCACTGTGTAAAACGCTTAAGTGAATTTAAACATTTGTATTAAAACCCATACCATCTGTCTCAGACACTAAGCAGCTAGAAACTTCCGGTGGTTTTCCAATATAAGTAGCAACCATTGTTGGTTGGCATGGGCATCTTGAAGCCTCCTTTGCCTTAGATCCAAGGGTATTTTTTTTTTTGGAGACATCGGGAAGTACTGAAAATGTTTGTTCTCAAGGTTCCATCTAGTTTTTCTCATTCATTCTCCATCTTTCAGTCCTAGTTACTTAGAAAAAAAGTTACGATAAAGGGATTTATAGCTACATGTTAAAGACTTCTTGAGCTATTTTCAAAAAAAATCATTCATAATTTTAAAAAGATTATAATAAAATGATAATGTTTATTTACAAATAAATGAATCTTAATATTAGCATTTTAAGAAATACACAAATTATTTTGGAGAAAACAGGTAACTCATTCATTAATTCAAGAAACATTTATTGAACACGTATTTCTTGCCAGATATGTTCTCAGTTTGGGGTTATCTTTATAAGGTAAGTGAAAGAAGGTCCTTCACTTCTCAGAGTTCACAGACTAGTGAAGAAAAACTGTAGGTAAATAACTGTAATATACAGTGATAAATTCTACGATAGAGGAAACAATAGAGAACAGAAAATAATACTCCTATTCCAAAACACAGACCTTGTTAGCCTAAATCAGGATGGAAACTTGTGCTGAGCTGTAGAAGAGAAGGAAAGTCAGAAATTGTGAATAATATGAGGGAGTGATAGTGGCAGAGAACGTCAATGTGGGTGTGATCTGAGAACAGAGGTAACCAGAATCATATTTCATATGCAAACAGTGATACTACCGGGCTGCCTCCAAGCCCTATTACAAAAATATGGTTGCTGATAGAGAGCCCTCCCCAGGATTGAGGGTGCAAAAGCAAAACAGAAGGAAGAGCCTAAGTGATGTTACAGAGAGCCACCCAGACCTCTGCCAGTACAACAGGTGTATAGAAGGTACTGCTCCCAAATCCATCTCAGCACCAAGATTCTTTTTAAGAGTCTACCCTGAAGAAGAATCGAGCAGGAGAAGAAGTAGGATGGTTATGGGGGTAGAGAGTACTCCAGACCCCTAAAATCAAATCGTGCAGATGACTGTGTATGTAAGACCGACCCATCCCAAGGGACTTAGCAGATCAAGTTGGCGGGAGGTTTTCACAAGGAAGCTCCACTTGCCTTTCCTTAATTCACAAGCTCTTTGCTTTGTGTTCTCTGTCTGCACTCTGACAAATAAATGCACGCTTACTGACACAGCTCTCGAAGAGCAAAGAAGCAGGTCAGAGTCGGCCCAGAATACTGCAAATAGCAGCACTGAAATCATTATCCAGCTTGATGAAGCCAGTTCTGCCAGGAGAGTGCTTCAGTCAGACTTCCCAGTGGGTGCTGAAGTTCAGGTGAAGTCAAGTACGTCCTCCAGAAACCTGGTGTTTTAGGAACTCTTAACTAGCAAACAGTCTCTGTGATTTGGCCAGAATATTGATTGTCTGCTTGACACAAAGAGGTTGTTAATTTCTCACTGATGGTGGGTTTTTAATAGAGAAGAAAAGGAACATTGAGCCAAGGAAAGTGAAGCATAAAGATTTTCAATCACTTCTTCGTTTGTTTTAGTACCACCATTTCAAAGAAAATGAATCCATCAGTTTAGTAAAGATGTGGATTTTTAACTTATCAGTTATACAAGACTATATGATGTTTTCTGGGGGTGTCATGCACTTTTGTAACTGCATACCTTTTTATACCGTTCTCTAAGCCTCTTGCCTTTTACCTAACTTTTGGAAACTTATTCTTCAATACTCAACTGAAGTGGCCCCTCATCCATTTTTTTTTTAATTTATTTATTTTTGGCTGCGTTGGGTCTTCATTGCTGTGTGCAGGCTTTCTCCAGCTGCAGTGAGCGGGGGCTACTCTTTCTTGCGGTGCACGGGCTTCTCACTGCGGTGGCTTGGGCTCTGGGTGTGCGGGCTTCAGTAGTTGTGGGGCGTGGGCTCAGTAGTTGTGGCGCACGGGCTCAGTAGTTGTGGCACACAGGCTTGGTTGCTCCGCTGCATGTGGGATCTTCCCAGACCAGGGCTTGAACCCATGTCCCCTGCATTGGTAGGCGAATTCTTAGCCACTGTGCCACCAGGGAAATCCGCCCCTCATCCATTTGGCGGTCCTGAAGACCACTTCTCCAGGAAGAATTAAATGCACCATAACATACTGCTAGTGAATTTGTCACGCCACTTATTTCTGTTCTTCCTATTATTATAATGAGATCTTTGCATGTCTTTTCCCAATCTAGATTAAACAACTTTAACGGTAGCTTACATTTATCAACGTTTCACCAGATGCCTTATTTCATGTCATTCTTAAAGTACTTCATAAGGTAAATGCTGTTATTAGCCCTTTTTACAGGTAAAGAAACTGAGACACAGAAGGTACTTTTTCAAGATCAGTCTAGCAAGCTGCTGAGTAGGTTTCTAAGCCCAAGAAGTCTGACTACAGAAACTCTCCTAACCACTAAGCTTTAAATGACAGATTTTATATAAAAGAAAACTTTATCTCTACATAAGGATTCAAAAACAAAAGGCCACATTTTGAGGTGTAAAGCAGTAAAGGGGACAATCCAGTTATGGTGCAATATAATTATGCGTTTCCTCCTATGTTATCAAAATGCAGCAGCTTGGTTAACTCACCATCTGTATGACACTTAAACACAGAACATGCTTTATGGTAATTTCTCTCCTTGACTTGCATTTTGTCACTTTCTTTGAAATTAGGTCACAAACATACTTTTAAAACAGCCTTGAAGCAAGAGGTAGAACTTTCAGAAAATTAATTTCTTGATCAAAATATTTCCTGGGAACTTACATTAAATTCTAGGCATCTTCTTTTAAGAAAGATCCCACTGTCTGCCTTCTAAGACTTCAAATCTGAGATTTTTCTTCTCATTATCTCCGTGTTGATGAGAAGGAAGTCAATCTTCAGTTATTTTTAATTGCATCACTTTATGTTTTTTTAATGTATGCATTGTGCAGTATAGGTTTTTACCAGATTTAGGTGTGTTGTTTCTCAGGAACTAATTTATGGTATTTCATTCATTTTTAATTTGTGCTCCTGGAAGATATAAAGCTCAAAAATGATAGATATTTTATAAGACATTTAAGGTGAATATGCATGTCAGTACTAAAAATTAGGTGAGATTAAAGACTCAGAAATCTATTTACTTCTACAGCAGAAGCATCTGCTTTCATTTGAAAGAGGAAAACATTTCTCTGTAAGTAGGAGGTACTTGCCAAATAATGACGTCACCCTTGTTTATTGCCGAATGTTCTACTTCCTGCTTTGGTCTTATCTTGACATTGGTCAGTGTTTTTTCCCAAATTGTCATCTTCACAGCTGTGTTTAGCGATTATCTTTAAGAAATACACATGCAGAAATGAATTATATTTATACAAAAGTCGTTTCTCTTTTCAAAGTTTGCTACTGTAGTTAGGATTGTTGTAATACAAACAACAGTGAGCAAAATCTTCAGGCTTCCACTTCAGATTAGGGTAATTAAAGGAAAAAAATATGTATCTCTTACATAATATAAATATGTATGTAATTGACATAATATAACTATGTATTATTTTTGTAAAGAATTATAGAAGTTCTCTAACTTTTAATAATTCTATTATTAATATTCCCTGCAAGAAAAAATGGAAAACTGCTGATGGTGTGAGTGTTTTCAGAATATTCTGAGCCAAGGTTTTTCTTAATTCAGTAGAAAACACTTTTATGCTCAAGGGTCTAATTTAGTTATTTTAATGTTTACTGTTATTGATGTTACAGATCAGTTCCTTTTCAGAAGAGATGAATATAGAAAAGATGTTTAATGATACAACATACAAATAACTAGGGGTTATTATTTAGACGTAGGATGAGGAAAGTATTGATTGAAATGAAAACAAAGAAGGACCTGACATCAAACAGGAATATATTGGGTATGTGAGGTTTTAATTCCAGAATTCTGACAGTGGGTTAAAATCTGTATATTTAAATTTAATGTTGAACAAAACAGACAGTAAGGAAGTGCTTTTATAGGAAGAAATGAATGAGTATGATGTTTTGTCAGTAGTATTGCTTATAGGAAAGAAATAAGTGACAATTTAGAAGGAAGCAGATGACTAACGTGTTACTGAATATTGCAACAAGCGATTCAGGATGTGAAATGATAATTGCAGAGTTTGTATTTCAAGTCAAATTTCTACATTATCTGTGGTGTGTTAAGTATAGAATCTGTTTTATGTCTTCAGAACAATTAAAAATATCTGTGACACCAGCGAAGTGCTCTTCTGTTTCCCAAGTTCAAAACTTTCATCGTGTATTGCTAATCACTCTTTTCTCTTATTCCTCATGGTGAATATTATATTTTTATTTTGATATAAAATGTATCCTGTTTCATGTTAAACTTTGTTTTCTCTTGACTGTGTTCTTCAATTTTTCTTCTACCACACAAATTGACTAGCAATGTCCTGTGACATACAATCACTCCATGAACTTTTATCTAAATGGCAATTTTGAATCACTGCAGCTTACATTCAGTTTTTTAGAACTCCTGCACAAGAAAAGGTCATACTTTCTTTCCAGAATGAGCTATTTTTCCTCAAGTCCACTGGTCTCACAGGTGTTGATCACGTGAAACTTGAATCCATCCCACATGGATTCCCTTTGTTTTCTTAATGTTCATTCAATTCACATTTTTCTGAATGCAGTTGGTTCAACATGTCAGACTTAATCTAATGCTCTATTTCTTAGAGTAATGGATCATTAACAGACAGATAAACACACACACAAACACAGACACACACACACTACCACATACAAATCCCCTTTTATGCAGGCAATCTGCAAGCTGTATCCTTAAGACATTTCTTTCTTTTTTTAAATTTTTATTGGAGTATAGTTGATTTATAATGTTGTGTTAGTTTCAGGTGTACAGAGAAGTGAATCAGTTATACATATCTATCTATCTATATATATATATATCTCCAATCTTTTATTATTTACATTCTTTTCCCATATAGGCCATTACAGAGTACTGAGTAGAGTTCCCTGTGCTATATATCTATTTTATATATATATATATTTATATATATATATTTTATATATATATATATATTATATATCTATTTTATATAAAGTAGCAGTCTTCTAATTTATCCCTCCCCCCTGTTATCCCCTGGTAACTGTAAGTTTGTTTTCTACATCTGTGACTCTACTTCTGTTTTGGAAATAACTTCATTTGTACCCTTTCTTTTAGATTCCACATATAAGTGATATCGTATGTTATTTGTCTTTCTTTGACTTAGTTCACTCAGTACGACAATTTCTAGGTCTGTCTATGTTGCTACAAATGGCATTATTTTGTTCTTTTTGTGGCTGAGTAATATTCCATTGTATATATGTACCATATCTTCTTTATCCATTCCTTTGTTGATGGACATTTAGGTTCCTTCCATGTCCTGGCTATTGTAAATAGTGCTGCAGTGAACACTGGGGTGCATATGTCTTTTCGAATTATGTTTTTCTCCGAGTATATGTCTGTTCAGGAATGGAATTGCTGCGTCATATGGTAGTTCTATTTTTAGTTTTTTAAGGAACCTCCATACTATTCACCATAGTGACTGCACCAATTTCCATTCCCACCAACAGTGTAGGAAGATTCCCTTTTTTTCCCACACCCTCTCCACTTAAGACATTTCTTCCTGTCTTTGTTTATGGAATGATTAGTAAATGTTATAGGTGTTAACATCTATCTATACACTTTACAACAACATAATAAGATTGCAAAATCATAGCTCATGATATTTTTCATATTTGTTACATTTTTACTGCAAATGTGTGTCATCCTGAATACCAAGGGTATGTATCTTCTGTTAGAATGGGTGACCCAAAGCTTTGAGAGATGGACAGAATAAGAAGATATAAGTGGGAAAAGGAGGAATTAAATAAAATCTCAGATTAGACATAGCAAAGTATTAGTTTTAAATATGAAAAAAACAACTTTACAATGCACAGATGAGTTTAAAATGCTTGTGAAAGTACATACTAAATCCTGGAAGCAATTTAGAATCCATGTGTGCAAATTATTCTGATAAGACTTGAATCAAACTGATTTGCCCATAACAACTGCAACACAGTCATGTATTATAACAACATATTTTTATTTCTCTTAGATGATTTATATAGATAATTAAAACTAGTCTCAGAATGTTAATTCCAATAAAGGGCATTTCTTATTGTTTCTTATAGGGTACAGTTTGCAGATAGTCAACATTTGAAGCGTACAACTATCTTCTCTTCTTCGTCCTCTCTGTTTACTTGCTTATTCACTTTATCCTTATACCTGACACCCATTGTACACTCCCCACTCAACATAGGCAACCATGTCCGTGTGCTTAATACTGCATTTATTATTATTATTGTGTCTATTATGTTGTGTTCTTTTTCAAATGACTACTTGGTCCACAGACATTGAATATGCATAAATAGGACTATATGGCATAATTTAGTTATCTTTTTAAAAGTAATCAGGAGGGCTTCCCTGGTGGCGCAGTGGTTGAGAGTCCGCCTGCTGATGCAGGGGACGCGGGTTCGTGCCCCGGTCCAGGAAGATCCCACATGCCGCGGAGCGGCTGGGCCCGTGAGCCATGGCCGCTGAGCCTGCGCGTCCGGAGCCTGTGCTCCGCAACGGGAGAGGCCACAACAGTGAGAGGCCCGCGTACCACAAAAAAAAAAAAAAAAAGTAATCAGGAAAATTCCCTGGCGGTCTAGTGGTTAGGGCATGGGTTTGATCCCTGGTCGGGGAACTAAGATCCCACATGCCGCGCAGCATGGCCAAAAAAAAAAAAATTCAGTTAAAAAAAATTATAAAAACAAATTTAAGAAAGTAAAAGTAATTAATACATTTCTAAGATTATTCGTGTTCGTAGGTTTCTCTCTAATGTGTTGCTTCCAGCTGCCTCACAGTACCCCATGGGGCACATCCACCACGTTTACACATTTATTGTCCCATCTCTGTGAAAGAGCCTTCAAAGAATATCTGTTTACATTGTCCTCTAAACTATTAATATCTTGTGAAAATTTCCCCGGATGCGTGATCAGGAGCAGATTGTGTATATTTTATTTAACTAAGTAACTGAAGACTGCTCTCCAGCATGCTCTCAGCAGTGTGCCTTTCCCCAGCAAAGACTGAGGGCTTGTCCATGCCCAGCACTTGGCATTACACAGCTTTCCAGTGGAACTAAAGTGATGAGTTATTAGTGCTTTTATGTGCATTTCTCTGGTAACTATGATTTCAAGCACCTCATCTTCTATTTGTCAGCTTGTTTGGTTTTCTCTGCTGGAAAGGGTCTGACATGTCCTTTGTTTATTTTTGCTTCAGGATTGCAAAGGGTTTTTTTGTTGTTTTTGGTTGATTATCAAATTTATTGGTAATTTTTTGCTTCTTGGGTTATGCTTTGAAAGTATTATTTAAGAAGCTCTTTTTTTTTTCTCGGTCATAGTAATTTTCCAACATTTCTTTTGCTGAACATTTATTTGACATTGAGGTCTTTAGTCTGCCTAGATTTCCCATTTTTGTATGGTCTTAGGTAGGGATCCAGTTTTATATGCGTCCATATAGTCAGTCTATTTTCCCACACCAAACAATCCTTCCTTTTCTTGTTGATTTGTGGAGTACCCTATTGACAGGGTGTCTGTGTATATATCTGTCTGTGAGCTCTCCATATTGGTCTATTGGTCTATTTGTCTTTCTTTGCACCAATGGCTTTTGAATCAGTCAGAGCAGGCTATATTATGCTGGGGTAATAAACAACTTGAAAACATCGGTCACTTAGAACTACAAAAGTTTCTTACCCATGCTACAGATCCATGGCAGGTCTTCAAGGTGCTCCAATCATTAGCTTCTCAGGAATACTGGCTTTTGGAGCAGCCTGTAACTTAGGCATTGCTATTCATGAGCCAGAAGAAAAGACAGATTAGAGGTTTTTATGTTGATAATTAAATAAATGCTCCAGTCCAGAAGTGACATACCTAACTTTGGCTTGTAATTTATCATCCAAAACAGGGGTCCAGGAAGTAACATTCAGAACTATTCAGAAATATTATATCTTGGTCATAATTTCTGAGTATCAAATTCTCTTATTTACACATTCTTAATATACATCTTCTTTATTCTCTCCCTTCCAAACAGAGGGCTACTTAGTCCAGTTTTTTAAAATTACTTATTCGTGTTACTTCATATCTCCAAATATCTCCAGATTGCTTTCCAGTTTGCCTTTCCTGACCACCTCTGTCTCCAGTTCATCACTTACGTTATTACTGATGTAATTGTTCTGAATTCAATACTGATATTTTCAATAACCAGCTCAAAGTCTGTGACTTTCTCTCACTGCCATTTGGCATGGCATTCGAGGCCTTTCTTCTACTTGCTTTTTTCTTTCTTAAATTATCCTCCAGCCACACTGTAAGTTTTGTGTGTACGCAAAGCACTTTATACCTCTCTGTCTATGTTCAGTAGCTTTTTATCCTTCTGTGCCCTTCTCTCATTTGCCACCTCTTAAATTTTAGGATTCCCTTCATATTCTAATACCTCAGTCTTATTTTTATCAAAGCAATCATGGTGCCTTTTGCCCTTATTAGCTTATAGATCCACACAAGTCTAATATAAGTGTCTTGAAGAAGCATGTTACATGGGATCTGTCTTTAGATTACTCTGTCTAACATGTGCTTAGCATTCACTGATTTTTTTTTGAAGTCATGAATGCATAAAAGAATAAGCAAATAAAATATACTAGTGATCATCAATTATGAATTTCTACAAGGTTCAGTTCTGGGATTTAACAAGAGTTAGTTTGATTCTTGAGCACCTCTGAAATTTTAGGACATGTTGAGAGGTTTATCCACCTAGATTAGGCTGCCATGATTGATAAGTTACCCTGACTGTGCAGAAGAAAGGCTTTAGCAAAGAGTTGCTGGAAAGGTTCTATGGCTATTACAGCAATGGTTAAGTAGAATTCCTATGTTAGGTAACAAGTATCAGCCATTCTTCCTGTACATCACTTGGAATTTGACATCTAGACAATTCAGAAATTTTACCTCTAGTATAAATGTTTAAATAAAAACAGTATGATTACATATATATGTACAAACATGCTGACATTATATATCACATGATGTAGTTAGAAAATAAACATCCCTAAGATAAGTTTCCAGTGAGTTTAGTTAGATGACCCTAAGGGCAGGTGTTCTAGCCGTGCTACAGATATTTTGCATCTAGGAAAATGCATTATAAACAAACTGTCAAATATAGCTTCTTCCAAAGGATACACAATCCCAAGGAGCCATTGATTTGCACATTGCTTAGCAACATAATCATAACATTTCTAAAATTTAGAAACTGAGGATGCAAAAGATATAACCCTGTGGTTGGTTTCATGCCCTGTTGTGAGGTGTGGAGACATTTTTTCTGTTATATGCAATGAGCAACTTAAAAAATACAGTCCAAGTAACTTATTTTTATGTAGTTTTTCTGAGGAGCATATTTTTTAAAATAGTTTTGAGAGTTTCCTGCATTCTATATCTCTTATTAGATTTGCTATGACCCCATGGTGAGAGGAATGACTAAAATCTGGGGGGAAATAATTAGAATTTAAAGTGTCTTTGACATATTTGAGAAATGGTGAGTAGTAATGCTTTGTGTTACCTTCATTCTCCAATATATTGCTTGATCTGACTGCTAAAAACAGAATACAGAAAATTCATTTGAATTTCAGCAAGAGTAATTTGGATCAAGAATAAAAAAACTCTTTCTGGTTCAAAGAGAAGTTAGACATGAAAGTGGATTACTGATGAAAGCTGTATTTTCCTATTCACTGAAAATCATTAAATATGGACAAACCATGATTTGAACCAAAAAGTTAAGGTATAGATATTGGAGTAAAATTGATGGTCAAACTCTAAATGACTGTTTCCTCTTTTGCCTGCTTTATATATCAATATTTTCTTTTATTAACTTTAGACAAATAAATGAATGCATAGTGTATCTATATGCCATAATTATTTTAATAAAATCATAGAGTTGTTGTTTATTGTAAATTAGAAGTTTTTGGTGAAGTGGTTTAGGTGAAATTTCCAGACAACCTACATGACAGTGACAAACCAAGCAATCAGTCTTCTCTCTTGGGCATTTTAAATGTAAAGCACAGAGTTCTTTTAGGGAAAGAAGTTGACATATACACAGGCAATCAGCCGTCTCTTACTGATGACACTCTATAGTAGAGAATTTGGCCTTGTCCAAAGAGAGGTCTACACTTTGCCCTTTGGCTTCTAAGAGGTGACCTATGTCATATATGAGCCATGTGCCTTTGTTTGGGTGAGGACTGACCACATCCAGTAAACACAGAGTAGGGGCTGGCCACGCCAGAAAGACCAACACGTGATTTTGGATAGGAGCTTTGGGTCATGCAGTATCAGTGGACCCAGAGACTGAGTTCAGTTATGTGGGCAATCAGTCCATTAATCAATCATGTCTACATGATCAATCTCCAATAAAAACTCTGGATATCAAGACTCAGGTGAACATTGTTGGTTTGCAGCACTCGGGGCATATTGCCACGAGTCTGGGAGGGTAATGCTGCCTGAGGACAACAGAAGCTTCAGATTTGGAATGCTCTCAGATTCTGCACCATGCGTCTCTCCCTGTGGCTGATTCCTATTTGTATCCTTTCCCTGTCATAAACCATAGTCGTGCATATAATGCCTTTGAGTGAGTTCTGCAAATCCTTCTAGTGAATTATTGAACATGAGCATGGTTTGGGGAAACCCCCAAACCTGTCAGAAATGAGAGCAGTCTTAGTACTGTGCCTTCAAACTTTGCATTTTGGCCAGCTCTGGGTAGACTTGTAAAGAATTATTTCAATCTAAATTTCAAGAAAACAGAGCTTTCTAGAGAAAGGTAGAATATAGACTTGAAGGAGAAAATGATTGCCCTTTAACCTCTTTATAATCATACAAACACAAAGGCCTAGCAGCTTCCATACAATTGTGGAATAATGTCATTTTGGTCCTTTTTCTACTTTAAGTGAAACTAAGTAACATTCCTAATCACTGCTAGTATTGTTCATTAAGTTAGGGTGCAGGGAAAAATAATATGAAAGTAAGTTGCTACAGTTTCCTCTTCTATAGGTGGTTATGAAATCAAAGTAATCCATTTACTTAGTAAATGGATTAAAACACCACCCACAAAAGTGGACTCTAATATTTTCACAATTAAAAAGGCCCATCAAACATTGTGTGTCATTTTAAATGGTAAAATGGTATACTGTACAAAGTACTAACCACTCTGCTAATTGCTCTACATAGACTACGAGTTTATCATTAAACGAACCCTGTGAGGTAGAATGCTAATTTTATTCCCCTTTAGAGGTGAGAAAATTGAGAAAAGCAAAAGTTAAGTTACTTGTTTATTGACCCAACATGCCATATTGAAAACTTATAAGCAACTAAAAACATTTTTAGATGGTGTTTGAAGGCAATAAAACATCTTTTTAAAAATTTTTATTTTACTTTTTTATTTTTTTGCGGTACGCGGGCCTCACACTGTTGTGGTCTCTCCCGTTGTGAAGCGCAGGCTCAGCGGCCATGGCTCACGGGCCCAGCCGCTCCACGGCAAGTGGGATCTTCCCGGACTGGGGCACGAACCCCTGTCCCCTGAATTGGCAGGCGGACTCTCAACCACTGTGCCACCAGGGAAGCCCTAAATTGTTATTTTATATTGGAGTATAGTTGATTAACAATGTAGTGTTAGTTTCAGGTGTACAGTAAAGTGATTGAGTTATACATATACAAGTATCTATTCTTTTTCAAATTCTTTTCCCATTTAGGTTATTACAGATTATTGAGCAGAGTTCCCTGTGTTATACAGTAGGTCCTTGTTGGTTATCCATTTAAAATATACTAGTGTGTACATGTCAATCCCAAACTCCCAATCTATCCCTGCTCCCTATCCTTCCCCCTGGTAACCATAAATTCCTTCTCTAAGTCTCTGAGTCTATTTCTGTTTTGTAAATAGGATCATTTGTATCATTTTTTTTTAGATTCCACAGATAAGTGATATCACATGATATTTGTCTTTCTCTGTCTGACTTACTTCACTTAGTATGATCATCTCCATGTCCATCCATGTAGCTGCAAATGGCATTATTTCATTCTTTTTAGTAGCTGAGTAATAATTCCATTGTATATATGTACCACATCTTCTTTATCCATTCATCTGTCGGTGGACATTTAGGTTGCCTCTTTAATCCTTCAAATGTAATCATACAATTAAAAATGAGCATTGGACAATTTCCTAACTAGAAATAAGAAATAAGGGGCTAGAATAAGGATATAGTTATGTCACACCAGAGTGTCTTTTTTTTTGGCCACACCACACAGCTTGCAGAATCTCAGTTCCCCTACCAGTAATCGAACCTGCGCCACAGCAGTGAAAGCCCAGAATCCTAACCACTGGGCCAACAGGAAACTCCCCACACCAGAGTGTCTTTGCCTGAAGACCAAGACTCACCAGTGAGAATCACACAGAATCAAAAAGAAAGAGAAATTAAAAATGCTCAAGAACTAACTCTTTTCTTAGTCATTTATATTTAAAAATGAATTTTTAAAATAAATTTACCTTTCAGATCTGTTTCTCCTTAAAAATGTCATTGCATATTTTATATATGTTTTAATATATTTTTATGTCTCCTTTATGTGTTCTGCGTGGAACTTTATTCCATCATTTGAAGAAACCGGAACACATGAGAAATAAAATGAATAAAAATAGTATAAAGAAAGTAATGAGGTTAACACAATAAATCATGCTTTTGAGGTCTTGTCAGATGTTGTCTATAAATGCCTCTGAGGGTGCTCCCCAAACACCATGATACAGTAAGGTTAGGACGCTACATACCAACTTCATTTGTAAACCTGACAGAGAAAATTTAAAAAGATATAACTAGAAAAAAAAAAGTCATGACTCAAAAAATGTAATAGCAGAGAGATTTTCAGAACTTAAGATAATCATGGGTATTCCACAGTACAAAGTTGTGGCAGGAAAGGGCTGCATCCCCCTCCCTTGTGTCTAAATCTTAACCTATGAATTGTTCTTAAAGTGAAGTTTGTTGGCTCTGGATCAACGTAAAGATAAAGGTCCAGCTTCTGCTACTTCTTCCTTCCTCTTCCACTGGCTTGATACAGACAAGCTTGATAATTTTGGAAGTCATGTGTTGAGACTAGCAGAACCATAAGGTAGAGGGATTCTAATACCTGAATCAACACTTGGATGAGAACTGATCAGGCTTATTTGTTTAATAATTAATGTGAACAAAAAATAAACTTTTATCGTGTTCAAACAATTATATATTATAAGGTAGGGTAAGCCTAATTAATACACCTTTTGAAGACAACATCCATCAACGTGCAGTCCATGGAACATTATTTCCATATAACATAGCATTGTTTATTCATTCATTTGATCATTCATTTACTTATTTGTTAAATTTGTATTATTAGGTGTCTCATTACTTTCCAGGGGTTTGAGGCAACAATAGAAAATTAAAAAAGTAAATATGATTATTTCAGATAGATTTAAATGTATTGAAAGAGTATGTCAAGAATATATAAAGCAGTATTTTTTTTAAATTATAAATAGTATTAGGGGATACATTATAATTATTGATCTCATAAAACCTCTGTGAGAATTGTAATTAAAACTGGAGATTGAAGAAAGATACATGCACCCTTATGTTCACAGCAGCACTATTTACAGTAGCCAAAACATGGAAACAACCTAAATGTCCATCGATAGATGAATGGATAAAGAAGATATGATACATATATATAATGGAATACTACTCAGCCATAAAGAAGGATGAAATAATGCCATTTGCAGCAACATGGATGCAACTAGAGATTCTCATACTAACGGAAGTCAGAAAGAGAAACACAAATACCATATGATATCACTTATATGTGGAATCTAAAATATGACACAAATGAACCTATCTACAAAACAGAAACAGACTCACAGACATAGAAAATGGACTTGTGGTTGCCAAGGGGGAGGGAAGGACGGGGAGTTTGGGATTAGCAAATGTAAACTATTACATATAGAATGGATAAACAACAAGGTCCTACTGTATAGCACAGGGAAGTATATTCAATATCCTGTGATAAACCATAATGGAAAAGAAGATTTAAAAAAAGAATGTCTATATGTGTATAACTGAGTCACTTCGCTGTACAGCAGAGATTGGCACTACATTATAAATCAACTATACTTCAATAAAAAGTAAATAAAATTTAAAAAAACTGGAGATTGAAAAAGAGTCAGGCAAGTAGATACCTAGGCAAGAGTTCTCCAGGAAAAGGAACTAATATGTGAGGCAGCCCTATGGGAGTTTCTTTAATAGCAAGGAGTTACTCAATTCTGGCTAAAATTGAAATGCAGATAAAAAAATATGATTTCAAATTTTTCATGCAGTTCATATTTTTTTCCACAAAGGAAGTTTAAAGAAGTAATATTTTTGAATAATGTTAGATAAAAAATATTTTGCTATAAAACAATCCCTTAGCTTTACTTCAATTTTATATGGTAAACATAAGTTTAAAAATTCGTAGTTTGTATAACAATTGCAAATTTAATTGAACCCATTCAAGTAATGCACATTTTCTTATATTTTTCTGTATTAATTTTGACTTTTCTGTACTTGTGTAATGTGCTTCTCTTATTTTTACATAGCTAAATTCATTCTAAAATAAGATAAAATAAAAATTTAGAGACTCAGTTTTACCTGGTGTGAAGGTTAATTTTATGTCAACTCGGCTAGGCTATGGTGCACAGTTGTTTGGTCAAACACCAGTCTAGGTGTTGCTGTGAAGACATTTGTTAAATGTGATTGACATCTAAATCATAGACTTTGAGTAAAGCAGATTACCTTCCATGAAGTGGGAGGGCTTCACACCATCTATGGAAAACTTTAAGAGAAAAGACTGAGGTCCCCTGAAGGGGAAGGAATTCTGCCTCCATGTTGTCTTGGACTTGAGACTACAACACAGACTGCTGCAGGAATTTCCAGTCTGCTGGCCTTCCCTGTGGGTTTTGGACATGCCAGCCCCACAATCACATGAGCCAGTTTCTTAAAATTAATATTTTCTCTCCCTCTCTCTCTCTCCCCCAATATGCTATTGGTTCAGTTTCTCTGAAGAAATCCGACTACTACTAATACATTTGACTATAAAGTATCTGCCTCATCGTGAAATTTGACTTTTGTTAGATCAACCCAAGATCAAATACATCTCAGGGCAGAAAATTCTTTACTAATGCATTAAGAATTCTGAAACACAAAGCGCCAAAACAGGTTCTATGGTGGTTATAGGAATTAATGAATCATTGCATAGTAACTGTGAAAAAAAAAGATTCAAAGAATATGAGATTGAAAAGCACTGCTTAAAAAAATACACAAGCATCTATTTAATGCCTTCTAGTCTAGCAAATATTTATAAGGATGATTTACTCTTTCAAATGAAGAGTTTCTACATATTGCAATTATAATATTAAGATTATTATTTTAAAGTTTATTTTTATTTCTATACATATTTTTCCCATTAAATAACCCACTAGATTGTGTTATGAATCCTGAGAACAAAAGATATGTCAAGGATTTATCACATAAACCTGAGAACTTTGCACTTATTTTTTTCACAGCTACTCAGAATGATCATCTGTGGGTTGAAGCTGCTGCATATATGAAATGAATGAATGCTCTTTGAGGAATGCAAAGCAGAATTCTTTGTTCTAGTGGTGTAGGAATTGTGCTGACAGTGAAATATTTATAAGGTAATTTTAAGTTAGATGTACTTGATAAATGCTTTGTGATGATAAAATTCACTTGATTATAAAGAAATATTTTTATTGAAACATAGTTCTTTTACAATGTTGTATTAATTACTGCTGTCCAGCAAAATGATCCAGTTATACACACACACATATATATATATTTTATATATTTTTTATATTGTTTTCCATTATGGTTTATCATAGGATATTGAATATAGTTCTCTGTGCTATACAGTAGGACTTTGTTGTTTATCCATTCTACATATAAAAGTTTACATCTGCTAAGCCCAACTTCCCACTCCATCCCTCTTTCAACCCCGTCCCCCTTGGCAACCACCAGTCTGTTCTCTGTGGCTGTGATTCTGTTTCTGTTTCATAGATAGGTTCATTTGTGTCATATTTTAGATGCCACATATAAGTGATATCATATGGTATTTGTCTTTCTCTTCCTGACTTATTTCACTGACTATTATAATCTCTAGTTGCATAAAGAAATATTTTAGACTTTGAAAAAGATGATAGCATGTTGAAGAGACATCATAAGTTCTTTAACAGCTGATGAGTTAGATGGGCCTCTGTGAGGCTCCTGGGCTCATGGGTGTGTTCCAAGAGTGAGCTTCCTGAGAAAGTAAGGTGAAAGTACTGCTCAGACAAATGTATGGACACCAAGACGGGGAAAGAGGAGGTAGGATGAATTGGGAGATTGTGATTGACATATATACACTACTATGTATAAAATAGATAACTAGTGAGAACCTACTGTATAGCGCAGGGAACTCTACTCAGTGCTCTGTGGTAACCTAGATGGGAAGGAAATCCAGAAAAGAGGGGATATATGTATATGTATGGCTGATTCACTTTGCTGTACAGCAGAAACTAGTATAAATTGTAAAGCAACTATATTCCAATTAAAAAAAAAAAAGAAAGTACCTCTCAGTACGATGATCTGCCTCTGAAATAATATAGCACCATCACCCCCACACTCTATTGCTTGAAGTTGTCTCAGGTGTCTTCCCAGATTCAAGACATGAGGGTGAAGAATAAATCCCAGTACTTGATGTGAGGCATGTCTGAATCAAGAGTCACCTTGTGAGATCATGTAGAATGGGAGTGATCATTGTGGTCATCTTTAGAAAATATAATCTGTTGCAGGGATATAGTAGAGACATTAAAACTTCCATAGTTGTGGGAAGAATTCAGATAGTGAAGTTCTGAACATGAGAACTAGATGATCAGAGTTGCCATGGACTTAGTCAATCTGAGAAGCCCAGTGTTGGTGTTGCCGATCTGGGACAGTCTACGGGAAGCTATGGTGACTGCTGTTACACTACCCGGCATTTAGTGATGGGGCCGTGCTGCTCTTATTCTGCAGGGCTGGCAGTCCACAGCCAGCACTGTATACAGAGCAGAGGGAGAGAGGACCAGCTGGGACGTGGGGAGCAGCCCTGCGGCTGTTTGTCATGTCGTGTCATGAATCTAACCATGATAACCTTCAAGCAGTCATGGCATCTGCCTTCCTTCCATCTCTAAAATATTGTACCATTTACTTTTGTAAGTTATGAGAAATATAGTTCCCTCTTAACAAATTTGCCACTATGCAAAGCACCCCACTGAACCTAATGTGATCCGCTGAGAAGAAGGTAACATAGGTGGAGTGTGCACATTTCAACAGGCCCCTGAACAAACTTTCTTCTCAAGCTGCTCTAGTTGAGCACAGTTTTGTTTTTTTTTTTTTTTTTGATTTTGACGCATTGTCTTATTTTATTCAAATAGCAGTCTGCTCACACATGGTCCAAGAACACCCAAATAACAAAGCAAAGATTGGTCTTCAAACGTTGTAGCCAATGATGCCACGCTTGTCTATCTCGCCAACATAAAACCACATCCACACCTCAGTGGCCACCAAACCATTCAGTAAAGCTTCCTTAACTGTAAGCTGTTTGAAGCTACCAGTTTGAGCACTATTGATAATTTTTTTCAAGATCTGAATAGCTGTAGGGATCTCAGCAGGGGTTGGAGGAACCAGCTCAACCTTGGCATAGTGCCAAAATGTGGCCAATCGAGGCTTCGAGTGAGTCACAGCAGTACTGACCAGCGCCAGGGCCTTCTCCGCGAGGTTACGGGCAAACTGGGCCATGGTTCTAGGACGGAAAGCCCATCGTGCCGACTGGCCGGCTGAATGACACCTCTCCTTTCTTACTGTTGATAGATATGCCCACAAGCAATTTTGCAATATTTTTAAAAAATAATCTAAGAGACTTCCCTGGTGGCGCAGTGGTTAAGAATCCGCCTGCCAATGCAGGGGACACGGGTTCGAACCCTGGTTGGGGAAGATCCCACATGCCGCGGAGCAACTAAGCCCATGCACCAAAACTACTGAGCCCACGTGCCACAACTATGGAAGCCCACGCACCTAGAGCCTGTGCTCCGCAGCAAGAGAAGCCACCTCAATGAGTAGCCCATGCACCTCAATGAAGAGTAGCCCCAGCTTGCCCCAGTTGAGTAGCCCCAACTAGAGAAAGCCCTCATGCAGCAATGAAGACCCAACACAGCCAAAAATAAATAAATAAAAAAAAAATAATCTCTGAGTTTAACCTTGGAATTCCTGAGAATAATGAGGGTCATTGAAAATAGATCACAAATTAGTGCTGAAATGTAAAGATTCTGAGCTTGTTATTTAGTTTCAAGGTGTCTTAAACTTTATGTAAATGAAAGAAGAATCATTGTCCAATATATCAACACATATTTTTGGTCTCTTACTCTGTGCCCAGTACACAAAAAAGGGTACAAAAACAGAAGGCATGACATTTGTCTTAAAATTACGTACATGGTTTACAAGGAGACAGAATAGACACAAATGGGAGATTCAGATGATGATAAATAGGTTACCATTAAAAGCTAATATGTATGTTACAGATATCAATGTAATAAAAATTTCAAAAAGAAATTTTTGTTAAGGACACATTAGAACACTTCTTGCAAGAGGGATAGAACTGGGTTTTGATGATCAGATAAGATTTGGAGATGTGAAAAGGATTCAGGCACACATTACTTGGGTGATATGAAGAATTAATGATTTGAACAACCAAATGGTGAATTTAGTTCTTTTCTCCTTAAGCGTCTGAAATCTGTAAAACAGAGCATAAATGAAGATGTGAAGGATAGGTTTTTTTTTTTTTTTTGAGAGGATGACTGAGATTGTACATGACTTACTATAAGTCCTGGGAAACTTAAATGGAAGTTAAGTGGTCATGAACACTGCTGAAAATTCCTAAACAAATTTATGGGACTTATTTTCTTTTTAAATCCTTTTTATAAGCCTGCATACACAAACTCAAATTACAGTCTGTGGGCAGATAATTGAAGCTCTTGGTTCCTTTTATTGAGGATAAGTTCACTCATTTTCTATAGCATCACAATAGTTTCAGTATTGCTTAATCATGCTAAGCTTTAGCATTTAAAGCACTTTACATAATATAATTTTACTACGGCACAAATTAATGTTTCAAAGTCTTCTCCAACAAGTGTATAAAATATATGAGGATACAGTACCATTTAGGAAGAGCAGCAGTAATGTGACTATCAAGACTCATTTCTTTTAGTATTCTGGTTCTCCCCAAATAACGTCTACTGGCTCTCTGAATTACCTTGGTTGTTTCCCTTTGTTGCTTTGACTAGCAAACTATAACAAATTTTCTTCTATTCAAACACAAACACTTCTTTCTAATTTCTGTGCTGAGCTTTCCAGTTTTTTTAATATTTCCCTTCTTTGGGGTTTTCATAAACAATATATTATGGTAATGATATTAATGATCTGTTCTCTCTTCTGCTTTTCAGATCTGTGACAGGCTAGTTAATCTTCAGCGGAATATGCAAATAGAACTTCTGAATTTGGCCTGCAGATACCTTTGAGACGTAAGTGTAAAAGTTAACTTCACTAACAAAATAAGTGCCTGCAGAAGCTTTCCTATTTCGCGGTTAGTATATTGAATGTATCATCAGTTACATTTAAGAAACGTTATTTAATTCAGACATTGATTGATTGATTGTGCTTTAAATGTTTACCTTGAGTCTGAGTCTCTAAAAAGACACAGTATTTCCAAAGACTTCTCAAAATACTTTCAATAGTGATACAAGTAAATCTATGAGTTTTGCATTTTTACTGCCAGATGCTGAGAAAAGTGAGGAAGACTTCATGAGAGAAAAGCAATGTTGGATTAATATTTGTTCTTTCTTTGTCTAACTTTCAAGGAAAAGGGTCCTTTTTAGGATCTTAGTTGCAGTCATTCAAATTATTAGTAATGCAACCTTTTTGCAAATCAAAATATATTTATTAACGTATTTGCTCCCATGGTGACTAAAAAGAAAGGAAAAAGCATTCTGTGCAATATTAATTGTAATGTTGTTTGAAGTTTAAAATTCTCAGACTATTTTAAAACTTAATTTCACAGATAATAAGCACTTAAATAGTGGCTCCTCGTGTCACTGAAATGCAATTCCATGCGAAACTTAAATCTTTCTTTGACTCTCCAGAGATAAAATTGGGTATGGCATAAACCTTTGATGACACAATAGCAATTGTAGCTTGCAAAACCATTTTGATTGACTGTGTACCTGGTTATAGGTTGGATTCGCTGGGCAACAAATTTTGAGATGGAGATTAGCATGCAGGATGTTTGCTAAGGAGTGCTTTTGGGATCCACCCTGTGTAAGGGAGAAAAGAAAGCAGAGGTTCAGCTGTGAAGTCATCCTAATAAAGACCTCCACTGACCTCCACAGGGGCCATGGACCTGGGATTCAAAACTATCTCAAGTTAGGGTGAGGGATCCAGGCCTTTTCTTCTCATGTTGATAGTAATTAGAGGTAGAGTGCCTCTGGATGGATGTGTAACCTTAGAGAGGCAGGTATTTTTATCTGAGGCAGTCCCCGAGGAGGCTGGACATGGAGAGCTGTTTTCTGGCAAGACTCCCAGCAAATACAGGAATATTTCCATCGTTCTGAAGATCATATTCTCCATCACAATTCTCCTTATAGATTCTCTGCTGGGAGCAGCTCTTTCAAGATTCTAGTGGGTGTCTCTTCCTGGGGAAAATTAGCAACGGAAGGTAGATAGGACACATTGCAGCCCCCATCACTGTAATGATCCCTTCTCCCCTATCCATTCTAGACACCCCCCTCACCTTTAGCAAAGACCCCTGCTGGTCACAGTGGTTTACTTGTTTGTCATGACACAGACTCTTCTCCTTGAGGGGTCTGACACCCTGTTGTCAGACCGAGCAGGGAGAGAAGTCCTGGGATGAGAAACACCTGGGTGACTGGCGCTGGCGGCCCCTCTTCCAAGACTCCTCCATAAGAAGTCTGGCTCACACCACCTATCAAGCAAACCCCAATCCTTGTGGATGCCTCATCCCCCCAGGCTTCCTCCCAGCTCCGGGTCACAGCGCAGAGATACCTCTCCCCTGGGAGCCCAGCCAGGTACAGGGGGATGTGCTCTGACTGAAAGGTTGTGCAGGGGAGGGACTTCCCTAAGCCAGAAGAGGTGGGGGTGAGCTGCACCTGCGTGGGCCACAGATCCAGAGCCTTCCAGTGTGCCAGTGTCCCGGGTTAGGGTTAGGGTTAGGGTTAGGGTTGGGGTTAGCCCACCCCAATGTGGGCTTCTGGTGTGGAACACTGTGGCCCCAATCAGATGTCTGCCAAGGTCCAAGGCCACAGCAACCCAAATGTGACACTGCATGTCCTCGGGACCAGTAGTTCCTCCCGGCAGCTGCAAGTTTGTCCCAGGAGATTGTCTCTACCTGTTCCTCAAGTCTTTCCCCTGAAGAACAGCCTCGGGGCATTCTTCTCCCTATCTGACCAGACCAGATGCCCACAGCCTGTGATGGGGGAGCTGGTCCTTTCCCCTGGGTCCCTCCAGCAGGAATTAGTCTCCTCTTTTGAACACCATGAGGACGCTGAGAGCAGGGACACAGTCTGAGTGGGTGGAGTGTGGGGATTCCCGGGAACGTGAGGAGGGTGCAGCTAAAGCCCGCAGGGCTATAGGCACAGAGAACACAGATTCCCCAAATGGCTCACTGGGATTGATGATAAATTGGGCCACTCCTATTTCCACTTCCTGGGTCCCTGGCACATGTGGTCCACCTACTGGGGACATAACAGCATGTAAAGGTCTTCTGTTTAAAGTGCATAGTGTGCCCTGGAGGATGGTGTGTCATCCTTGTAAAGTATTACCTCTGAGCTGGTGCTTCAGCGCTACCTTTAATGGGCTGTTCCGGTGCTTTATCAGGCTGATAGCTTCTGGGTGCTGTGGTTTGTGACATGAGCAGTGGATTCCATGCTCATAGACCCACTCTCACACGTCCTTTGCTATAAGACAAGCCCTTTGGGGTCTGATGCAATATTATGAGGGAAACTGTCAATGAATCAAGCACTCTCTAAGCCCTCAAATAGTGGTTTTGGGTGAAGCTGTGGGCAGGAAAGATAAACCCATACCTGGACTATGTATTTATTTCTGTTAAAATAAACAGGTAGCCCTTCATTGAAAGAGGTCCAGTGTAGTCAGTTTGCCACCAAATGGCCAGTTAGTCTTCTCAAAAGATGGTGCATATTGGGGGGCCCGTTTGTTATCAGTGTGTACCTCTAGAGCAGCAGAAGCTAGATCAGCCTCGGTAAGTGGGCACCCATGCTGTTGAGCTCATGTCTAGCAGCTCCCATCTTTGTCACCATGGCTACTTGGTTCATGCACACATTATGCCAGCAACCGGGTGACTAACACTAGAGACCGGCTGACATCAACCGGCCAAGGAATTTTGTCCACCTGGGTTGTTGAGTGCCTTTGCCCTGGGCATGCCTTAATTTCTTTTTCACTTATTTCTGATCTGATCTTTATGATTTCTTTCCTTCTGCTAACTTTCGGGTTTTTGTTCTTCTTTCTCTAATTGCTTTAGGTGTAAGGTTAGGTTTTTTATTTGAGATGTTTCTTGTTTCTTGAAGTAGGATTGTATTGCTATAAAATTCCCTCTTAGAACTGCTTTTGCTGCATCCCATAGGTTTTGGGTCAGCGTGTCTTCATTGTCATTTGTTTCTAGGTATTTTTTGATTTCCTCTGATTTCTTCAGTGATCTCTTGGTTATTTAGTAGTGTATTGTTTAGCCTCCATGTATTTGTATTTTTTACAGATATTTTTCCTGTAATGGATATCTAGTCTCATAGCGTTGTGGTCGGAAAAGATACTTAATACAATGTCAATTTTCTTAAATTTACTAAGTCTTGATTTGTGATCCAAGATATGATCTATCCTGGAGAATGTTCCATAAACACTTGAGAAGAAGTGTATTCTGTTGTTTTTGGATGGAATGTCCTATAAATATCCATTAAGTCCATCTTCTTTAATGTATCACTTAAAGCTTGTGTTTCCTTATTTGTTTTCATTTTGGATGATCTGTCTATTGGTGAAAGTGGGGTGTTAAAGTCCCCTACTATGACTGTGTTACTGTCTATTTTCCCTTTTATGGCTGTTAGCATTTGCCTTATATATTGAGGTGCTCCTATGTTGGGTGCATAAATATTTACCATTGTTATATCTTCTTAGGTTGATCCCTTGATCATATGTAGTGTCCTTTGTCTCTTGTAATAGTCTTTATTTTAAAGTCTATTTTGTCTGATATGAGAATTGCTACTCCAGTTTTCTTTTGATTTCCATTTGCATGGAATATCTTTTTCCATCCCCTCACTTTCAGTCTGTATGTGTCCCTAGGTCTGAAGTGGGTCTCTTGTAGACAGCATATATATGGGTCATTCAGCCAGTCTATGTCTTTTGGTTGGAGCATTTAATCCATTTACATTTAAGGTAGTTATCGATATGTATGTTCCTATTACCATTTTCCTAATTGTTTTGGGTTTGTTATTGTAGGTCTTTTCCCTCTCTTGTGTTTCCTGCCTAGAGAAGTTCCTTTAGCATTTTTTGTAAAGCTGGTTTGGTGGTGCTGAATTCTCTTAACTTTTGCTTGTCTGTAAAGGTTTTAATTTCTCTGTTGAATCTGAATGAGATCCTTCCTGGGTAGAGTAATCTTGGCTGTAGGTATTTTCCTCTCATCACTTTAAATATGTCCTGCCACTCCCTTCTGGCTTGCAGAGTTTCTGCTGAAAGATCAGCTGTTAACCTTATGGGGATTCCCTTGTATGTTATTTGTTTTTTTTCCCTTGCTGCTTTTAATATTTTTTCTTTGCACTTAATTTTTGATAGTTTGATTAATATGTGTCTTAGCGTGTTTCTCCTTGGATTTGTCCTTTATTGGACTCTCTGCCCTTCCTGGACTTGACTATTTCCTTTCCCATATTAGGGAAGTTTTCAACTATAATCTCTTCAAATATTTTCTCAGTCCCTTTCTTTTTCTCTTCTTCTTCTGGGACCCCTATAATTCGAATGTTGGTGCATTTAATGTTGTCCCAGTGTCTCTAAGACTGTCCTCAATTCTTTTCATTCTTTTTTCTTTATCCTGCTCTGTGGTAGTTATTTCCACTATTTTATCTTCCAGGTCATTTATCCATTCTTCTGCCTCAGTTATTCTGTTATTGATTCCTTCTAGAGAATTTTAAATTTAATTTATTGTGTTGTTCATCATTGTTTGTTTGCTCCTTAGTTCTTCTAGGTCCTTGTTAAATGTTTCTTATATTTTCTCCATTCTTTTTTCAAGATTTTGGATCATCTCTACTATCATTACTCTGAATTCTTTTTCAGGTAGACTGCCAATGTCCTCTTCATTTGTTTGTTCTGGTGGGTTTTTACCTTGCTCATTCATTGGCTGTGTGTTTCTCTGTCTTCTCTTTTTGCTTAACTTACTGTGTTTGGGGTCTCCTTTTCGCAGGTTGTAGGTTTGTAGTTCCTGTTGTTTTGGGTGTCTGCCCCTAGTGGGGAGTTGGTTCATTGGCTGGTGTAGGCTTCCTGGTGGAGGGGACTGGTGCCTGTGTTCTGGTGGGTGAGGCTGGACCTTGTCTTTGTGGTGGGCAGGACCATGTCCAGTGGTGTGTTTTGGCGCGTCTGTGACCTTAGTATGATTTTAGGCAGCCTCTCTGCTAATGGATGAGGTTGTGTTCCTGTCTTGCTAGTTGTTTGGCATAGGGTGTCCAACACTGTAGCTTGCTCGTTTTTGAGTGGAGCTGGGTGTTAACGTTGAGATGGAGAGCTCTGGGAGATTTTCACTGTTTGATATTACATGGAGCTGGGAGGTCTCTAGTGGACCAGTGTCTAGAACTCGGCTCTCCCACCTCAGAGGCACAGGCCTGATACCCAGCTGGAGTTTGAAGACCCTGTCAGCCACTCGGGTCAGAAGAAAAGGGAGAAAATAAGAAAGAACAAAAGAAAGAAAGAAAGAGAGAGAGAGGGAGGGAGGGAGGGAGAGAGAGAGAGAGAGAGAAAGAAAGAAAAAAAAGTAGAATAAAAAATTAAGTTATTAAAATAAAATTTTTTTAAAGTATTAAAAATAAAAAAAGAAAGAAGAGAGCAACCAAACCAAAAAAGAAGTCCACCAATGATAACAAGTGCTGAAAACTATACTAAAAAAAAAAAAGAGAACCAAATCAATAAACAAATCTACCAATAATAATAAACTCTAAATACTAAACTAAGATAAATGTAAGACCAGAAACAAATTAGATGCAGAAAGCAAACCCCAAACCTACAGTTGCTCCCAAGGTCCACCACCTCAATTTTGGGATGATTCCTTATCTGTTCAGATATTCCACAGA
Source organism: Grampus griseus (assembly GCF_964374135.1). Lineage (NCBI taxonomy): Eukaryota > Metazoa > Chordata > Mammalia > Artiodactyla > Delphinidae > Grampus > Grampus griseus. Next base: position 9,615,775 of record NC_139017.1, read on the forward strand.
CGCAGGGTACATCAAGTTGACTGTGGAGATTTAATCCACTGCTCCTGAGGCTTCTGGGAGGGATTTCCCTTTCTCTTCTTTGTTCTCACAGCTCCCGGGGCTCAGCTTTGGAATTGGCCCCGCCTCTGCGTGTAGGTCGCCTTCAGGCTTCTGTTCTTCTCTCAGACACGATGGGGTTAAAGGAGCAGCTGATTCGGGGGCTCTGGCTCACTCAGGCCGGGGGGAGAGAGGGGTGAGGATGCAGGGCGAGCTTGTGGCGGCAGAGGCCGGCATGATGTTGCACCAGCCTGGGGCGCGCCGTGCGTTCTCCCGGGGAAGTTGTCCCTGTATCCCGGGACCCTGGCAGTGGCGGGCTGCACAGGTTTCCCGGAAGCGGGGTGTGGATAGTGACCTGTGCTCGCACACAGGCTTCTTGGTGGCGGCAGCAGCAGCCTTAGCATCTCATGCCCGTCTCTGGGGTCCGTGCTGCTAGCTGTGGCTCGCGCCTGTCTGTGGAGCTCATTTAGGTGGTCCTCTGAGTCCCCTCTCCTCGCGCACCCCAAAAGAATGGTCTGTTGCCTCTTCGGCAGCTCCAGACTTTTCCCCGGACTGCCTCCTGGCTAGCCGTGGCACACTAACCCCCTGCAGGCTGTGTTCACGCTGCCAACCCTGGTCCTCTCCCTGGGATCTGACCTCCAAAGCCCAAGCCTCAGCTCCCAGCCCCCACCCGCCCCGGCGAGTGAGCAGACAAGCCTCTCGGGCTGGTGAGTGCCGCTTGGCACTGATCCTCTGTGTGGGAATCTCCCCGCTTTGCCCTCCGCACCCCTGTTACTGCGCTCCCCTCTGCGGTCCCGAAGCTCCCCCCACCCCCGCTCCGCCACCCGCAGTCTCCGCCCGCGAAAGGGCTTCTAGTGTGTGGAAACCTTTCCTCCTTCACAGCTCCCTCCCACTGGTTTAGGTCCCGTCCCTATTCTTTTGTCTCTGTTTTTTCTTTTCCCTACCCAGGTACGTGGGGGAGTTCCTTGCCTTTTGGGAGGTCTGAGGTCTTCTGCCAGCGTTCAGTAGGTGTTCTGTAGGAGTTGTTCAACGTGTAGATGTATTTGTGGGGAGGAAGGTGATCTTGGCATTTTACTCCTCCGCCATCTTGAAGGTCTCCTGGTTCATATCGTACACAGCACCCCTACTGTGGGTCAGCAGATGTGTTTCCTTCTCGCAGTCACTCACGTGCACCGAGGCACCTGCCTGGCAAGCATTGCTGGTACCTGGCAGGGGGAAGAGAGAGGGTCTCACAGTGGAAATTAAATGCTCCTGCTCAGAAGTGACATTCACCAATCGGGACTCATTTTTCAGAACATGTTACATTGTTTCATGAATCACGTGAAACCACTGAGGCCTAGAAGTACAACCCCACCATGTATCTGGAGAGGAGGAAAGTCAGAAATATTTCAGGGACAGCACCAGTGACCATAGTGAGTACCACCAAGAGAGAGAAAATAAATTGTTATGTTGCTCCTTTCCCTTTAAGAAACGGAGGTGGAAGATGGATGTGCCTTATCAGGGCACGTTCATACGAAGGAAAGAGAACTGAGTGGAAAGTACGGAGCTCAGCTATTCTGCTTAATTGAAGGAAGGGAAGTACAAAAGTGAGAACGTCTTGAGGAAGAGAAACTGATCCTCCTGGGTGTCAGTAAATGACTTCTACAAAGAGAGAGAGGGTGGCATCTAATATTTATAACTGTTGGTGCGTTCATCCCCATTACAACCCCAAACTTCCCTACAGTCTGTCATACTGCAAAATACCTTGTATAAAGGCTTGTTTTCGTTTGTTCTGAATAAATTAAAGAGGTGGAGCTACACATCTATGTGGGCACAGAGAGGAGAGAGAGAGGGAGAGGAACCTTAAATTGAGAATGAAATACTAGGTACCAGAATGTGGAACAAGTGTCAGTCCTGGAAATTGCACATACTTGTGAGGGCGTTGAATTGCCCACAGAATTACAGGATACAGTAATCAAAACCATTTTATTTAAAACTCAAAGGCCTGAGTCACTTCAGCTGGGATCTGAATAATATTCTAATATATTGTCTCTCTGTTTGTGCTAGCCTGAAGTACACGCTTTACATCCGAAACCAAAGGAAATGGGAATAAAACATGTTATAGAATACTAAATAACCAAGAGAAACTGCATAGATTTTTCTACATTGATAACAAAGGAAGCATGGCAATTATATGAGAGAAAAATTTTAAAGCATATTTTACACACTTGGGTTTTTCCAGACTAATTTTGCTCCACAGCCAAGGTAACAATGCATGTTATTTACAGTCTACCTGTGCTTTGGATGAGAGGACACTGGATCATTTTAGCTTCAAATGCCTTTTATTTTTTGACACAAGCCTTTAAATTCACAATAGTCTGGATTGCTAAGAAAAAACTACTGTCTGCCTAAAACACCATGCTCTATAAAAGAGAATAATATCCCTTAGCTAAATGCTTTCACACACGGAGGATTTTAATCCTTCTGTTTTTCAGAAACATTACAGGAAACTTAAAGGAGGTCTTCTTGTTTTAGGAACATCAAAATATATCATTTGATTTTCCAGATGATTCACATAAACAAACAAACATTATTTTTAAAAAGATGTTTGTAAGAAGAAGTAAATGGGGAGGTTTTGAATGTAGTTCCTTTAGCCAGGCTTCTGACATGTGGAAGGGCCGGATGCTCACACAGATGAAACAGTCAGACAGCCTGCTTTTAAGATGCTCCCGTGGCCAGCATCTCCTCCTCCATCCTCATGATAAAGGTACACACCTATGTTTGGCTTGTGGGTATCACAGGCACCCACCTCCGTGTGGCTGCTCTCTCTATTCAAGGTAGATGGTCCCTCCTTTTTCCTGAACATGCAGCGCTGAGGGAGATCGCCCTGTACCTTATGTCAGCTCAGCACACTCAGGCTTCACACTTGAGAAGGTGAGGCTTGTAACGTCGAAATAAGAATTCTAAGTGGGCAATTTCAGGAAATTGAAGGGCAGTCAATGGACCTTCCCACTGCTCCCTTCTCTTCCTCTCTTACCTTTACTTCCCTGTGGGTGTTTTTAGCTCGGGGCCGAGTTACTGGCGAGCTCATGAATGACAGAAGTTAGGGACTGTCTTCCAACCGCAGCCCCAGCTGACTCCAGGGACCGCACTCTCTACAAGAATTTAACAGGAATACTGTGTTTCACTATGTGCAACTTCTGTAAAGATATCCAAATTTAAAGCATTTTCAAAGTAGCATGCAGATGCTGCTTTATAAAAAATGATCAAGTTTCAGCTCAAACATTACACTAAATCTTTTAAAAGGGAAGATGTTTAAGTTCTCTGATGTTTTTGCGTGGCTGTGTAGGTCCCATGATCATGTTAAAATTTGTAGACGTGAATGAAAAATATGTAGACTGTGAGCCTTACAAAGCTAATTACCGATTTTTATTCTTAGCTCAGTATCCCTCTATTATATATTTAAGCCATGAATATTCTTAATTTTTGTAACTGTTTATCAATACTTAAATCATCAAGTCATTTCATTATGACAATTTGGTGAAATGTGTGTTGTGGTTTTGAGAAAGATTCATAGGAAACAACACAAATTCCTAAAAATCAAGAGACCAATTTATTTGACATTGTTAATAACTTTTTTCTTCTTAAATGGGCCATTTCATAAGCCTTTAAGAAAGATCATTTTATATCTTTGGTTGCAATTGTTTTATGCATCTATTTTTTTTATTTGCTCTGCAAAGTCTAAGACCACTGCTATAGCTTTGCAATCTCAACTCCTAAGTCACTGAAATCTGAAATATCAGATTTCAGACTAGCATTTCATATGCTTCCATGTTTGTCTCAGAACAGCTTGGAATTTTTTATATTTATACTTTAGGCATAAATTAGATTAAATTCAAGGTGGCTTGGCCTTAGATACAATGATAAAATGGGGAAAATGTTATCATATCTCTCTCTCTAAAGTTTCTTCCCTCTTTAATATTATATATGTATACACACACATATATACAAATACAAGCATACAGATGTGCATATATACAAATACATAAATATATATGGCTACTTTTTTGATTCCTTGCTCCTTATTGTTCAATGATTCCTTGGTTTTACTCTGTCACCTGCTAGTCCTTTTTTTCTGAAAATATGAAAAGGAAAACAAAAGCTTAGGGAAACAAAATTTGCCGCCCTAAAATGTCTCTTTGGTGTGTAGCTTATTTCGAGCTGAAAACAATCAAGGCTCAAAGACTCAGGAAGAAACTTTGACCTTCCTGCTAACAGCCTAAAAGGATTTACATAGAGGGCCTATTACAGGAAGAGAGCTGTCACCAGAGATCTCTGTAATGAATAGGGGCTAGGTGTGGAGGGGGAAACCCTTAGAGATCAGGGTCCTCTCTGTGTCCCATCTCTCCAAGGCTCAGCAAACATTTATTTACCAAACATTTACTTTTCCCCCTCCATGTGCATTGCCTTCCTCCCCTTTGAGGTCCCAAACCACTACCCACAACATCCTCTTTTGTCTTCAGCTGAAGATGGTATTTAAGGTGAGGGTTTCAGCCATTCTGGTGAGTTACTCACTTTTCCTGGGTTTCTCCCATGTGTACATGTTACTAAGCTTTTGTTTGATTTTCTCCTGTTAATCTGTCTCATGTCAATTTAATTCTTAGAGCAACCAGAAGAACCTAGAAGGGTAGAGGAAAATTTCTTCCTCCCCAACAAAAGTAATGCCTTTCCTAATTTGTTTTTGGTTGTGGTTTAAAAAAAACAAAACAAAACAAAAAACTGCTTTTCTTCCACCTGCTAGGTGGCAAGTAAATGTTATTTTCAATTTGTGCTCACCTACTAATTCGAGTTAAGGAGATATCCGAATTGTTAGAAGACTAGAGTATGGGAGTTGTCTTCTCTGTCAACTGCAATAGAGGCAGCGTGAAAAAAGGCAACATCTGATGGGCCCTGAAATTAGGAAGGGCTTGCAAGGAAGAGAAGGTCCACATCTGCCCTATGAGAAGGGGCTGTTTAAATAACCCTTACTTTGGAGCCATCTTTACTGGAACCAAGAGAAAAGAAAGATGGGAGTTTGGTAAACCAATTGTCCCTTTAAAAAATTACCTAAGTGTAGGTTCAGAGTGAGACTCTTAAAGAAAATTGCCTTTATTCCTTTGAAAAATTTAGGATTTGCTGATAACAGCAGTTTTTGTGTCGCCTTGACATCAACTGCCCTACTTTTTCTAGATCATGTTATATATAGAACCAGGTTATGTTTCTCAGTTAAATACCACCTTTTGTGAGAAGCAAAAAGTGAAACAAGTAAAGATAAAGTAGTTGAAAATTTGAAGCCAAAAAGGATCACACAAATATGGGTGATTAACAACACCTAATATAGATACGACTCTTTTTCTTTCATAATCTATTGTTCACATTTTTTGACCCCTCCATTCTTAAGAAACAAGGTTATATAAAATGGGTAAAGCTGCTTCGTATCTTCATGATTCATTTTCATCATCTTTCATTTTTTTCACAGATTGGTCTTAGAATCATTGAAAAATCATGTTGAAGAAAACAATACTTCATGGTTGTTTATCAAATGGGAATCTGGAAATTTGAACCACTTTTACTAAAAGCTCGGAGCTTATCTCCCATAACCTTAAAAATGATGTTTTTCTTTCCATCAGTGTTTCTTCCTATCTGTTTGGGTTCAGAAATGATTACTATCTGATACAAAAAACGTGATCATTTTTTACATTTAAGACAGTATAGTAGAAAGAATTCAGGAGATGTTTTATCTAATATTCCACTTTCTATCAGTTAGGATTGTTATTAAATGTCTCTAAATGCAGATTTCTTTGTTTACAAAACAAGGAGTGGGCCAGACCCTCTCTGGGGCACTCCACTTACAACATCATAGTTCTTGTAAGAATTGTTTCATTTATAGACACTTTGCTTTTTATCAGTAATAAAAAGTTTCAGATCTTTATAAAATTCAATATTCAGCAATAATTCTATACTTCTGAGGTTGTCTAATCCCTCTCCGATATGAAACATAAAATAATATGAATTATGTGATATAGTTATGGAGATGGATATCAACTAAAAATTTAACTCTGGACAGTAGCCTAAAATCAAATCCAGGTTTTTAATTCTTTTAGTTTCTTATTCTATAAGTAACAAGAATGGTAACTTTTTAAAAATAAAATTCATTTACTTAGTTTGAACTGTTGAGTTTTAATAAAAAATATGCACTGTAGTTTAAATTATTGGGAGATTAAAAGTATAATGATTGTTTACAAGTTTGTATTTTTACTACTAATAATTTAGTCTGATTTTCTAAATTCTTATAAAATATTTATTAAATTGAAGAGTAGCTCAGAAAAAGTACAGTTCTCAATATTTCTTTCATTTTCCTCCCTTTGTCTTTTTTACTGTGGTTTTTGCACCCGAATAAAGTTATGCATCTAAACCGCTTTTCATTCCCATCTTCAGCCACTCACTGTCTGCCACCAAATGAAAGTTCTTAAGGCCAAGTGACCACAATCATTTTAAAAGAGACTTAAATTAACTTTGCAATGTCATAGAGTAGATTATTTAGTTAATATCGTGGTTATAACAAATGGAATTGAAAGAGAGAAAAACTCTGGAATGAGAAAAGCAAAGTGATGTAAAACAAAACAGTTCAGTAAATTCTAAATTAAATTGGGCTAAAACAACTTGAAAAGATCACAAATTTAAATCCTTTGATTTTTCTAAACTCTGCACTTTGGGAATCATTTATTTCATCTCCATTTTAATACAGAGTGCATTTTTTAACATTTGATTTATTGAGAATTATTTATAATTTTAAATGTTGAGAGTTTTATAACTGAAGAAGTTTTAGGCTTTGACCGTGACCCTTGATGTATATATGGATAGAAAATGGAAATTTTAAATGATGTTTTGTATTTCTACAAAGTATGGAAACTCTTAGCCTTTAACACATTATTTCAGTTCATATGCATATTTAAAGGCATCTAGATTATTCCTGGTGCCTAATAAACCTTGTCTCCATAGGTTTTAGATGCTCTTCTTGCTTTAGCAGAAGGAACCAGTTTTCCAGTGTTTAATTCTGTAGGTTTAATTCTTCTGTCTTAAAAGCCCTTCCAAGAATATGCCAGGGAATGTGATATTGGTCCAACTGTGCAGGCTCTTTTCTCTTTTATTTTATAACAGTTCTTGCAGTGCATGTGCTCTCCAGGATCAGTCTCTCAGCATGAATAATGGAGACCATTTTAATTGTCTTCCATTTAGATCTTAAATTCTCTGCTTGATTTTCTGATCTAATTATATAATGTGTATATTCATTATGGGTTGCAAAGGTTTTTAGTATGTTTCCTATTGCTAGGATCAGAGGATGACTCTCATATTCCTTTAATCCACATGACTGCTGGGCAAGACCTGCCTCTGAGAAGAAGTGGTATACTCGGTATCCATATAAAGTGATGTAACTGGCCTTGTTGAATATATATATTTATATATTCACTTTATTACATATATTTAATTTATATATTACATATTTTGAGATACTATATGACTTATATTGGGTTTTCCTCAAAGCAGACCTAGAAACAAATGTTTGAATGCAGGTAATTTATTTAGGAGTGATCATAGGAAGTATGAAAGAAAAAGAGGGAAAACAGAAATAGGGGCAAGAGAAAAGCCAAACAAATGTGCATTTATTAATGGTTTATCACTATGGTCAACTGGGACTCAATCCCATTGGAGGAATTTCTGAGAAACTTGCCTCTGAATTATCTTACCAGGCAATGGGAGACTAGGACACTGATGTACAGACTCCCACACTGGGCAGAAGATTGCTCTGGGAACATCTCCATCCCTCACACATCCCTGTCAGAAACTACAATTTCAGGTGCACTCAGGTACATCAAGGGGACATGAGATAAGTCACATTTCTCCTGATAGAGGTTGTTTGCCTGGTGGTGTGACCTACACCTTTATCCCTGAGGGGTATGAATTTCTGGTTACCTTGCCTTTGTCAGGCTATGGTGTCTATAATTGTTTCCTTAGTATTATCACTGGGCATGAGAACATCAAGAGATGCCACAGCATATTATTCAAGTTCCAAGACACATTTCTCCTTGTTCTCAATGTGAATCATCCACTCTAGATACTTATGATAGTAATTCCTTTCTTTGTATTCTTGTCCATTGGTGTGAAGTGCCCAAGATGATTTGGTATCAGTTGTAGTTTTGGGTTTAATGAAACTCTTTCTGCATCTTCTGGTTGAAGAAGCATCCCCCTGCTTCACCAACGCAGGGCACTAGGATGACTGACTTTTAGAGCCTAAAGTTGTGTGGGAAGGAAACAAAAATTCCCCAAATAGATCACTGAGAGTGGTGATAAGAGCCATTCCTACTTCTGCCCCATGGTTCTTGGTTCTATATGTTCTAGGTACTGGGCACAGAGCACCATCTAACTGTCGTTGACTCGGTGTTTATACTACATTCTGAAGGAGATTGTTCCAACTCAGCAGTGTCTCTTCCTATTTGTTACCTTAGATGAACCTTTGAGTCTTCATTCTAAAATTCATGGCATGAACTTCTGGGCGATATACTGTATGATAAGACTAGTGAATCTTATAGGTGCAAGTTCATTATTACGTCTCCTTTGCTATAAAATGACTTTCTTGGCCTAAGGCAATACTATTTAGTATACTACACCAGTAAATCTGTCAGGACTAGGATAGTAGTGCTGTGGCAAGGGGAAAAAGAACCCATCATTCCAGAATAAGTTTCAGTTGCAATAAGGATGAATCATTGCTCCCTTCATGAAAGATGAAGTTTGATGTATACAACATGCTTGAAAGTGGTTCTCTGCTGTTGAAAGTTCAGATATTCAGCAATATCTGTAACTATAAAGGCCCTGGTAAAACTGAGTCCTTGCCTCTGTGCTCACGCATAGCCTTCATCCCTGCTAACAGATACTCTGCTCACTGGTTAATTGTGCAAGCAATGGATAGTCAAACACAGAGGCCATCTGGTTAAAGACAGAGGTCAAAGACAAAGACTGACATCTACTGGACAAGTCATCTTATCCACCTGGTTGTTCAGTATCTTCTCTGTAGTAGATGTTCTCTTGTGAACCTTGACATGACACATAAAAATCTTCATATTTCAGGTCCATTCACATAGACCCACCCACATTCCTCTTCACCATAACTCCTTTATTCAATCTTCCAGTATTGTTCCTTCTAGTTTCTAACCAACAAACCAAGCCATTTGCCATTGCCCAACAACCTGTACGCATCTTTATCTCAACCACTTATTCCTCCCTAGAAGGAGGTAATCAAGTGTATTGCTTAAAGTTCTTACCACTGGGATGATTTCTCTTCACCGTGTCATTAGGGCCACCCCTGAGTGGAGCTGTGTGTGGAAATGCCCATTTTTGGCTTCCCCTCAGACACCAATCTCTGGAGTCACCTGACAAATGGCTTAAAGAAGTATTACAAAGATACTTCTAGAAAGTTATTGCGTCCAAAACTCAAAAAGAAACACCATATACCCCTTTCATAGTGGTAAGCATGTAGTAACTTGTCTTTTACCATGTAGTGGATGTCCCCTTCCTCCCTAAAATCATTAGACCGCTATCATTGGACCGCTGTCATTGGACTCTGATTATTGTATAGTTTCTCTCTCACCCTCTGGCATATGTGTGTCTTTCCAGGGGATCCATTATGTTCTTGATACTTCTGTTCACTAGGTTCACTTAGCATAAAGTCGTCAACATGGTAGACCAGTGAGCTATTTTACAAAGGGTCAAGATTGTTAATTTTTCTAATAGAGAGTACGGGAGTTAAAATAGCCCTGGGAAAGTCAGTGAATATGATTTGATTTCTTTCTCAAGCGAATATGAACATCTTTCCTGATGAGGAAACCACATTCTCTGCATCAGGGTTTGGCAAACTATGGCCCATGGACCAAATCTGACCTATAATCCATTTTTATAAGTAAAGTTTCATTGGAACACAGTCTGATCCACTTATTTATGTAATTGTCTATGCCTGATTTTGTGCTGCAATGAGATATATGAATAACTGAAACACAGAATATACGGCCTGCAAGTCTAAAGTATTTCCTAAGTGGCCCTTTACAAAAAAAGATTGCTAACTCCAGCTGTAGTTGAAAAACTGCATTAACAAGTGCCAGAAGCAGTGTTGACCTCTGGCAAAAGATACCATCATATGTAGCACAACAGCTGCTGCTGGTCCACTGTTTGCTTAAGTTCATGATAACTTATTATCACCCTCATGATCCATTTTTTTGGAAGCCATATTGATGTGATGAATGAGGATCTGGTGGGGACATCACTCCTACTACTTTTAAAACTAATATTTATAACTCCACCATGATGCAGTATTGTCTCTTATTTACTATCGTGGTTAATGGGGATGGTTCTAGAAACTTTGACTTGACTTTTTGTATCATAATGACTGTTTTTCCACTGACCAGAGAGGTTTAGCTATCTGATAAGTTTATCGAGTTCAATGGCATGCTCTGAGAACAGGGAAGCAAATGCAGCATGGATCCACAGACTCATAGTACCCCTTGCCAGCTGGACAGGAGCTAGGACTTCATTTCTCACTGGCATCCCTAAGTCCCCACACTAATAGGAGTGGTGATGACATCTGTGTTGACGTTTGTCTCAGCTTAGAACTATGTCCATTAACTCTCAAAACACTAGGTAATTCCCTTTCCCACTGCTCTGTTTCTCTATTAAATAGTAAATGTTGGGGATACATTTACCGTATATACTTGTGATGGAATTTCATGGCCCTCCCTCAGTGGAGCTCAGTTTTTGATTTAATTGTGGACTCTGGATCTGAGGTTTGACTCGGTTTTGGAAACTGGTAGAGGGTTTGTGTTTTTCTGTTGTGGGGTCTGACTTCAGTCTTCTGCTCACCCATTCTTGGTTTATTTTGTGCTTGTTAAAAACCAAACAATATCCTTACTGAATGGCTCCTCAATCATGTTGCCCTTAGGAGCATCATATTCTATAAGTCATTGATGTAGATCCTTCAAGTTTAGGATCCTAATTGCTGCTTAGACACTGTTGCTTATTAGGGTACTAAAGCCCACGTTACCTCTGACACGACCTGGTCCCTGCTATTCTAGAATACTATCATGCATAGAAAAACTATAGAGCCCAGTTCCACAGCAGCATCTCATAGCATTGAGCCTTCCTACACAGAACCACCACCATTTTCTAAACTATGTCACCATCTACCTCGTTAGCACATTCTTTGCTGCTTTAGTGGAGGAAGTGTCTTGGGCCCTCCCAGGGGACACAGCTACCTAGTGGGATCTCTAGTAACAGGTAATAAATCCACTAAGACGTGCTCATCTCTCCGGGCCTCCTGGTCTCTACCTGAGTAATTTCTCAAGGCTGTTCCAGCATCTCCAACAAATTTACCACAGGCAACCATCATGCCCAAGATTCTGAGAACCATCTCAGCAAACTGATAAAACTGTCTACAGATATCTTTGCCAGGAAATTAAATATTGAGTCATTGGAGACTCAGGAGAGACCCCTCCCATATCGATCATTTCTTCCTGTGTCCAGTCTTATACTTCACCACCCTGCTGGCTGAGAGGGCTCAGGGGAAACAGGATCCATCTGAGCTTCTCAAGCATTCAACTAAATGCTCCCAGCCTTGGTCTCACTCCTTCTCCATCAGGGCCCTCACTTTAGCGTAGGTGACCTGCCAAAGTGTGTATTCAGTCTCCTTTGTTCCTCCAAGATCTTTAAGATCTAATTCTAGACAAACTTCATCAGTTCAACGTGTCCTCAAGCTGCTCAAGAAAAAAATCTTTTCAAATGTTGCTACTTGATCATTGGCTGCCTTGAGCCTCTCGTTGTTCTGTAATGAAGGTTTCTAGAGCAGGGAACTTCACAATTCTTAGAGTAACCTTTGCCCTCACATCATGAAGTGCTACCTCTGCCTCATCCCAGTCCAGAAGAAATGAGAGTTTAAAGAAGTGTGATGCTACAGCATGCCAGGCCTTGCTATGTCCCCAGTAATGTGGTCTCTGTTGTTATCTGACAGCAAGAGGACTGATTCCAAAATATTTTCTTTAGGGGCCACTTCAAGAACTAACTTTCTTAGATTTGTTCCCTCAAAAGCAGACCTAAGAGAAAGACATGCTTGTAAGTATTTCATATGGGAGATGATCCCAGCAAACACACCTGAAGAAGTAAGGACTGTGAATTAAGGGTGGAAAGCCGGGCTTCCCTGGTGGCGCAGTGGTTGAGAGTCCGCCTGCCGATGCAGGGGACACGGGTTCGTGCCCCGGTCCGGGAAGATCCCACATGCCGCGGAGCGGCTGGGCCCGTGAGCCATGGCCGCTGAGCCTGCGCGTCCGGAGCCTGTGCTCCATGAGTGGAAAGCCAATAATGGAGTTGCTATAAAGTGTGTTACCTTTGTGGGAAGCTGGGGTTCAATACCACTGGGAAATTTCTGAGCAGTACTGGTCCCCCCTGTCCCACCAGAGGATGAGGTGGCTGAGTCGTTTATTCATTGTCTCACTTTCTCCATTGTTTGAAGATCACCCCCAGGAGATAATTCCTGGATGAAGTGCAACAATTTTCTCTAGTGCCAGGGAAAGCCCTAAGTCAGAGAAGGGTGAGGCAGACACTTAAGGTGAGAAGCTGTCACTGTGTCTGGAGTTGCAGCAAGAGATAAACATAAAGAGGATGTCCTGAAATGAGGTGGGGCTTCACCAATGTTCTGTGTATTTATTGAAATGATGTTGCCACTGCTCAAAGCTTTTTGCAAATCTTCATTTACACCTGCCCTTAGTGTCTTTGGAATGGGCTGTGCTCAAGGGACCAGAAAGTGCCTCTCATCCGCTGGGAAGAATGGATCTCATTATACCTGAGTTACGAACTTTTACTTGTATAAAAAGTAAAGGTTTTCCTCCCAAAGCCTCTTCCTAAGTCCATTTGTTTAAAGTGGCCAAGTGACTATTGTCAGGAATATGTAACTCACTTTTACACTGGTGTATGATTGTGTTTTTCACTCTGGAAGCTTTTAAGTTGAAAGTTTACAAGCAGAGAAATCTGTCTACCTATTTTTTTTAATGTGCTTTTCATGTGTGAAGTGGGCTTTCAAGGGCTCAACTTGAATCAAAAAGAAAAAAATGGGAACCCTAAAGTCCCTGGAATATTTCTTACCTTTTAAAAAGGGTTAATTGAGAAAAGTAGGAAAAAGGAAAAATCACAGATATTGATCAATATTCTGTATAAAAAAGTAAAAGAAATAATAAGCCAATTAAAATATAAAACCTAACATTTTCTGATTTTTAAAAATTTCCTCCCAACATGAAAAAAATAAGTTTGTCCACCTTTTTAAGCTCACAGCCTTGCACTCATCACTGAACTGTTTATTATAGGTAGAGAAAACTACACTTTTGAAAGCTTCTTTCTGTCTCTTAAAATGTCACTCCCTAGAAATACAGTTTCAGGAGTTGCTTTGAGGAGGAAATAGGTGTGCAAGAGCATTACCATCCCGAGTATTTACCGCCATGTTGCCACTTGCAATAATCTCCCAGCTAGATGCTCTATTGTGACTTCTGAACTGAATATAGCCTCTTCACAACAGCAAAAATTATATTCCTCAAATAACTCCCATGTTGGAAGCCTGTTTTAACATCCTGTTGCTGCTTCCTTTCAGTATAAAACTGTAACATGGGCACATTAATATTTTCTATTATCAGTGCATCTTTGATTTGTGAGTTTTTAATTAATAGGTCATTAAAATCAATGCTTCTCTGCCTTAGATTGCCGTAAACTTTTTAAAGCAATGAGTCTTATCTCTCACTAGAGTTCATAATGATATCTCTATTCTAGATAAGTTAATCTTCCTACGTTTTTGTTATGGCTCTCAGTCAGGCAAACTTTCCTCCCACTGGCAATGTCTTTTTCCCTTCTCTCTGTTTATTTAAGCCCTATATATCCTTTAATATCCAATTAAAGTGCCATTTTTTTAAAGAAAGTCTTCCCAAATGAAGGGCGTCATCTGGTAACATGGCCTTTACCTGAAGTCAAAGCTTTTGGAAATACCCCTCGGAGATTAACTCTATGGCTGCCTTGTTTTACTCTTAAACTCTTGCATTATTTAATGCCACAGTCAAAAAATTCAACAAGCACACATATGAATATATGCCTGCTAGTTTCATGTATATTTTATTTAGTCCTCACAAAATACACACAAGAAATGTGTGATTATTTTTATCTTTCAAGGGAATAAATTACTCATTAATAGAATAAATAATGTCCCCAAGCCACACAACTGATTGATTTCAGAGAGTTTAAGAGATTCCCAGATCTCTGACTCTAACTATAATGTGCTCTTTTTATATGAAGGCTACCATTTTTTTTCCAATAGATTCTAAGTTACTAAAAAACAGGCCTATGTCTGATGCATTTTTATGATCCACTACACTTTCCCCGAGTACCTTGCAAACAACAGAAACAAAGTACATACTTGTTGACTGAAATTCATCAGGCAGCCCTCTCTCCTAGAATATCCACCTTTCTGAATAACGCTTGACTAGCTCCTATGCGCCAGCCAGAAGAGTTGACTGAGAAGAGGGGCTGGAGTTGTGTGTTTTTCTACATCCAGGTCAGTGGGTTAGACTCTGGTAAAATACCTTCCTTTCACAACAGGCCTTGTGAAGGAGAACAGAAAGGAGAAGGAGAACAGAAAGCTCTGGGCATATTTCAAAATGGTTACATTTCCCCACTCCCTGCTGGAAGTGCTAGGGAATTATTCTGTGATCTTCACAGTAAGAACCTTGTAAGGCAAGGTTCAATTTGGGAGCTCCTCTAAGACTGGTCTCCTTTGGAGTTTTTAACTCTCGAGCTAGTCTACACTGAGCCTCCAGCCATCAGTCAATTATGGTTTAAAATGTTCTTATTGGTATTGGCTCCAGCTATGGGCTTCTGCTTCTGGGCTTCTGCTCCTGGTAAGCTGTGATTGTCTGTATACATCTGTCTGTCTAGTTTTCAGGGCAGCAGTTTGCCCTGTCACCTCAATTCTGATGGATCTAAGAATAGTTGTTGACTTCAGTTTGCTCAGTTTTTTTATTGTTATGAGTGGAAGTGATGACTTGCAGGCTCTTTGTATGTCAGACTGGAAACCAGAAGTCATATTTATAAATATTTTGCCAAGTTATTGGATCTTCATTGCTTTCTCATTCACCTCCTATGGCTCTGGAGCAACCAAGACTAAAATGATATGAGTCACATAATCTCAAAAAAAAAAAAAAAGGTGGTGGGGGGGAGAGGGGAATTGCTGAGAACTAAAGAGGGAAGAAAAAGAGGTGAAATTTGAAAAAGTTAACCTCCTCATTATTCTACTTGAATTGTTAAATTCTATTTTCAGGGCGATAAGTTTAAGATATGGCGTCTGACATCATGCAATTTGTCCAGTACACCCCGAAACTTAGAGGCCTTGCTCTCAAGAAATGTGTTTAAAAGTTATTTCGTAGAATAGAACAGTGGATACTCTTCTGCCCCTTGAATGAAGGGAATCTACATTTTTTTTTATCATTAACGTTATCTTCTTTACTTAATCACACAATTACTCATAAAAATAATCTCACAATTTATTGTACTTTTTTATATTTCTGATACTTTTTTAGTAATGACAACTAGTAGATAAATAAATGAAATTATTTTTATTGAGCAAAGAGAATAATATGTAAATTTTGATTTTCCATTTTACTGGTGCAAAACAAAATATCAGAACAGTCGGGGTAAATGTCACCATGCTTTTGGCTTTAGTATCTCTTTCCCCTACATCATCTTTAGGAATGACAGTCTGCTTCCAGTGAATTCCCCCTTATATCTGTAAATATGATCACTGTTTTTGAAATTGAAAAAGGAGAGTAAAATCAACCAGAGAACTGACATATAACCTTCCACTAGGGAGAAGTTAGTAGCTATATCTGGGAAATTTTTCTTCAGAAAAAAAAAAATTACACCACAAGAGATGATTTATATAACTAAATTAGATTAAACACACATATACCATAATGAAAAGAAAAATGTGTAAACATATCTGAATGAGGGAAAAGAAATTTTTATTTAACCCAGATGGTCTGGGGGATTTTCTGAACCAATTGAGAAGCTCCTATAAGCAGTTTAGCCTTTCTTATAACATGTATTTTATGCCCTAGCACTGCTGTTCACATTCTCCAAACACACCCTGACTCTATTCTAGGTGATAAATGCTGCTCATTGTATTTGCAGTGTTTGACATTGTGAACATTTTTCTCCTCTTTGCTTCAGTCCCTTGAGGACCAGGCAAAGACTCCACTATTTCTATATATCATATTCTTTTCACCTTCATGTGACAACTGAGTTTTGTTCCACACGTATCCTACCAAATGGGAAGGTCGTTACAGTTATGGAATGGCACTTTTAAAGTCTGTTTCCACTAGATGCAAAGACATCTACCTACTTATTTTTCCAATCGAGGTTTTCATTTATCACATTTTTTTTGTTTTGCTTGGATGGAATTTAGATCTCTATAAATGAAGTTAAAAAAATGTTCCCAAAGGAGTAATTATTTTAACCTGTGAGAAGAAACATATCCTATTAGATACAACTCGATCAATTTCTTGAGCCAAAGAGAATCTAGAATGAACTGTAACTAGCTAACTATATTTATCTAATAGAGTGATGAGTGTGATAACCCCATTATTTTAATGGGGTTAGAGCTTTTTTAAAAATAAAAAAATCTAAATAGTTTCTTAACATTTGGGAAAAGATAATGTGTGTAATATTTGAATTTGTAGACTTCACTGCTGGAGGAAATTAGAAACCAGAAATCTTATCTGTCCACTTAATATTTTCCTGGGTTTCCGGGGAATATTAAACATAATAAAATGCATCTTTTTGAAATGTACTTAGGTAATTTATGTTTTAAGTTGATAACAAGTTAAGACAATCTGATGACTTTTTCCAAATAGTATATAATGCACAAAAGGACATTTAAAATGAAAGAAAAAGAAACAGAAAGAAGGAAGGGTGAAGAAAAAACCTTCTACTGGAATAAACCTAAGGGTTACGATTGGGAGACATACTTCTGGTTGTATTTCCGCACTAAATTGACCTATCAGTTTCAAATTTTTTGTAATAAACCAAAGGCATCTTGAGAGACGTTGAAAGTAAAGCTTGAAAAAGTATGGAGGAAAGAAAATATATTTTAAAAACTATAAATAACATTTTAAAAGCTATAAATGACAAATGGCAGTTAAGTGTCAAACATGGCTATCTTTTTGATTAATTTGAACTTAGGAACTTATTTATCAAAGCTAAATGTATAAATTATTCCTTCTTTCATAACTGCTGTAGCCACAAATTATAGACAATGCCAATGACAGAGATATTCAAGTTAGTGATGGTATTTGAACTAAGTTGTCCAAATAGGGTGAAGGTATCAGAAGGCATGATTTATTTGCTACCAAACTTGTTCTTCAAGCACCTTTATCCTGGGTGAAAGAGAAAGAAAACAAAACAAAACAAAAACAAAAACAGTACATAAAATAGCAATAATAATAATTTTTTAAAAAGAAAGAAGACATTCAAATCCACTGAAAACAAAGAATAAGAAGTATCTATGAGATAGAAACCAGAGGCAACTATTCCTATATCAGAGCTCTTTGGCATAGCTGTAGGAAATACAATGACCACCAATAGTGGTCATTATATTCGCTGCCAATCTGAAATAAAACACCCTAACTGGAGGTCCACCACTGGAGGCTTACCCCCATTCACCAGTGGTGTGTCATGGCTGAAATGAATACTGCACTAACCAACATTTGATAAGCCAGATTGATTTATCCATGGAAATTTCTTTCTGAAATGGTGCTTCTCTGTTCATTTGGCACCTCTATTTCTGTGTTTGTTAGCAGACTACAAATACAAGGTGTACTTTTACCAGCACTGTGTGAAATTTCCCGTTGTTCTTTACCTACACAGTTTGTTGAGTCTTTATTTTTAGCCTTATTTCAAGGGATGCACACATGTATATGGCATTGCATTTTTAATTTGCATTTTGCTGATGACAAATGACCTTGAACTTTTCTTATATCTTTACTGATCATTTGGGTACCATCTACCGTGTTTGTATGTTCATGATGCTTGTCTTTTTTTTTTTTTTTTGGTATTGGGTTTTTAGTCATATAGACCTATAGAGTTCTTCTTTTCTTTTTTTAAAAAAAGTATATTCTGGATGTTAGCACATTAGTCTTTATGTATGAAAAGTGTTTACCCTACACGTTGGCTTGCCTTTTCACTCTCATATAGGTTCTTAGGATGAACAGAATTTTAATTTTAATTTCCACCAATATATCAATATTTATTTTGATTAATCCTGCTTCTGTCATGCTTAAAGTATATTTCCTTATCCCAAGGCCATGAGGATATTCTCCTTCCTATATTATGTCTAGGAGCTTTATTGTTTTACCTGTCACATTTAGATGTACAATGAAGCTGGCATTGATTTTTGTTTATAGTTGAATGTTGAACTTTTTTTTGAAATTGATATTCAATAAAAAGGACTTTTATGGTCTTTTTAGTCTGTAACTTTAGACTACTTGTGTCTGTGTTAATACCATGATATTTTATTTATTATAGCTCTTTAATAAGTTAATATCTGGTAGATATTTTCCACCTAACTTGTTTTCTTTCGGAGTGTCTTGACTCTTGGCTTTTCATATTTCCATACAAAGGTTAGGAGCTCCTTGTTAATTATCATAAAAATATTTCTCTGGGGCTTCAGTTGTGAGTGTTTGTTTGTTTGTTTTTTTGCGGTACGCGGGCCTCCCACTGTTGTGACACCTCCCGTTGCGGACCACAGGCTCCGGACGCGCAGGCTCAGCGGCCATGGCTCACGGGCCCAGCCGCTCCGCGGCATGTGGGATCTTCCTGGACCGGGGCACGAACCCGTGTCCCCTGCATCAGCAGGCGGACTCTCAACCACTGCGCCACCAGGGAAGCCCTGTGAGCGTTTTTTTAACCTTTGGACTAATTTGGGGAAAAATTATATTTTCAGGATAGTAAATCTTATAATCCATAAACATGATGTGTCTCTATTCATTTAGGATTTTTCAGTTTCTCACTGCAGTGTTTTGTAGTCTTCGGTGTGTAAGTCCTGAACTTTTTTCAGTTGATTTATAGCTAGATATTTGATATATTGATGTATTATTAAATTGTACCTTTGAAATTTTTATGTTCCTAATGATTGATTCTAATAAATACAAAAATTTATTTTTGTAAATTGAAGTTATATCAAGAACACTCCTGAACCCTCTTATAAATAATAATTAATCCTTATTTGGAAGGTATATTACAATATTTCACTGTGATTGTGTTTTGTCTGTAGCTCTTCTATTCAGTCTCTATTTCTTTATACTTTCTGAGGCTGAGTTATTAACAGCATAAGAAGTTAGGATTTTCATAATACACTGGTGAATTAAAACTCTCACCCACCACTATAAAATATCCCTCTGTATTCTGTGTTTTCTTTGAAGTCTGTTTTATGAAATAGTAATATAGCTACTGCATCTTTATTTTGGTTAGTTTTTGTCAGTTGTTTTTTTCTCATCCTTTTACACTTTACATTTCTCTGCTTTATATTTAAAGTGTATCTCTTCAAAGTAGCATATATTTGGTTTTTTAAAAAATTCCAATCTAGCATTCTTAACTGCAATATTTAATTTGTTCTCATTTATTTACATTTAATATAATTATTGATATATTTGGATTTAAATTTACCATGTTACTATTTTTTTCTATTTGTATTGCCTTTTTTATATTTTCTTTTTTTCTTTTCAGCTTTTTGTTTAAACTATGTATTTTTAACAATTTTGTTTTCCCCTTCCATTACCATCGTTATTACATATTTCTTTACCATGTTAATAGTGAGTAGACTACTTGAATCATATTTCATATCCAGTAGCACCTATGCTACTATAGTATAGTGAGGCTTTGATCTCAGTATGGGGAGGAGTGTCTCTTACTTGCTACTCTATAGTGGCTGCTCCTTATATCTGCTCTGTCTTTTTAAAAATTCTCTTTACTTCTTCTTAGCCAACTTCTCATTTCCCCAATCCCCATTGCCATTAATTATTACTTATATTTAATGTTCTCTATTCAAATTATTATGTAGTTTCTGTGTCTCAGAACTGATTTATAACTGACTTTCTGTGATCTTTCTTTAAAATATTTTTAAAAACAAGAGTTTTGGTTTTTAGAGCAGTTTTAGGTTCACAGCAAAATTGAGCAGTAAGTACAGAGCTTTCCCATGCACTGCCCCCTCTCACACATGCATAGCCTTCCACATTAATCTCCCACACTAGTACATTTGTTACAGTGGATGAACTGACATTGACACACTGTTATCACCTGAAGTCAACAGTTTACATCTGGGTTCACTCTTGATGTGGTACATTCTGTGGGTTTTGACAAACACGTGAGGACGTGTATCTAACTCTGTAGAGTCACACAGGATAGTTTAACTGTCCTAAAAATTTCCTGTGCTCTGCCTATTTATTCTTACCTTCCCCCAAATCCCTGGTAACCACTGATCTCTTTACTGTCTCCATAGTTTTGCCTTTTCCAGAATGTCATATAGTTGGAATCATACTGTATGTAGCCTTCTCAGATTGGCTTCTTCCACTTGGCCATATAAATTTAAGATTCCTCCACATCTTTTTGTAGTTTGATAGCTCATTTCTTTTTAGCACTAAATACAATTCCACGTCTGGATTTACCATAGTTTATTTATCCTTACCTACTCTCCTATAAACATCTGTATATAGGTTTTTGTGTGAACATACGTTTTCAGTTCCTTTGGGTAAATACCAAGGAGATGATTGCTGAATAGTAGGTAAGAGAATGTTTAGTTTTGTAAGATAATGGCAAACTGTGTCTTCCAAAGTGGGAGTACCATTTTTCATTCCCACCAAAAGTTACTGATGGTTTCTCTTGCTCCACATCCTCGCTAACATTTGGTGTCATCAATGTTTTGGATTTTATTTAGCCTTTGTAATAGGTGTGTAGTAGTATCTCACTGTTGTATTTTGCAAATCCTTGATGACATATGATGTTGAATATCTTTCCGTATGCTTATTTGTCATCTGTATTTGGTGAGTTGTCTGTTGAGAACTTTTGCTCATTTTTTAATTGGGTTGTTTTTTTTTGCGGTACGCGGGCCTCTCACTGTTGTGGCCTCTCCTGTTGAGGAGCACAAGCTCCGGACGCACAGGCTCAGCGGCCATGGCTTACGGGCCCAGCCGCTCCGCAGCATGTGGGATCTTCCCGGACCAGGGCACGAACCCATGTCCCCTGCATCGGCAGGCGGACCCTCAACCACTGCGCCACCAGGGAAGCCCTCCTTTTTTTATTGTTGAATTTTGTGAGTTATTTGCATGGTTTGGGTAACAATCTTTTATCAGACATGTCTTTTGCAAACATTTCCTCTCAGTCAGTGCCTTTTCTTCTCATTCTTTTGATAGTGCCTTACAGAGCAGAAATTCTAAATTTTAATGAAGTCCAACTTAATTATTTCTTTCATGGATTATGCCTTTGGGGTTCTATCTGAAAGTCACAGCCAATCTTAATATCGTCTAGTTTTTCCCTGTGTTATCTTTTAAGCTTTAATATTTTTGCATTTTATGTTTGATTGTGTGATCCATTTTGATCTACTTTTTGTGAAAGGAATATTTGAGATCATTTTTCATCTCTCTGAAGAATATTTATTAGTTTTCATATTACATTTGATTTGCTACTATTGGTGTGTCTCAGTTTTTGTTTGCCCAAATATGTTTGTATCTCAATTTTATCCTTGATGGATCTATTTCCTGAGGATAGCTTTCTATATACAGTTATTTAATGTTAAGACTGAGAATATTGCTCCTCTTTAACTTCTGGTTTCCCTTATTTCTGTTTAGTAGTTAGCTGCCAGTCTGATGCTTTACTGAAGGAAATGTGGGGTTTCTTTTCAACTTCAATTTTTTTTAGACTTTTTTTTCTTTGTCTTTGATTTTCAACCGTTCTACTATGACACAATTAGGTTGACTTTTTAAATGATTCTGGCTTGAGATGTACAGAACTATCAACTTTTCCTTAGCTTCGGAAAATTCTCAGTTATTATTGCTTCACATATTTTGTATCTCCTGTTTTCTCTCTCCCCTGCTTTTGGTCCTTCAATTAAAATAAGCATTAGAACATGTTACTGTATTCTTTACTCTCAAGTTTTTAAAAAAATTTCCATTATTTTTATCTCTTCAAATTTCAATCTGGGTATTTTCTTCTGATTCAACTTTCAGGTTAATAATTTTGTCTTCATCTCTGTTTAATCTGCTGTTAAATCTACCCATGAATGTTTACCTTTTTCCATTTTTTTTCAGTCCTAGAATTTCCATTTGATATCTGTAATTTTTAATTTTCTGCCAATACAATTTTTTATTTTTTGGAGCATGTTGAATATAATTAGTAAAGCTTATGTCCAGTATTGTAATTTTCTGTGTCATTTGTTTGTTTATTTCTATTGACTTTTTTTCTGCTATCTATTGATCCTATTATTATCATAACTTTTCAAGTGTCTAGTTATTTTTAATTGCGTTATGGAAAGTTTATATCAAAAATGGTCAAGATAATTTGAGAGTTAAGATACTGTTTTCTGCTCCTAGGGAGGGTTTATTTTTCCTCTAATCTGAGGCTAAAGAGCTGGTAATTTCAGATGTTCTTAATTCAGTTTCTGGGATTGAGACATCTAGAAGCTAGGGTTCACTTTATTTCTAGCTCACCCTTACCCCTTACTACTGGATATATGCCTTCAGAGTGCAAACTGTGAGATTGGTTTATCAAGCGTCTCCTCCATTACTGTCCTACATTCCATTTCTGTCCCTACAGCTCCTTAAAGGTATGACAAATGCTACTTAGTATTTGAGCAAAGCCAGGCTTGAAGTTCAAACAGGAAGAGACCCCAAAATGTCAAATTTCTCTCTCTAGGATTTCTTTTTTTTATGGATCTTAGTCACATAATATTTTACTGCCTTGTAGCCTTTTCCATGACTTCAGGCAGATGATTTCTATACTATTTATTATGTCTTTTCTAAATGTTCTCAGAGGTTTTTTGAATTACCTAGTCCATCATTATTGCATAATGGACCTATTTTTCTTCCTAAGAATAAACAAACAAACAAACAAAAACTCTAGAAGTAAAAAGAAAAAAAATCAAAATAAGATTGACCTTGGATTTCTCTTTTACAACATTAAAATCCAGCAGATAAGCAAGCAACATCTCCACAGAATTAAATATAAGATTAAATAAATGTAAATAAGCTTATGACAATTTTAAAAGAAAAAAGCTTTAGAAAACATTAAAAGACAGTTATTTTTTAAAAATTTATTTATTTTATTGAAGTATGGTTGATATACAATGTTGTGTTAATTTCTCCTGTACACCCAAGTGATTCAGTTATATATATATATATATATATATATATATATATATATACACACATATATACATTTTTTTTCATATTCTTTTCCATTATGGTTTATCACAGGATATTGAATATAGTTCCCTATGCTATACAATGGGAACTTGTTGTTTACCCATTCTATATATAATAGTTTGCATCTTTTGGCACTTAAATTTATATTGTCTTAATTTTAGCAAATCACTATCATCTAATATAATTAATCGTGTTTTTAAAATATAATCTTTTGTATAGTTTTATTTGAATGTCAATCATCTAATAAAAAATCCCATTCTTAAAATTTTATTTTTATTCAAAGACTCTTTCTTTTCTAAAACACCATATTCCATAGTGATTATACATAACTATCAGGAGAGTAGAATCAATATTTCAATGTCAAATGCACTGGCTCGGAGATCAAGTACAACTTACTGATTTAAATCTAAACGTGGAAAAATTTTCCACTATTATTTTGTTATTTATAAAGTTGGCCAAGATCTTAATGAGACAGGATTTTATCATTATGCCTCACTAAAATTTTACACTCAATATTTTACTTGAGTAAGTGGAAATAAACAAGGTTTTCATATTATTTTAGGTGTCTAAAAAGCTTGACAGACATATGTTAGATTTATAGAAAAACGAATGATATTAAAAATGCATATGGGTATCAAATATTGAATATTTACTTCTGCCTTATTTGTACATGTTGATGTTAACTTGTGATGTGATTTACAGCATATTGTATACCCAACAAAAATAATTTTAAAATTTTCATTTACAAAATGCTTTCAAACCAGAAGAAAAAGTTTTACTGATTCTATGATTTATCTGTAAAGAATAATACAAGATGCTATTGAGAACTGTAAAAGAAAACTTTAATACATTTGTTCTTGTGAAAAGTGAAATTGTAAAGACATGATTTTTTATAAGTATTTTATAAGTTTAATGCACTTTGAATCAGTATGCTCTGGATCCATACAGAGCATACATTTCTCACTCCACCTGTACACTTGCCTAGCTAATGGGTGTTTGAAAGTTAGTATGTGCAATGTTGTAGCTTCCTTTTACCTAGCCTCACAAAACCTTAACCTTCTCAATTTATTATATTAATATCTATCCAACTAGCCACACCAACTCCCAAAGCACAGTCTGTATCTGTTTTGTGTTCCTCACTGTGCCTTCTAAGGAATCACCAAGTTTCATTGTATCTGATTCTAAGTTATTCTCCAACGCATCCATTTCTTTCTGTCTGCACTGCCAATACACCATCATTTTTCCTGGATTACTGCTACAGCATTTTGATGATCTCTTTGCCTCTTGTCTTATTTTTCTCTAATTTCTTTTCTTTAATGCCGGCCTTAATGACCTCTCTAGAAAAAGAAGATGATTGTGTCATTCTCCTAGTTCATAAAACTTAATTGTTTTCTTTGAGTGTTAAAATAAAACCCAAAGTTCTTAACATGTTTTGTAAGTCTAGAAATATCTGACCCTTGTTGACATCTCTAGTATAATCACTTAGATTCTTCTCTATATAGTCTAGTTTTAACTCTATAGGGTTTTTCTGTTTCTTGGAGGACTAACGCTTTTTCCTGCACCCTAGGCTTTGCAATAGTTTCAGTACTTTATTGAGATATAATTCACATTTCATACAATTCACCCATTTAAATTGTACAATTCAATGGCTTTTAGTGTATTCACCGAATTGTGCAATCATCAACATAATCAATTTAAGAACATTTTCATCACTCTTAAAAGAAACCCCATAGCCATTAGCAGCCATTCCCTACCTCAGTCTGGTCCTCTCCTCTCCTCCCTACCCTCCTGCAACCCTAGGCAACCACTAATCTACTTTCTGTCAACTTAGATTTGCCTCCTGTGGCCATGTCATAATGGGATCTTACACTTATGATTTGTGTCTGTGTTCTTTTACCTAACATAATAGTTTCAATACTCATCTGTGTTGTAGCATGAATAAGTACTTCATTTCTTTTTGTTGCCAAATAATAATCCATTGTATGGATATTACAGCACTTTTATTTATCTGTTTATCAGTTGATGGACTTCTGGATTGTTTCTACTTTTTCACTGTTACAAGTAGTGCTCCTATGAACATCTGTGCATATGTTTTTGTGTGGACATATATTTTCAGTTCTCTTGAATGTATACTTTTCAGTGGAACTACTGAGTCATATGGTAACTATTTCACCTTTTAAAAAACTGCCAGGCGCTTTTCCAAAGCCGCTGCACCATTT
This sequence comes from Grampus griseus, assembly GCF_964374135.1. NCBI lineage: Eukaryota > Metazoa > Chordata > Mammalia > Artiodactyla > Delphinidae > Grampus > Grampus griseus. The sequence goes on from NC_139017.1 coordinate 9,641,588, forward strand.
TACATTTCCACCAGTAGTGTAGAAGTGTTCCAGTTTCTCCATATCCTTGTCAGTACTGATTATTTTTTATCTTTGCAATAGTTTCTTTTTATGTTTTCCTGGAACACATCTCCTTTTATGCTAGCCTCCTTCTCTCTTTTCCAGAGGGCAGCGATTCATCCTTTAATTCTTAGTTTAATGTTACTTCCTCAGGAATTTGTCCCTGACACCCTCAAACATCAGGTGTCTTTATATTGCTGATTGGCATGGCACCATATATTTATCAAAACTTATTATAATTAATAGTCTGATCATCTGTCATGCCAGTCACACTCTAGCCTCTTTGAAGCACTATGACTTTTTTTGCCATTAATCCGAGCATCTTGAACAATACCTAATACCTAATAGAAGCCCCAAATATTTGTTAGATGACTGACGATATGAAAATCTGACTCTAAAATCTACTTTTCAAAAAAACGTTTTTTAACCAAACTTTTAAGCTTTAGTTTATTAAAGAGGATCACAATTCCTTCCCCCAGTTACTAACACCCAGATTATTTAAAATTCCCTAAAGGGAGGTCCAAAATATCATGCTGTAGAATTTCTTATGCATTAGCTTCTACAGTATTTTTCTGCAAAGGAGCCAGGATAACCCCAACATTCCTCTCTTCACTCTCGGAGCTATACAAAGTATGCTTTTCGATATATTCTTGGACAAGATCTGGTACCAAGTAGCGAATGCTCTGGTCCCTACTGAGGGCTCACCGGATCTTTGTGCTTGAAATGTCATTGGTGATTCATTCCTTCACCAGGTGAATGTTGTTCTGGTGTTTCCACAGCACATTGGCTTCATAGATGAAACCATTGAATCCATTTACAATCTGTCCCTAAGTCCCTTTCCAGCCACATTGTCTTCAAAGCTCCCCTCACAAATTCACATCTCCATCTCCTGCTTCATGTGCCATTATCATCCAAAGTACTAGCTAGCCATTTTCAGAAGAGGAGAAGCATTTTCATACATCTAGACTTTGGCTGTCTTTTCCTTACATGTCTGAAATGCCCCTTTCCATCTCTCTTATATTCTGCTCATTATACAAGGTGTGTCTCAATGCCACCTTGCTTTTGAAACAGACTTGAAAGGAAATTTCTTATACCTCCAGTATTCAAGCAATGTTGCTGTTGATGGTGTACTGTAATATCCAGAGGCTGTTCAAGATAGATTTTAAAATATCACTTTGTACAAGCATATTATAGAGGATTTTCACGTTACTGTGTCAAGGATTAGTTGTGATTACCATAATAAAGAGAGATTCCAAGGACAGATACTGTGAACCTAGAATAAGGAAGGCAGGAGACGTAACGATGATCTGCATCCGCCCAATAATAACTTGCACCTTTATTTTTTGTTGTTGTCACAAAGCCTTATATCCATGATGATTATCTAAAGACTGAAGGTAGTAGCCTGTCTTCATCAGTTTTCCTTGACTCTCCTCTGTTATGCATCCTATTATCCTCTTGGTAGTTTTCATTTATAATGGTTTTCCACTTTTACCTTGGTTTGGAATATTGAAACTTTTATGGTAGAAATAGAATATAATTGTTCTCAATGCACATAGTAAACAGTAAGAATAGAGAATGATACAAAATAGTCCATAGATGAAAGAAGACAGAAACAAAATGAAGACTGCCACCTCAAATCCCGAGGGCAGATACGGTCCTACCTTTGTAATATATGCTACCCAATACCTTGAGCATGTTTCGTGAATTTTGTTATGACAATAACCTCCTAAGTGCACAGAGCCTATGTTTTATGTATTCTTTGTTTAGTTATTCTTATCATATTTTATGGCTAAACTCACTTCCTCTTATATTAAAAATAAATCTTCAAGTGAAAGAGTATTAAATCTTTATTTTTCAGCAGTTTGTACCTATTAGCATATTTGAAATGAAAGAAAACAGTGAGTTCCTTCCTTAGCTTATGTAAAAGGTAATTAGATTATTTGCTAAGAAATTACTTTTCAGAATTAACTCTCTTCATGGTTATTATTTTTCTCTTTGGCAGGACTTAAGTGATTTAATGCACTTCCCGATACCTTTGGCAACCATATAAAAATTCCATGGTGGGATGAGTCAATGTTTGCACAAGTAGAACTTTGGAAACTACAGAGACAGAATAGATGAATTACTGAAAATTGAAATTCTAGGAAAAAATCTTCCTCTTAACTTATCTTTCTTATTCATATAAGAAAGTGCTACAATTTTCTGCTGCAGTGCAACAGGAAGTAGATTTCCATTAGCTTTCTAAACTGCAAGTGTGTTACCCTGTGTATGCGGACAGTGACAGAATGGTATCGGTGTGTTTGTAGTGAAGCTGAATCAGGGCAGCCACTGTGTGCTGCACCATCTTGCTCTTCCCCTGCTGCCAAAGTGTGAATATAAGTATAAAATTTATTCTTATAAAAATAAAATTCTTATAAAATTTATTCTTATAAAAATCTCAAACTTATGTACACTGTGTGTGTGTGTGTGTGTGTGTGTGTGTGTGTGTGTGGTTGTTAAAATAAATTGCCACTGTGTCTTTCACACGGAGCCTTTTTGACCCGACCATCTTTTGTCCTTTTTGTCTCCCAGACATATAAGTCCCTTGAAGAGGTGCCAGTGTCATAAGCACTGGCACCTCTTTGTTTGAATCTGACTCTTAATCCTGTTTCAACCACTATCCCCTTAAAGTAGTTAAAACAGGAGTGGATGGGCTTCCTTGGAGGCGCAGTGGTTGAGAGTCCACCTGCCGATGCAGGGGACACGGGTTCGTGCCCCGGTCCGGGAAGATCCCACGTGCCGCCGAGCGGCTGGGCCCGTGAGCCATGGCCACTGAGCCTGCACGTCCGGAACCTGTGCTCCTCAACGGGAGAGGCCACACAGTGAGAGGCCCGCATACCGCAAAAAACAAACAAACAAAAAAAACAGAAGTGGATGTTTAAAATAATTTTTAGTGTAAAATTGACTTGAAAAAGTCAATTTCTGCTTTTCAGCTCAGACATTCATTTATTCATTGAAACTTTTTTCAATTTCTACTGTGTATAAGACCCTATGTTGGATACAAAGGTAAATAAACCATAGTTAGAATCTTCAATGAGACTCTTACGTAGGGAGGATAACAGAATGTAATATAACTAATCATAAATTTGTACAGAGGATAATTGCATCAAAATGTGATCTATGTGTTTTTAGAATTTAGAGCATTTCCAACATTCAAGATTTGAAATGTGAGAAGTGGGGAGATCACTGTATTTACCTTGACAAATGTCTAATATTTCTACAAAAGAAAAGAGATTGGGAGGCTCGAAGAGGACTGCACAATTTTCAGTTCAGAGTCAGGGAGTATTTAGCAAAGAGTAATGTTGAGATATGGCTGGAAAAGAATTCTGCCAGTACACAGAAAGACAAAAATCAAGAGGTGTTGAGTACGCCAGACAAAAAAATTTTCTTGGCAATAAAATAAAAGAGCCTCCCTGTTCTAAGTAAGTACTAAGAACCTTGAGCATAGTGGATTTTAAGCAAATATTGTATTAATTGGATAAATGTCTTATTTAGTTTCCCAAGCAATTAAATCAATTAAGAATATTCCTCGGGCTTCCCTGGTGGCACAGTGGTTGAGAGTCTGCCTGCCGATGCAGGGGACACGGGTTCGTGCCCCGGTCTGGGAAGATCCCACATGCCGCCGAGCGGCTAGGCCCGTGAGCCATGGCCGCTGAGCCTGCATTTCCGGAGCCTGTGCTCCGCAACGGGAGGGGCCACAACAGTGAGAGGCCCGCGTACAGCAAAAAAAAAAAAAAAGAATATTCCTCAAAAAACTAAAAAATAGAATATGACCCAGCGACTCCACTCCTGGGTGTATATTAGAAGAAAACAAAAACAGTAATACAAAAAGATACATGTACCCCAATGTTCATAACAGCATTATTTACAATTGCCAAGGTATGGAAGCAACCTAAGTGTCCCATCAACAGATGAATGGATAAAGAAGATGTGGTATGTGTGTGTGTGTGTGCATACACACACACACACACAGACACATATACACAATGGAATATTAGCCATAAAAAAGAATAAAATTTTGCCATTTGCAACAACATGGATGGAATGGGATGGTTTTATGCTTAGTGAAATAAGTCAGACAGAGAAAGACAAATACTCTATGTTATCACCTATTATGTGCAATCTAAAAAAATGACACCAAGAATGTATCTAACAAAACAGAAACAGACTCACAGATATAGAGAACAAACTAGTAGGGGGAGGGATGGGAGGAGGAGAAATATAGGGGTAAGGGATTAAGAGGTACAACTACTAGGTATAAAATAAATAAGATACAAGGACATATTTTACAGCACAGGGAGTATAGCCAATATTTTATAATAACTTTAAATGGAGTATAATATATAAAAATACTAAATCACTATGTTGTATATCTGAAACTAATGTAGTATTGTAAATCAACTATGCTTGAATTTTTAAAATCTAAAAAATAAATGAAGTAGGAATAACTATTTTCATTGTACAAATGAGATTTATTTGTAAATAAATAAATAAATTTATTTGTAAATAAAGAAAAAAATGCACAGCAACGAAGACCCAACGCAGCCAAAAATAAATTTAAAAAAAACAAAAAAAACTTGATACTTCAGTAAATAATATTTTTTTAATTTCTAAATAAATATATTCTATGTATTCATTCATGCAATTGATATTCACTTAGTGTGAGTCAGGCAGTATGACAGGCTTTTCATGTATATTATATCATTTAAATGTCATTCATTTTAAAATTATAAAATTGAAATTGCAGTATCCCCACACTACCTGTGGCCAGGGAACACAGCTGATGTGATTAGTCCTTGGGGAGGGTGTCCTTCCAGAAAGGAGGTGGTATTTCATTGGGAGGGAGCCCTTTGCACTCTTCCCTTCGTCCTCTTCTTTCGGTTGGGCAAGTAGACATCAGGCCTATGGTGGCGGCAGTACGTTGCAACCATGGGGACAAAGGCATACGAGAAGAAAATCAAGCAAAAAGATAAAAGGAGCCTAGCCTACAGATGTCCTGTTCAGCCTCCAGACCAGCCCTCGCCTGCTTATTAAGACAGAAAAAGGAAGTTGACTTAGCCACTGCTGATTTTTGACAAATAAGATTACACAGAGAGAAGGTGAAAGGCTAGGACAAAACATAGGGGTGAGCAACTCCCAACACTAGTTATGTTTTTCCATTTTGCCAAACTGTGTTCATATCCTTCAGGAACTCAGATTTCATGGAAAGAGAGGCAAGTAAACAGCTAGAGTGATGGTGGCTAGGATATTACTACTAAAATTACTATAAGCAGAGTTTCATAAACACTCTTTTCCGACATATGATTCTTCTTTACAGGCTCCTGGATTTTGCAGAACTAACCTTAGAAGAATTCCTTTACTCTTCCACCATCTCTTAACCCCTTACTTATCCTCCTAGAATGTGTGTCTCATACTGGATGAGACCAAATTTTGGTCACAGGGTAAAGAAAGAAAATGTTCAAAAAGGTCAGAAAAAACATAGGCCTTTACATGAAAGATATTTGCTTACTAAGTTCATGTTTGTTTGTTTTTTATATTTGTTTTCAGAGATCATAGAATTATTTTAAAAGTTAATAATTTTAGTGTACATTAAGTAGTTCAGAAGTTCAGATAGTATCATGAAGCTGCTTATAAAACAGTTTTTACTATGTGTTAATCTCCAAATGACAATTACAGTAGATGTTTCTAAAAATGTCCACTGCTTTCTGGTTTAGGTTCATTTCATAGCACCAACAGTAGCTTCTAATTGACATTTTACTTTTCTGCTTCAAGCTAAAGATGGGTGTGTATATGTGTGATATGAAAAGCAAGTGTTTTCCCAGTATTATTTTTCAAATCAAATCAGAGTTGGGTTCCACCCTGAAAAGGTGTGTGTCTATTCTTTATTTGTGGTGGTTTCGTTCTGTCTCTAATTGCAACCTGACCTAAAGGTTTTGCATCCTGGAGTCATTAAGCATGGCAGCAGGCAATTGGCAATTGGAATTTCAATATATCAGTTGTCTTGTCTGGAGGCTTACAGGAATTGTTGGTAAAAAAATAGTAAAGTGATTAGGTTAGACAGCACTTTACACTGACATCTGTCTTGGGAGTTCTAAATGTAAATATTAAAATGAGGGTCACATATAAGATTGTATTTTAATTTACTATACTACTTGAAATTATGAAACCATAATCAACTGTGAGTCTGATGCCTGTTGAAATTATGGTTTAAAAGATGCTTATAAAAATGCCCTTTAATATTCTTAATATTCATTTCTAGCACTAATCATTGCCTAACAGATTTTAAAACAGGGCGGAAGATACTTGATCTGATGAAGTAACTAAAAATTAAGTCTGTTCTTAAATAAATAGGACACTATGGCAATATATTTGGATAAGGGTGATTCTATAGATAAGATCATTAAACTGTCTTTTATTAATAGTAAACTTCTTTAGCATTTGCAAAGTATGCTTCCTTCAAGAGTCTTAAAATGCTTTTTAAAAATCTTTGTAGTGTTTCACAGTAACTCCGTGAAAAATGAAACAGATCTCCTCTCTAAAAATGTCATTGCAAAAAAGAATTTTCTCTTTGGGAATAAATGACCTAACATTGAATAAATAGCCCCCAAAAATCTATTGCTTCCTTTGTCTGCAGCGAAGTGTACAGTCAGATCAATGTCCCATTGAACTTTGCACTGGTGTGAAATCATCTGATGTATTTGGTCAATTTGGGGCATAACATTTTAAAAATAAGTAGTCGATCGTGTCTAATTTATCAGTTTATGTATCCCCAACACGTCTTATATGTTCATGATATATAATAGTTGTTCAATAAATATTTAATAGCTGGATTAGTATCAGCTGATGACTATATAAATATCATGAAAGGTGTGCACATAAAGGGGTTTAGAGGTTTAAAGACATTTATTCGTGTTTTCATTGTTGTGTAACAAACTACCACAAACTTATCAATGGGTCTGGATTCTTGGTAGGGTTCACCTGAGTTCTCTGCTGAGGGTCTCATGGCTGAAATCAAGGTATTGGCCTGGTTATGTAATACTGGAATGACTATTCCATCATAGTTTGCTACATAACATAACCCAACCAAGGGAGTGAGTACCCATCATATGCACAGGTTACACTCACATTCAAGGGTTCATGGTTTTATAAGACGTGTACACCAGGGGCAAGAGTCTTGGGGGCCATCCTAGAATTCTGGCTTCCTCAATAAATAAGGACACACACACATACACACACCACACACACGGAGGAAAAATCAAGGAAAACCGTCATTTAAATATTACGCTTTCTTCACTGTTATCTGCTTTTAGGAATGGGAGTAAGGAAAGAGGATGGACGGTTCTTTTCTACCTATAGTTCAGCTATTTGGAAATCGGCCTGTTTCATGGATCAAGAGCTAACACGTATTGAGTGCTTTTTGTTTGTTTGTTTGTTTTGTTTTTTTTTGCGGTACACGGGCCTCTCAACTGCTGCGGCCTCTCCCGTTGTGGAGCACAGGCTCCGGACGCACAGGCTCAGCGGCCATGGCTCACGGGCCCAGCCGCTCCGCGGCATGTGGGATCTTCCCGGACCAAGACATGAACCCGTGTCCCCTGCATTGGCAGGCGGACTCTCAACCACTGCGCCACCAGGGAAGCCCTACTGAGTGCTTATTGTATATCAAACATTTGTCTAAATTCTTTTGATTCATTAGCTCATTTAGTCCTCCAGAAACTGTAAGGGAGGGACATTATTATCGCCTCCTATATAGTTGGAAAACAGTCACGAAGCGGTTGTCAGAGTCAAAACACCGGTAAGTGGCAAGGATAGAATACTATGCTTAACACATATTATACCCTCAATAAATGTAGTTAGTGGGACTTCCCCGGCGTCCAGTGGTTAGAACTTCGTGCTTCCACTGCAGGGGGCCCTGGTTGGGGAACTAAGATCCCCACAAGCCGCATAGCACAGCCAAAAAAAAAATGTAGTTAGTAATTTGATTATTATTTAGGATTATTGGAGAAGAAAATAGTATAGAAAAACCAAAAGGACATGAATACATATATTTACTTAACTAGCATCGTTACCGTTTTCTGTTAGAACCTCTTTGGAAGAGTACCCATCCTAGAGAAGTATAAAATCAAATTAGGAAAGAACTTCTAATTCACAGTAACTTCTGTTTAGAAGTGCTTGCAGTAGTGCTGTCCGACTTCTCAGTATATTGACTAAGAAAACCCAGGAAAGAAAAAAGGACAAAATCTTAAAATGACCATACAAACTAAAACAGAAGCAAACTACCACTGGGTAAAATCTCCACAACAAACTACCAAGAATCTGGACTCCATGTTGGGATTGCTCTCTCAGGTCAGGGTGGCTGTGAAAGAGAGGAAGCTTCAGGAGACATAGAGGGATTGTAAGAGGTTTCACACCCAAATGCTCCAGGAAGAAATCTGGGAGCAGGATATGCCATGCAATGTGCTTTTTTTTAGGCATTATAGCAACTCAGCTCAGCAGAGAAACAAGATCATGTCTCTGAATTAATATTTCGCAGGATCCATCATAAAATTTCAAAAAACTCTCTTACATGCTCAATAGGGTTCAGGAAAAGCAGACTTCCTTATCAAGAAATGTAGAGAGTTATTAGTTATTTTGATTTAAAGGGAACAGGGTAGGGATCAGTTGATTGACCCTGAGAGAGATCATAATTCTATGACACTTTTATTAAACAAATTTGATTTTTAGATAAACAACAGATCAACAGATGTCTGCCACACTATTGTGAATAAGAGTACAATTTGAATAAGAATCCTGTTCAAATTGATAAACATGGAGCATAGCCAATGAATAAACATGTGTTGGTTGCCATGGTTAAAAAAATGCTAGTGTAAGTTTGGTGAGATGCAAAGAGGTAATCAGCGTAAAGATAAAACTGGCTTACAATTACTTGACTAGTAGAACTGCACAGAGAATTGTATTAAGAGTTGACAAACTTAGCACTGATAAGCATATTCTAAAGCCAATGAACATATGAAGGAGGCAATACAAAGTATTGCTAATTCTAAGAATTTGTTACTCTACAGGATTGTCTCTTTCTGTCTCTCAGGATGAGAGTGTGTTAGTTGACATCATCAAAAAAAGTGTGTTGTAATTGTTGAGCTATTTTCTCTGATAATTACTCTTTTAGCCCTGAGGTTGGTTTTAAAAGCTTGATTTAGGAATATTTCATGTTGTATTATTTTCATATTCCTTATGCATACCTCATGCAAATTAACTTTCTTATAGCCTCATACTGACCTTTACCTCACTGAAGGAAATTAAATTGTAAAATGAATCTGCTTAGGAAAATCATTTTCAGAAAGTATTTCTTCCTCTATGTTGTTGAAGTTTGAGACGCTTTAGCATGCCAAGTCATCGATCTTATTATATAATGAAATAAAAATCTAGACAATTGGCAAAAAATTAAAATATTTTGTCTCAGGATGAAAATGAAATAACAACTCTTAAAATATTGGAATATAGTAGAAAAGAAAAAAGTGCTGGCAACAATTAGCTCTGAATATTCTCAGAATTTGAGGGTGCTTTTCATACCATATATTGGCATATTTGACATTTTTCTCAGGCTGCTTGAAATCGGTGAAACACATATAAAGACAAAGACATTTTGATTCTGTAAATATCTGAAAATCCTCAATTTGTACTTCCAAAGTATATTCACATATTAAGAAACAAAAATACCTTAAATACCTAGAAATGAAAGATGTGCTTTTGCATGTAGTAGTTACAAATAATAAACTATTTTCAGTTTTATCTAAGAGTGCTTTTGGATTAGTTTTTTAATCTCTGATGATTTCTGAGAAAAATAAAACTGCAAGTTGTGTATTTTCTGTTCACAAAGTCTCAGCTGCCTCCTAAAATTCACAAATATAACCTTATGATGCCTAGTGGCACTAATGTCTTGTATACTAAAGAAGAAGGAGAAAAACTTTGGGTTTCCCATGACCATTAATTTTAAATTCACATTGCATCTTATTTTCAAACTCTGAAATCATATTACATGGACTTTACTTCCTTTATCTAAACATCCTGATTCAATTTTCAATTTAAAGTGCTTTTGAATGTAATGTCATGCATGGAATCAAAAATAGAAGTATTGGTGTTTTATTTTCATACCCAGGAATAGTTTTGTTTTTAAGCCAGGTTTAAAGGAAACAGACCTATAAAGAGAGCTTATAGATTTCAGAATAATCTCAATAACCAATTACTTAGTTGAAGAAGATGAAGTCTAGGAGATAAAATAGCCAATCTATAAAACCCCGTGAGTCCCAATTTTTTTTTTAGAAATTTTAATTTTAAAAAAGTAGAAGAAAGAATCATAACATATAAAGTAGTAAGATTGTCAAGCTGTTGGCCTCAGTGTTTGTAAAACAAAAACTATAAGTAGATTCGATGGTTGTTTAATAAAGTCTATGATTCAGTTACATATAACACGTTAATACATGCACAAAAGTCTTTCCTGTTTGAGAATGTTTTCATGGAGATTAATTATCTGGTTCTCCCAGAACCTCCTTCTTTCCCATTTCTGTCTAAGCCTACTTTTCCTTCAGTGTGATTCATTGTTTTTCTATGATGTTAAACGTTCCTTTACTTTATGTAACATGATTAGAAGTTTTAAAAGGATATATTCATCAAAAACTTACAAATGTATGATTGTGATTTTACATTTGGTATCTTGAGACTTTTATTTTTTTTTCTTCTTAATGTGAAGTCTGGTCTGAAGCATCCTTTGAAGAGAGTTGAACAAACAACTCATTTTATATCTTTGCTAAAGACTCAATCTTATGACATGGAAGAGAAAAATTAATCTCTGTGATCAAAGTTTATAATTTAAATTTTTACTTTGTATACTATTAATTTTAACCAGTAGTAGTCATTCCATCATTTATTCTATAGATGTATTGGAATCTTGGAAGCAAACCTGCATGGCATATATAAAGTAGTAAAAAGAAACAATGGACATTTAAAAATAAAACACAAGAATAAATCAGTAGCTCTAATTAGGTTTTATAAAAATTACTCAACCAAATATCTAAAAATTAAGTTAGTTCTATTTAAAAGTGAAGTTAAGAGATCAACTCATTTACTATATGACACATATCCTAAGTATTAAAGCCAAAGACAGAAGTACGTAAACTTAGTATTTTACAATTGAGTAGTTATTAGATTAAATATGCAATTTTAATATGAAAATTATTAAGTGTCTCAATACTTCCAAAAATCAGGAAGTCAAGAAATGACTAGAATTTAAATACTGATAAGAATTATCACTAACAAATTCAGATACTATGCCAATAAACATAATTAATTTACTTCATTTCTTCCATAAAATAAAATTCTTTGAATTTTTATTGCTTTGAAAATTACCATTCAATTAAATTGTAATATCTTTAGCATTTTACAAGTAAAATTAAATAAAAAATAATTGAATTTAATATAATTTGCATTTCTTTGAACAATTATGGCTGTGTATATGTATATTCACTAACAAATATTTATAATATCAGCAAAAATAAATTTGAAGGAAAGAATCTAGTTTCATGTTGAGTTCTGATTAAGGTTTAATCTCCAGTAAAACAAACAAGATGACTTTTTGACAGTTTGTGTTTTATCAGAAGAGAATCCTGATACTTAGGAGGCATTAAGGAATTATTATTGATGAGATGAATAAATAAACAATAATGGTTGATATCTGAGTCATTTTTCACTCAAATTCTTTATTATTGCTCTAAATTATTCTAGAGATGACTTCATTATTCTGACTTTTAAAATGTGAAAGGTTGATGGAACATGATCTCTAAATCTCCTTTCAGCACTAGTGTTCAGTGATGAACTAAAATTTAAGAAATTTGCTGTCTAAAGCAGGTTCCCAGTAATGAACTGGATTCCCCTTTTCAGAACAATGTCATGCTTTGAATAGAAAATTTCAAATCTTGCTAATTTTTTCTTATTCAAGAGAATCCCACAGTGTTTTACTTGTAATAAAATACTGTCTTTTAGGAGCCATTATTACATTCATCGTGTCTTTGTCTTAATGCAGGTTAAATGATATCTTTTCTTTTTTTAGGCAGATACTCACAGTTGCTGGAATAAACAATCAGTATTTGCAATATTCAGGGATTAAAAATTCTTCTTTTCACACACTTTTTTAAAGCCCTCAAATTACTATTTTATTGATTTTTCTCTAATACTTTTAATTTGATGTTTATAACCTTAATTTTTTAATCAAAATCCTTTGCGAAGTGTAAATATTGTCATACTATATTACCCCAAACATTTGCCTAAGAACTTTCTTCAGTGAGGGAAAAATAGTGAAATTGAGTGACAGAGAAAATACACTTAACCCAGTAGACTGAAGAATAATTATAATTATTATTTATCTTTTAAAATATCTTTAAAAATTTATCTTTTAAAAATCAAACTATGTGTGTATATATCTATATATCTATACACATATCTATCTATATATTTATCTATCTATATCACCCTGAAATCTTATTTTACAAATTCTTGGCAAAATAGCCACCTAGAGGAAAAAAACAAAGAAAAAACAGAATAGAAGAAAATATACCTGAAATTGGCTAGCAAAAATAAATCAATGGATCAAGTTGCAAAGTTACTGTTTCCTTCATGATCCTATGATTTTTTAGGGAATGTGTATATTACATTTCATAATAGATATGCTTATGAATAATATAGATAAATAAAATTTTATGGATTGAACCATGATTTTTCAATGAATTTACTTCATAGTTTGAGGTATCATATATCTGGTTTTGGGGTGATATTCATTTATCTGTGTCTTTTAACACTCTGCTTTTCAGTTTTCTACCAAAAATTTACTTCCAAAGACTCTATGTGAAATAATTTTCTGTGAATAATGCCTAAATACATTTCTGGGAGCTCCTACTTAAAGGGAGCCTGTAATGAATCACATTATGATGTGAATAATGCCCATTTATCTATTCTATGAGATCAGTTCAGGTTTCCAGAGATTGGCATTTTAAAGTAAAGTAAAGCATTTTAAAGTATTTCATTGGAAAGAGCAATTCAGTACATAACCTTATACCATAAAATATACTCAGACATATTGTGAAGACACAAAGGTATAACTCTGGTATTTTACTACATCATTGTGAAACTGTCTTGCCATTTTTTAGAGATAGGTGAAGCAAGATATATGTGAATGTTTTGCATGTTATATTGAAATGACTGATTTATGTGTTTGCCTACATGGGAACACCATGGGGTGTAATATCTTCAGTGATAAACTTTATACTGTGTTATTCATCTTTGCCTTCCTACCATACAGTTCAGTGACTTGAACCGAGGTGAAGCTGTAGCAAATGTTTATTGAACCGCAGCGGCTCTGTATGGTTAAATAAGGATAAATTAGGCATGAGGTATTCCAAACTATGGGTTATTAAATACATGTATCACTGGTATCATTAATACAGATATGCCCTCATTCGAGTTCATGTTTAAATATTCCATTTTCTCTGCGGGTCAGAATAGTTTAATGTTCAGAAAATAATTTGGAGATTTCACATACTGATGGCAATCTTTTCAAAAGTTTTTACTCAGTTCTTTGCTCTAGTAAATAGAGTCTACTACGCACAATTTTGATATTTTTAGTAGCTCCAGATTTAACAGTTTTAATCATCATCTTTCCCACAATTATTACTTATTTCCTCCCAGTAGGTAAAGATATCAGAGATGAGACTGTAAACAGACTATCTAAAGATAATGCTGTTGTTTTTATGAAATCTATGATAAAGAATTTCCCTTGGTTATTAATTCTAAAAGTTGCATTTCTACTATAGAAAACTTAATTAGAAGGCTAAGTTCCACATAAATGTGATTTTCTGTAGAATGATTATATTCTTTAAAATCACAGTTAATACTGTCTTTTAATTTTTTTTTTTTTTTTTTTTTTTTTGTGGTACGCGGGCCTCTCACTGTTGTGGCCTCTCCCGTTGCGGAGCACAGGCTCCGGACGCGCAGGCTCAGCGGCCATGGCTCACGGGCCCAGCCGCTCCACGGCATGTGGGATCTTCCCGGACCGGGGCACGAACCCGTGTCCCCTGCATTGGCAGGCGAACTCTCAACCACTGCGCTACCAGGGAAGCCCTGTCTTTTAATTTTATTAAATGCAATATTTTACCACTTCTGCTGTTAATTTCTCTCTACTGTTTCTCAAGTGATATTACTTTTTTAAACGTAGCTTACAGTTATGTGGGTTTTCTTTTTTCTTTAACCATTTGAAGGACCTTTTTTTACTCTTTGGAGGCCCTTTCTACAATTTGTTGACTTATAAGGCAAAAACAATGAAATGAAGTTAACAACAAAAAAACCTTAAATATAATGTGTTTATATATGTGTGTATGCTTTTGGTTAGTTTTGCCTTCGTTTTATAAGATAAGCAAAGTTTGTACAAGTTAGTGGGTCTACTGTTTTTCTCTTAAATGAAATTAGCTACTCAACTCCTAACTTCAAAAGATAAATGGTACCTGCATCATCAGTCACAGATGGATTTGCGATTTGGGATAAATTTGAAGGATTGTCTTGTTTAAGTGTGGCTTTCAGCTGCATATTGTAGCATGCAAAATTTATCAGAGAACATCCAGGAAGAAAGTTTCTTTCTCCCTGCCTTTCACTCCTGTTTGATTCATATTTGAATGTCCAACAGCTAACAGTACCAATCCAATACACAGTGTTCAATAAATATTTGTTCATTCAACCAACACGTTACAGAAAATGGATTTGGATGTGTTATCTTACCTTTTATTTTCATTGTTGAAAATACTTTAGGTGATGTAGATGAACACATTTGTCAAATTATCAAGGGTTTTCAGTTTTGTTTTCATTTTAAGACATGATAATTAAAGAGCGAGACAGTCAAATATAAGGCCAGTTAATATGACACAGTGAAAGTAAATTTAATGTGTTTAAATTTAGTTAATGCTATATAGTTAAGTCTGTGAGCATTTCAGCGTTTGTGTATCTTCAATATTTTGTCCCCTTTTTTTCTCTTAAAGAAGGGCTACACTGCACATAACCAAAAAGTTAAGCTTTTTCAGCTTTGTCTTTAAAAACAATTTAAGCTTTTAATGTTCCAGTATTTTTCATTTAGCTAAAAGTCATTATTTACTTTTGTTTGCAGTGCAAAATTATGAAAGATTTTATGAGAGCAATAGCTGCCTGCATATGTTATTCTGGAAATCTCATTTTTCTCAATATTTGTTTGATTTGTAACCTAGACATTACTAGAAATTTTATATTATAATTAAAATATGGTACTTAAGGGACTTCCCTGGTGGTGCAGTGGTTAACAATCTGCCTGCCAATGCAGGGGACACGGGTTCAAGCCCTAGTCCAGGAAGATCCCACATGCCGTGGAGCAACTAAGCCCGTTTGCCACAACTACTGAGCCTGCGCTCTAGAGCCTGCGAGCCACAATTACTGAGCCCATGTGCCACAACTACTGAAGCCCACGCGCCTAGAGCCCGTGCTCCGCAGCAAGAGAAGCCACCTCAATGAGAAGCCCGCACACCACAATGAAGAGTAGCCCCCGCTTGCCGTAATTAGAGAAAGCCCACGTGCAGCAACAAAGACCCAACGCAGCCAAAAATAACTTTATAACAACACCAAAAAAAAATCAGAAAAGTATTTTAAAAATAAATAAATAAAATGTGGTACTTAAATACAGGGAATACTTTTCATAATCCTGTCCATGCACTAAAGTAAATTAATCTATACTTGGCGCTTCACAAATATTTTAAAATTTAATCGTCTTAAGAACACTGTAAATGTTTTATTCCAATATTACAAATGAAAAAGTGAAGTTCAGAATATTTAAGTAGCTTTCCCAACATATTGCTTTTGATAAGTGGCAGAGCCAGGATTTAAATAAAAATATGCCACATTGGAAAGCCTTTACCTTTTGCTGAAATATGTACTACTTTCCTCATAGGGCCTCCTGTTGCTTCCATTTAATTCCAAGGTCATTTATTGAGCTTCTGTTATGTACAAAATATGACAGTCTGGGTATTGACTTTTGTCTGTGGGCTTTATGACACCTCAGATGATTTAATTCAACCCAAGTCTCTCTTTAAAGACATTCTGTATTTATACACGTGACTGGTCAAAAAAATGTAAGCTATATTTCCTGTGATTTTTTTTTTCCTTTCATGTACTTCTAATTTTTTTTATAGAATTGCTCCCTATTCTTAGACCAATATCCCATATTAACGTTTAGTCTGAAAATTTCCTTCATTAACCATAATTATTTGCCTCTTTTTCTTGTTTGGGCATCAACCAAGAGGTGCTTTGGAGAATATCAGGTCAATAAATCAATAGAATCCATAAATGTGAGGGCCATAAAGAAAATTAGAAATTAGAAATCATGAGTCCTCATCTTGAAAAGAATGTGTGGAGGAAGGATGCTTAGAAATTAAATGAATTTCTGAGAATCGGGCATCTGATAAGGAGCCCAGACGTTAAGACTCTCAGGCTTTCATTGTATATTTCTACAATTCCTTCAGCCAGCGTTCAGTACTGTCTGCCCATTTTTACTTGACTTCTTTCACTTCTACAATTGTTTATTTTGTTTTCTGTATTTGACTACTTATCCCCCCTACAGACACAAACTCCTTGAAGTCAAGGTTTAACTTCATCAAGAAGTCCTGTTATGTTTTTGAAGGGTCTCATGGAATATTTCATAATTTAAACAAGATATTGGGTGCTTCTAAAGAGTATTAACAAGCGAAAAAGCTGTATACTAGCTTTCTGCGGTCCTAGAAAAATGCTGTTAAAATCAGTCCATGATTTTTTTCTGATGAGATCAGACAGCTTGTATAAAGTCTTAACTCTGTGTATAAAGCTATCAAACTCTTTGAAAAGAGACTACCACAAAAAAAGAAAATACAAATCAGCCAAAGAAAAAAGAAAAATAATTTTCTTAGTTGATCTTTGAAATGCATAATGCCTTGTTTTCATTTTCACAACAGTATTGGGAGTTGATTTAGCATTAAGATCAGTGACAAAATAACTCGATTAATACTTTCTACTCCAATATCATTCTAAAATAAGAAAATATGTCTGTCTCATTTGATGACAGGAAGGATAATCAATAATCGGTGAGAGCATTTAGTGGTCAGATAAACATTAACTGTATGAATGAAGAAATTAAAAATGTTTATTACTATAGGTGATCTACAGTTTTATACTTTACAGTTCAACTAAAATAACATTTGCCAAAGACAAACGTATGACATTTTAAATACAGACATTTACATATAATGCAACACACATCTAAAAGTAAATATTTCCCTATAGTTAGAGACATACATACTTATTAGCATCATCATATTTGAATAATATAGTATTAAATGATTCAGTGAGATTTGGAATAAGAACATGATCCATGGAGGAACACTATCTGAATATGAGCCAGTGTGGCATGTGCCTGAGTTTCCAGGGCCTTGGACTCCTTGCCTCTTTACTTCCTCTCATTCCAAAAATAAAGGTTCATGACTCTGGGGATAAACCTCCTCTGGTCATCATTCAGATGACTGACTGCCCACTCTTTTAGCGGAAAGTTTTTCTCACAGATGAGAAGATGCTCCACTCAGTCCCAACCTGGAGCTATTGCAGCATCTGGTCATGTTTCTTTGACCACCAGAAGTGGTTCCGTATAACTGAGTACGTCCATGCTCACTTAGGAATGAGCACAAATGTGGATCCCATTCTTGGTTATCAACCTAGGTTCTGTATGACCTGGAAGTTCTGTAGAGATGAATGTGTCCTCCCAAAAGTTCCTGTTGCTGGCTTATAACTAGAAGTGATATATTGCTATTCTTGAGCCAGGGTTCTATACTCTCTATAACTGAACCAGAGAAAAGCTTCATCATTATAGAAAATGTTGTCCAAATACATGGCTATCTGAGCATCATATAGTTTACATCTAGAAAAAAAAGTCCAAACTAGATATTTGGCCAAACTGTTGAAATTTTGCAAAAGTTTAACCTTTACAATCTTATACAACATAATTATTACTTCTTTTCTGCCTTTTAATTAAGCAATAAGTTTTTCTGACTATGAATGAAATGAAGTCAGATGGAAGCTTTTACAGAATATCTTGGCAGATAGAGTATATATTGTCAGAATAAAAATTTTGGTTTGCATTTTTTAAATCATTTCGAATGATGCACTTTATTTTAAAAGACTTACCAATTTGTTAACATAAACATGCTATATCTTAGAAGCAGATATACAAGCTTGCCAGCAAAATGAGCAAAATTAATTTTCTTTATAACCAAATGGCAACATCTGACTTTACATCCTGGAATTCATTGTAGGTAAATGAACGTGATCGTCTTCTAAGATTTGTTGGTCTCTGAGGTCTTCCTTCTATCAAGTCTAAATAGATGTCAGATTTCAGAAAACGTGTGTAACTGTCTTGCTCCATGAGCTGATACACTCTGCTTTGTGCAGCATCAAAACTGTGGAGGGTGGGTTGGGTGATGCTCCTGGTGATGATTTCTTTGGTGTGAAAATCAAGGTTAACCTGGATAATAAAAACAATAATAAAAGTGTAATTATCGTCAATCTACTTAAGTAAACACCTTTGAGAAACAGAAATAAAGGACTGACTCCACGTTGGAGGGGGCATACGGCACTTGGATGCTTGGTGCTTTTCCTGTTGTGGGTCCAGGGATCCAGTGATTCACTCTGGGCTGGCATGTTACCTGGCTCTTCTCTCCCTTTGCACCCGGTCCTTATCAGTCTCTGCCAGTGTAGGATCATGGAACAATGTAATGTTAGGTGTCCTAGAGGTCATTAGATTCAACTCATTTTCAAAGTGAAAACTAAACTTTGTAGAAATTCAATTATTTTGAGTGAGGGCAAGCAGTGTGTTTGGGGCATATTTGGGATTTCAATGTGAGGCTTTTGCTATATCCCAGTGCTCTTTTCATTATATTATGATGTTTTCCTACAAGCAAACGTGTGCTGAAAATGCCTATATGCATATATACGTGTGTGTGTGTGTATATATATAAAGATATAAAATCCTTTAACGCTTTTTATCAAAACATTGATGATATATTCGGCTTTGATGGTGCTCAGTTTTCAGTTTTCACGTAGGTTTCTTTTCCTTCGTGGGTAACACCACATAACCAGCTGCCTTTGTTTACTTGTGTGTAAGGGGAAGACAGGATAATACTTTGAAACACAAAACAGATTGAGACATACTGAAACAAGGAAAATAACTGTCATTTCATGTGCAACAGTATCTACATAAGCAGTGCTACCTCGTGGACAGCAACAATTTATAGTCAAACAGAACTCTTAACAGTGACAGATTATCAGTTCTACACTTCTGTGAAAAGACACTATTTATTGAGCACGTACTAAAAATACAGAAACTGTAATTCATATTCAAGGATAGTGAAGTAATATTTGCTGGTTTAATAGCCATTTTAGCAGTTGTTTCATACAGTTACCTCATACTGAGCTTGCAGTAAAAAAAAAAATCACAATTGTTTTTTCACTTGAACCGTTGCCAAATTAGGTTTTCCTCATCTTTCTATTATGAAATTTTCTTTTAGTCCATCTTAATGTGTAGGGATAATAATTACAGGGCAAATGAAACTTTGTACAGGTAGATGAGCTAACATTAAAATAGTACATAATACAAACTTCTTGATTTCTCTTACCTTCATCACGTACAAAAATCTTTAGTTTCTACAAGCAGTTACTTGTGCTAAGGTGATAAACATGATAAATGAATGAATCTAAATGTTGCAATTAATTGTGTTCACTCTTAGTCTAGAATAAAATACCCTGAGGAGTAACTTCAGTTATACCTTTCCTTCCATAAGCAATATCTTATAATGCATTCTGTTTGTAAATAGAAATCTATATACAGGCAGACCTTGGAGATATTGCGGGTTCCCTTCCAGACCACCTCAGTAAAGGGGATATCGCAATAAAGTGAGTCACACAAAATTTTTGGTTTCCCAGTGCATAAAAATGTTATGTTTACATGATAATCCATTAAGTGTGTGATAGCATTATGACTAAAAAAACAACATACATCCCTTAATTAAAAAATACTTCATTGTGCAAAAAGGCTAACCATCAGCTGAGCCTTCAATGAGTCACAGTAGAAACATCAAAGATCACTGATCACAGATCACCATAGCAAGTATAATAATAATGGAAAAAGTAAGAATTATTGTGAGAACTACCTAAATGTTACATAGAGATATGAAGTGAACCAATGCTGTTGGAAAAATGGCACCGATAGACTTGTTCAAGGCAGGGCTGTCACAAACCTTCAATTTGTAAAAAACAAAATATATGTGAAGTGCAATAAAGTGAAGAGAATAACATGAGACATGCTTGTAAATAACCACCATTTTTCTTTCAACAAAATTCTGACCTTTCTGTTAGAATGTATGGCAGTACCGATTTGATGAAGACATATTCTCTCAAAAAATTTTCAAACAGATGTAAATTTTTACAATCATCTTTACCTCTTGTGGAGCATCATTCTGTATAAATTTCTCATATATTGCTTTTGCTTTATGAATTATTTGTTGAGGGTCTTTGCTTTTCTTGAAATCTTCACAGGCTATCCAAAATTCAATGTTTTCCTCACTGAATTCAGTTTTAAGAAATCTGGTAAAAGTCTCCAGTCCATCTACCAAGGAAAGAAGTGATATATTTTAACTAAAAAATATTGATACTGAGAATATATGCTACTTGATATTGAAGTACAACTGTGAGTGTTAGCAGAAGAAGCGTCTTCCCTCTAATTCAGGGCAGTAGCACACATCTTGCTCATGAGGAACCATGTTAACAATTAGCTGAAATCTTCACAACTATGAAAGGTAAGTACCATTTCTGTTGAAATGAGGCTGGTATCATACTTAGACCTGAGTAACAGGGACCTTAAATCTGGACCTCACTTTGGGTTTCTCTCAGCTGTGCCTTTCCTTGGGGTGAGTGTCGTAGGGTTATTCTACAGAGCCAAAGAGCCATTCCAGCTGGAGATCATCTCTCAACTTCTAGACCATGCTTCTTGGACTCAGGACCCTGAAATTCCCTTTAAAAGGCTTTGTGGGACTTCCCTGGTGGCACAGTGGTTGAGAATCTGCCTGCTAATGCAGGGGACACGGGTTCGAGCCCTGGTCTGGGAGGATCCCACATGCCATGGAGCAACTAGACCTGTGAACCACAACTATTGAGCCTGCGCGTCTGGAGCCTGTGCTCCGCAACAAGAGAGGCCGCGATAGTGAGAGGCCCGTGCACCGCGATGAAGAGTGGCCCCTGCTTGCCACAACTAGAGAAAGCCCTCGCACAGAAACAAAGACCCAACACAGCAAAAATAAATAAATAAATTAATAAACTCCTACCCCCAACATCTTCAAAGAAAAAAAAAAAAGGCTTTGTGTTTCCAGGATTGGCACAGTCCTCTGCCCCAGATACATCCACCAAAGGCACCTGTCTCAGTGGAATGCACACCCCAAGGCTTGAGTGTGGACAGGACTTGAATTTGCATGCTGGAGTGTCCACCCAAATGTTCAAAGAGGCCTCTCACAGTGTGGAACCAAACCATGGGTGGAAAGTGAAGGGAGGTGGGCTATGCTTATAGGGTAGAACTGGGAAGAGTCTGAGAATTTTATATTCAAACGTAATCTACCGTGTGTCACAATAGAAGGACATGCGGTATGCGGGCCTCTCACTGTTGTGGCCTCTCCCATTGCGGAGCACAGGCTCCGGACGCGCAGGCTCAGCGGCCACGGCTCACGGGCCCAGCCGCTCCGCAGCATGTGGGATCTTCCCGGACCGGGGCACGAACCCATGTCCCCTGCATCGGCAGGCGGACTCTCAACCACTGCGCCACCAGGGAAGCCCAAAATGTCTATTTTTAACAGTTTATTAGCCTGATCTGTAACTCTTAAGCATTTAGAAATATAGTATGGGGCCTCTATTTTTACTTTTTTCCTGAGGCCCATGAATGTTAGGGGCAGGTATCAAGTCTTATGGAAGACTGCCAGGGTTCAAGTTCTTGTTCAGCTAGTTACTATGTGGTCCTGAGTGAATTACTTTTCCTTTCTGTGTCTCAGTTTCTCAATATTTAAAATTAAGATAATGATAAAACGGACCTGATAGAGCTGTTTAGAGAATTAAATGTGCCAAAATGTGCAGGACGCTTAAAACAGAAACTGGCGTATAGCAAGTACTCTATCTGGGTTTTGATGGGGGGTGTGATGGTTATGATGATGTTGATGATTTTGATGACTATCGTTTTTTTTAGGCTCAGTTAGGTAAAGTTTCATAGCTAAAACTGTGGCAGACTCAGGATTCAACACTAAGACAATCTGACTTTAATACTAGGGTTCTTTCAACTATTTATGATATTCTACTTTTTTGGGCTAATAGGTTTTTGTTTTTTTTTTCATTTATTTTTGGTCGTGTCGGGTCTTTGTTGACGCGCTTGGGTTTTCTCTAGTTGCGCGAGCGGGGTCTACTGTTCGTTGCGGTGCGCAGGCTTCTCATTGTGGTGGCTTCTATTGTTGTGCAGCACCGGCTCTAGGCACGCGGGCTTCAGTAGTTGTGGCTCGAGGGCTCTAGAGCGCAGGCTCAGTAGTTGTAGCACATGAGCTTAGTTGCTCCGTGGCATGCGGGATTTTCCCAGACCAGGGCTCGAACCCGTGTCCTCTGCATTGGCAGGCAGCTTCTTAACCACTGTGCCACCAGGGAAGCCCTGGTATTTTTTTAAAAAAATTAAACTTCTTTGAGAAAATTATAGATTCACGTGTAGTTGTAGGAAATAACAGAGACAGAGCCCATGTACCCTTTATCCAGTTTCCACCAATATAACATCTTGTAAAACTGTAGTAAAAATATCACAAATAGGATAATGATATTGATATAGTTAAGATACAGAATATTTTCGTGATTACAAGGTTATCTCATGTTGCCTTTTTACTGTTATACTTACATTTTTCCCACACCCAACCCCTCCTTAAATGTTAGGAACCAATAGTCTGTTCTCCATTGCTGTAATTTGGTCTACTCAAGAATATGGTATAAGTGGAATCATGTAGTATATATTGTTTGGGGTGGCGTTTTTCATCTACCATGATCCGCTGGAGATTCATCAGTATATCAGTAATTTGTGCCTTTTCATTGCCGTGTTGTATTCCATGGTATGGATTTGTTTAACCATTCCTGTTGAAGGTTTTGGGGAGCAGTTATCAATAAGGATGCTATAAACATTTATGTATAGATTTTGTGTGTGTGTGTGTAGACATAAGTTTTCATTTCTGTGGGATGAGAGAAGTGAAGCTGTTCAGTTATATGGTATTTGAAATAGAGAAGAGAGCATTATAGAAGCATTGAGAAAAGGTAAAAATGTTCCTTCTAGATTTTTCAGATAAATTTTCTCAGGGACTTCCCTGGCAGTCCAGTGGTTAAGACTCTGTGCTCCTAACATGGGGAGCACATGTTTGACCCCTGGTTGGGGAACTAAGATCTCACATGCTGCACAGCACAGCCAATAAATAAATAAATAAATAAATAAATTTTCTCAGAGAAATTCACATTTGAGTTGGATACAAATGATTTTTAGCAATCTTTCTTTAGATTTGTTCTCTACTCATAGTTATGACCTATTTCTCTTTCTGCTATCACAGGTGAGTTATTACATGAGGAAATTTCATGAGTCCTGTCTAGAGTTCTCACCTAGCAGCATTTGATTAATAATGATCCCCTCCTTTTTGAAATATTCTTCTTCCTGGGATTCTAGGACACCATACCTCCTAATTTATACCATCCGATTACTTTAAGCCTGGCTTAATGTCTTCTGTTCCCTGGTTAAATGTGATGTTCGCTGGGATTCTGTTCTTTACATTCTTCTCCTTTTCTTGCCTCTTCTACCTCCCTTTTCTTCCTCTATCCTCCTGTATCCTCGTCTTCTAACATTTTTCCTGAAACTCCTTTCCCCCTTATTTCCCTCTGTACTTTATGCATACTGCTGGCACCTACAGGCAAAATAAGGCATTACAAACAATCTTGCAAAACAATAAAGTTTCTCTGAGTTAAATTTTGATCTAATTAAAAGATTTTAATCTCATTACAAGAAATCATTAGAAGAAAATTTTTCTCTTCACCTCAGATATTCCTCCAGCTACTGATCTATTTCTCCTTACAAAGTCTTTTGAGTAAGCTTTCTGCAGTTGGTCTCTTAATCCCCTTCACTCATTTACCTCCCCATACACTAAAATGTGGTTTCTACTCAACGCTTGACTTAAATAATTTTTACCAAAATGACTTACTGTAATATTCCATGGAAAAAAATTTTTTCCAATCCATATATTACTTCATCTCTCTATGACAGCAGGCAAAGATGAAATATGTCTGTAATTCTTTTCTATGGCACATACACTCTTGAGTTTCTTCTTATATCTCTGACTACTGCTTTTCTAAATACTTCTCAGTTTATCCTTCTTCCTTCTTCCCTTTAATTCCAGTTCCAGGGCAATTACTTCAACACTTTAACACAATGAATATGCTGATGATTTTCAGAAATGATCTCCGGCTCAGATCTCTTTCCTGAGCTCCAAGCTCATATCACCCAACATTTGGTAAACATCTCCACTGAATTTCCCACCAAAATAATCACATCACAGCTGAATTCAATATCTTCACCCAAAAGCTTCCCAGAATGTTTCCCACCCAATGACACCATCCACTCAACAACTTAACCCACAACCCTGGCATCCTTAGGGATCCCCAATTTTCTTCTCAACTCAATCAATAATCAGATCTTCTCAACTTTATCTTCTTTATGTATCATGCATCTGTCTTTTTATTTTTATTCAATCAATCTGGAATTACCCTTATTCAGACCAGGATCATATTTTACATAGATTATTATAAAAACCTTCTAAATGGTGACTCTGACTCCAGGCTTCACTTGCTTCCCTCCCCTGCTAACCGCCCCCCAACACTTTCCAAGTTATTATTCACATTCTAGTCAGTAATATCTTTCTAGAGTACAAACTTAATTATGTTTCTTCACTGTTGAAAATTTTCCAACAATGCCCTTAATCTCTTTCCACTCTCTTTCTCACACTCTAAGCTCCAAGCACAGTGAAATAACTTAGAGTTTCATTCATGTGCCATGTTCCCACATCTCTTTAGCTTCTATTGGAAAGATTTTCTCTTCCTACTCCAATTTTATCAATCTAATTTCATCAGGCTAATCTGTATCACCCATTGAAGTTTAAATTAGAGATCACTTTATCTGGAAAGATTTCACTGATCTCTCAAGAATAAGTTGGCTGTCCTTCATATATGACTTCCTACACTGGGTAACATTTAAACTATTGTGCTGCAGTTGCTTCCTTATTTTTGTTTCTCATGCTATATTGTGAGATTCATGAGATGAAGGCCCTTGTCTAATTTGCCACAAAAGTCCCCAGCATGAAGAAATCACTCAATATTTACTTACTGAAAGAAATAAGTAATAATTGAACACATGAGAAAAAGTACAAATTTTCATTAAAAATACAAAAGTTCTAGCAAAAAAATCTTGTTGAGGAGGCAGAGATGAGTCTGGGTATCATGATATGTTTGGGATTTGTGGGTCAGGGTACAGAGGACAAAAGAGAAGAAAGAAACATGCAGAGGGTGCCTGGAAGTCTACATGCAGGTTACCTGTAGATCCTTGGCTGAGGGTCAGGCTGTACACGGGCAGGGCAAACTCTGTGAAGCCCAGAAGAGTATAGCTACAGTGGTGCTGAGAGGTAAATGGAGATCAGGGAGTTTGCATGGGTCTGGGAGACCTTGGATTTCTGGCCCAGCTATAGTGGAGATACCCAAGAAAGGCTATATTTTTGGTATAAATACTACAGGCAAGGTCTTTGTCCTCAAACTAAGATAAATTGGAAAGAGATTGGTTTTAAATATCAAACTGATCAGAAAGAATCAAGAGGATCCACCCGTGATTTAACTGACTGCCAGAAAAATAATCTAATGCTGTTTAAAGGAAGACAGCATGATCTAGACTCCTATATCTTCCTCCTTGCACACATACAATAAAAATTTATTAGGCATGCAAGAAATGTCTAATGTGACCCATTATCAATAACAAAAGTGGTCAATAGAAACAGATACCTGAAACACAAGATACCTGAAATGTTGGAAATAGCACAATGTTGAAGAATGAAAAGGTTAAAAAAGACATAAGGAGTGAATAGATGCAAAAACTCAGAAAAGAAATTGAAACTATAGAAAACAATCAAATGGAACTTCTAAAACTAAAATGGAAAATACGTGAAGCAAAAAAAATTCATTGGATCATCATGACAGCAGATTAACAACTGCCTAAGAAAAGATGAGTGGACTGGAAGATGGGAAAATAGAAATTATTTAATTTAGGATAGTAGAGGACTTCCCTGGTGGCACAGTAGTTAGGAATCTGCCTGCCAGTGCAGGGGACATGGGTTTGAGCCCTGGTCTGGGAAGATCCCAAATGCCGCAGAGCAACTAAACCCATGTGCCACAACCACTGAACCTGAGCTCTAGAGCCTACAAGCCACCAATACTGAGCCCACCGTGTGCCACAACTACTGAAGCCCGTGTACCTAGAGCCTATGCTTGGCAACAGGAGAAGCCACCACAATGAGAAGCCCACACACTGCAACAAAGAGTAGCCCCCGCTCACCACAACTAGAGAAATCCTGTGCACAGCAATGAAGACATAACACAGCCAAAAATTTTAAAAAATTAAAAAAAAGATAGCATGAAACGAGGGGGAAAATTTCACAATTATACTTCCAGATTTTAATTCTGTTCACTCATACATTTATAGAACAGATAGAATGTCAATCAGAATATGTAAAACTTGAACATTATCAACTAAATTGACCTAATTGACAATTATATGACATTCTACCAAATACATATTTTCAAGTGCACAAGCAAGATTATCTAAGATGGATCAGATGCTAGGATGTAAAATGAATATAAATAAATGTCAAAAGATTGAAGTCTTACACAGTATGTCCTTTGCCCATAAGTGTTTTAATCAAAAACCAACTAGTCATTTTCACAGTGTTGATCCTTCCAGTCCAACAACATGGTATATCTCTCCATCTGTTGGTATGATCTTTAATTTCTTTCATCAGTATCTTACAGTTTTCTGCATAGAGGTCTTTTGTCTCCTTAGGTAGGTTTATTCCTAGGTATTTTTTCTTTTTGTTGCAATGGTAAATGGGAGTGTTTCCTTAATTTCTCTTTCAGATTTTTCGTCATTAGTGTATAGGAATGCAAGAGATTTCTGTGCATTAATTTTGTATCCTGCTACTTTACCAAATTCATTGATTAATTCTACTAATTTTCTGGTAGTGTCTTTAGGATTCTCTGTGTACAGTATCATGTCATCTGCAAACAGGGACAGCTTTACATCTTCTTTTACAATTTGGATTCCTTTTATTTCTTTTTCTTCTCTGATTGCTGTGGCTAAAACTTCCAAAACTATGTTGAATAAGAGTGGTGAGAGTGGGCAACCTTGTCTTGTTCCTGATCTTAGAGGAAGTGGTTTCAGTTTTTCACCACTGAGAACGATGTTGGCTGTGGGTTTGTCATATATAGCCTTTATTATGTTGAGGTAAATTCCCTCTATGCCTATTTTCTGGAGGGTTTTTATCATAAATTGGTGTTGAATTTTGTCAAAAGCTTTCTCTGCATCTATTGAGCTGATCATATGGTTTTTATCCTTCAATTCGTTAATATGGTGCATCACACTGATTGATTTGCATATATTGAAGAATCCTTGCATTCCTGGTATAAACCCCACTTGATCATGGTATATGATCCTTTTAATGTGCTGTTGGATTCTGTTTGCTAGTATTTTGTTGAGGATTTTTACATCTGTGTCCATCGGTGATATTGGCCTGTAGTTTTCTTTCTTTGTGACATATATGTCTGGTTTTGGTATCAGGGTGATGGTGGCCTCATAGAATGATTTTGGGAGTGTTCCTCCCTCTGCTATATTTTGGAAGAGTTTGAGAAGGATAGGTGTTAGCTCCTCTCTAAATGTTTGATAGAATTCGCCTGTGAAGCCATCTGGTCCTGGGCTTTTGTTTGTTGGAAGATTTTTAATCACAGTCTCAGTTTCAGTGTTTGTGATTGGCCAGTTTATATTTTCTATTTCTTCCTGGTTAGTCTTGGAAGGTTGTGCTTTTCTAAGAATTTGTCCATGTTTTCCAGGTTGTCCATTTTATTATCATATAGTTGCTTGTAGTAATCTCTCATGATCCTTTGTATTTCTGCAGTGTCAGTTGTTACTTCTCCTTTTTCATTTCCAATTCTATTGATTTGAGTCTTCTCCCTTTTTTTCTTGATGAGTCTGGCTAATGGATTATCAATTTTGTTTATCTTCTCAAAGAACAAGCTTTTAGTTTTATTGATCTTTGCTATTGTTTCCTTTATTTCTTTTTCATGTATTTCTGTCTGATCTTTATGATTTCTTTCCTTCTGCTAACATTGGGGTTTTTTGTTCTTCTTTCTCTAATTGCTTTAGGTGTAAGGTTAGATTGGTTATTTGAGATGTTTCTTGTTTCTTGAGGTAGGATTGTATTGCTATAAAATTCCCTCTTAGAACTGCTTTTGCTGCATCCCACAGGTTTTGGGTCATTGTGTTTTCATTGTCATTTGTTTCTAGGTATTTTTTGATTTCCTCTTTGATTTCTTTAGTGATCTCTTGGTTATTAAGTAGTGTATTGTTTAGCCTCCATGTATTTGTATTTTTTACAGATTTTTTCCTGTAATTTATATCTAGTCTCATAGCATTGTGGTCAGAAAAGATACTTGATATGATTTCATTTTTTAAAAATTTACCAAGGCTTGATTTGTGCCCCAAGATATGAACTATACTACCCAAAGCAATCTACAGATTCAATGCAATCCCTATCAAACTACCAATGGCATTTTTCACAGAACTAGAACAAAAAATTGCACAGTTTGTATGGAAACACAAAAGACCCTGAATAACCAAAGTAATCTTGAGAAAGAAAAATGGAGCTGGAGAAATCAGGCTCCCGGACTTCAGACAATACTACAAAGCTACAGTCATCAAGACAGAATGGTACTGGCACAAAAATAGAAATATAGATCAGTGTAACAGGATAGAAAGCCCAGAGACAAACCCACGCACATATGGTCACCTTATCTTTGATAAAGGAGGCAAGAGTATACAATGGAGAAAAGACAGCCTCTTCAATAAGTGGTGCTGGGAAAACTGGACACCTACACGTAAAAGAATGAAATTAGAACACTTCCTAACACCATACACAAAAATAAACTCAAAATGGATTAAAGACCTAAATGTAAGGTCAGACACTATAAAATTCTTAGTGGAAAACATAGGCAGAACACTCTGTGACATAAATCACAGCAAGATCCTTTTTGCCCAATGGAAATAAAAACAAAAATAAACAAATGGGACCTAATGAAACTTAAAAGCTTTTCACAGCAAAGGAAGCCATAAACAAGATGAAAAGACAACCCTCAGAATGGGAGAAAATATTCACAAATGAAGTAACTGACAAAGGATTAATCTCCAAAATATACAAGCAGCTAATGCAGCTGAATATCAAAAAAACAAACAACCCAATCCAATAATGGACAGAAGTCCTAAATAGACATTTCTCCAAAGAAGATATACAGGTAGCTAACAAACATATGGAAGAATGCTCAACATCACTAATCATTAGAGTAATGCAAATCAAAACTACAATGAGGTATCACCTCAAACCAGTGAGAATGGCCATCATCAAAAAATCTAGAAACAATAAATTCTGGAGAGGGTGTGGAGAAAAGGGAACCCTCTTTCATTGTTGGTGGGAATGTAAATTGATACAGCCACTATGGAGAACAGTATGGAGGTTCCTTACAAAACTAAAAATAGAGCTAACATATGACCCAGCAATCCTACTACTGGGGATATACCCTGAGAAAAACATAATTCAAAAAGAGACATGTACCAGAATGTTCATTGTAGCTCTATTTACAAGAGCCAGGATATGGAAGTAACCTGAGTCCCTTGACAGATGAATGGATAAAGAAGATGTGGCACATATATACAATGGAATATTACTCAGCCATATAAGGAAACGAAATGGAGTTATTTGTAGTGAGGTGGATGGACATAGAGTCTGCCTTACAGAGTGAAGTAAGTCAGAAAAACAAATACCGTATGCTAACACATATATATGGAATCTAAAAAAAAAAAAAAGGTTCTGAAGAACCTAGGGGAAGGACATGAATAAAGATAGAGGCGTAGAGAATGGACTTGAGGACACGGGGAGGGGGAAGGGTAAGCTGGGACAAAGTGAGAGAATGGCATGGACTTATATATACTACCAAATGTAAAATAGCTAGTCGGAAGCAGCCGCATAGCACAGGGAGATCAGTTCCGTGCTTTGTGACCATCTAGAGTGGTGGGATAGGGTGGGTGGGAGGGAGATGCAAGAGGGAGGAGATATGGGGATATATGTATATGCATAGCTGATTCACTTTGTTATAAAGCAGAAACTAACACACCATTGTAAAGCAATTATACTCCAATAAAGGTGTTAAAAAAAATCAACTAGTAACATAGCTTTAAAAGCCCCCAAATATTTGGAAATAAAACAACACATATAAATAATTTATTGATCAAAGAAGGAATCAAAAGAGAAATTAGAAAGTATTTACAATTGAATTATAATAAAAATACAGCGCATCAAATTTTGTAGGATGCAGTTTAAACCGCATTTAGAGGGAAATTTACCACATGAAATGCTATACTAGTAAAAAATAAAATCTGAGTTTGTACTTTAAGAAGCTTTAAAAACAAGAGAAAATTAAAGCCACAGTAAGTTGAAGGAAAAAAAAATTATAAAAGAAGTCTATGTAAAAGAAAACAAACCATAGAGAAAATTTACAAAGCCAAAAGTTGGTTCTTCAAAAACATTAATAAAGTAGAACTCCCAGTGAGGCTGTTTCATAGTAGTAGGAAGCAAATCAGTGATATTTCCACAGATCTTAGGCATATTACAAAGATAGTAAATATTATGAATGATTTTATGCCAATAAATATAATTTAAATAAAATGGGAAAATTGTGTAAAGAAAGCCTACCCAAACTGACACTGAAGTGAAAAATCTGAAACTATTAAATTAATAGATTTTTATAATAAAAAATACCACCCCCCCAAAATAAAATCTTGGGCCCAGATTTAGTGAATTTCATCAAACATTTAAGAAAAAAGTATTCTAATGTTATACAACTTACAGAAAACAGTGGAGGGATGAATAATTTCCTTCTCATTTTAAGGGGCTAGGATAACTCTAACACCAAAACCTGACAAATGTAACACCAACAGCACCCCCAGAAATAACGATTAAGAAAGGAAAAGAAAATTATAGACCAATGATCACAGATGTAAAGATTCTGAACAAAATATTAGAGACTTAAATTCAGGAATTTAAAGAGGGAGAAGCATACATTCTAGCATTAAGGCAAAAAAATTGTGAAGTAAATGATAGCTTTCTTTGTCTACTCAACTTATTTTCACTTATATTCATTTCTTCTATTCACTGTTCTCTAGAACTATTCCTCATGGTCCATGATTATTTGTGATATAATAAGTTCCATATAGAATGAAGCAAGAAGAATGAATAGGGTAGAACTATGGTGATAACTAAGAGGGTTTGCATTTTTAACATGTTTAAAGGTTTTGAGGGCTAAGTGCTGTTCATACACATTACTACATTTAATACTACAACATATGTCTGGAATATGTCCTATATTAATTTTCATAGCTGAGAAAACTGAGATTCATATAAATTCAATTGTCTCAGATCTCAGTTTTCAAACAAACAAGTTGTAGAAGTATATCTTTCTCAAGAAGGCAGCACTTTCTGTCATAGGTAGAGTAACAGTCCTTCAAAGATGTCCATGTCCTAACCCTCAGAACCTGTGACTACATTACCTGACATGGAGCAAAAGCTTTGCTGATGTGATTAAGGTTAAGAACCTTGAGAGGGGCAAATTATCCTGGATTATCCAGGTGGACCCAATCTCATCACATGAGTGCTTAAAAGTGAAGGAGGAAAGCAGAGAAGTGGGTCAGGGGAATGCGATGTGAGAAGCACTCTTGCTGCCCTTCAAGATGGCAGAAGATGGTCAAGAGCCAGAGTGTGGTGGCTTCCAGAGGGTGAGAGTGGCCTTAGTTTAGAGCCAGCAAGAGAATGGAGACCTTGGTCCAAAAGTGCAAAGAGCTGACTTCTGCCAAGAACCCAAATGGATAGGAAAGGGATTCTCCCCAAGACCTTCCACAGAGGACAACAGCCTGCTGACACCTTGATTTTTTTTCCAGTGAGATCCGTGCTACACCTCTGACCTACAGAACTGTAAGATAATATATTTGTGTTGTAAGTCCCTAAAGTTATCATAGCTTGTTACACAGCCACAGGAAACTACTGTAGTCCTCAAATCATGTGTTACATGTCACCATTTACTTCTCCTATATCTAGAACTTGTCCTGTTTGTCGTGAAGCATTGTGTTTTCATTTTTGTTTTTAATGCTGAAAGCAACTGTTTGATTATATTAGAGATCCAGGAACTTAATGTAAGAGAACAACAGCCAGAAATGGCATAACCTACAGACATTCCCTAAGTGGTAGGTATGGGATCTCTCCAAACACTACCATGATAGAGGAGCCCTGTGGGCGTCTTCTACTCCACTGCTCCTTCCATTGGTGTTTTCATTGGGGTGAGGGGAGAGTCTGCCATTTCTTTTCCTTGGTAAATTGATCCTGAGCACCAGATGTTAGTGGTTAAACCTTAGTGAAGAAACTAGGAAGATAAGCAAAGGTCAGTCTCAACAAGAATTTGAGAAGGCATCATAGGACTGACATGCCACCCAGAAATTGTCCACAGTGATTAGATGCTGGTAAGATAATTCCTAGTCAAACACAGCTGTCTTAAGGAGGCCTTAGTTCTAAGCGCTTCCTGCTTAAGTCAACAAATTCTAGTCTCTGAGGAGAAGGAAGAATGATCAATGTGAGTGATATTGAACCACTCTTGTTCTTATTTCTCTAGCACAGTTAGTGTTTGATTTTCAAGATTTATTTCTCATGCTGTGTAGTGTGCTTTGCTCAGAATGTAGCAGAAAAATATAAATGGATAATGATTCCTTGAAGCTTTTTGATAGAAGATTTTCCCCAAATACCTACAAATATATATATTCTCAGAGTAAAGTTAGTGATCTATCTCTGTTTTTATTATTTTTAAGCCAAAATAGCTATGAAAGTGAAAAACAGGGAGTCAGACAAGTGGGTTTTACCCTGACTTGTTAACCCACCAGCACTCTTAGGGATTACTGTTCCTCAGTGCGGTCTGTTTGACTTTCCTTTCCACAACTCTTTTACCCTCTGTAGCTCAGTACCTGAACTTGTAAAAAAGCAGTCTGAGTCATTACTATTGTCGAAGGTTACATTCCTCTAATTTTGGAAAACTACATCACAGCAGCAACCTTTCAGACTTCAGGTAAAGCTGGAGCCCCAGGCTGATGACTTTAGAAAATAGGCTGAATAAGCATCATTTGACTATTGATTGGCAACAGCTTGAAAACTTCTTCCTTTTCCATTTATGCGACTAGAAAGATCATTTTGTTGCCTAATCTCTGCTTTTACTTTTTGTCTTTTTTTTTTTTCCTTCTTCTTCTTGTGTAATGATCCCAGAAGGAAACAAGGAGACTAAGGCAACACATGCCTTTCAACCCCTCAATCAAAATTGAAGTAGAATTTGAAATGTGGGCAACGTTTAGGTGTGTGAAAGAAAAGCCACAACAAAAACAACCATCTGTAGACCAATTGGCTTAAACCAAACTTTAGGTAGTTACATAGTCATGCCCCAGCCTCTGGCCAGAACTTTAAAAAAAATATATTGAGAATTCCCCCTTGATGAATTTTTAGTGTAATCAAAAACCGCTGCTTAGCACCCATACTTCCTTCCTCTTCAAAATTTCTAAAATGTTTGCCCTTTTTTCCTCCAATTAACATCCACTTTTTGCTGGATTGAATCCTAACTATATGTATAGTCTCTTAATTTATCTCTCATAATTATCTTCACAACTGATAGATTCTTTGTATTTTTTAATAGAATTCTGAAATTTCTTATTTGCTCGGTAGCTGCTATAAAGTAGTCTGAGGAGGATTCCTTGACTAGATATTAGGAAACAATTGGAAGCAAGACAGCAAAATGATGGTGAGAACATCTTCAGGTAATCCTAATTAAGAAAAGCAAAAGTGGTCGTAGGGAAATGTGCACTTTGATATTGAAAAGCCTGTCATTGGGTGGTATTGCCCTGTGTGTTCATGATGTGGGTCCTGCCTCTTCCTCTCCCACAGTGAGAGACATCTGTCTTGTTCTAACTTGCTCCTCTGTTACTATTTAAATGGAAATTAAAGCAAAGTTAGCAAATAAAATGCCTGCTATCTTACAACAGAATGGTCTGTTCCAGGTCAGACCTAGACGGGAAAGAGGAAATTAAGAATATGCTTTAGTGGGCTTATGAATAAAGTTACTTTGACCCCAGTGAAGGGAAATGCTTTTTGGATTTCATTTTATTCTATCTATATGTCATATATAAGCATGATCGATCAGTTTTTAAATACCAGATTGTTCCTAAAGCAAGTTGATAAATTGCTGTGACAATTTTAGGAGGATATGGTCATCACTTTTCCTATTAATAAATCTCAATTATAAGAAACTTTTTGTATTGACACCTAGAAGGGATCATCCATATGCCAGACAACTGAAATTGTTACTTATTAAAAATAACTTCCTTTGTCTATCTTTTAATTATTTGTGAAACACTTAGTATGAACCTGAGGACTGTATTATAAACTGAAAATGCAATGATATTAATTACAATAGTTGAAGTTTTGAGTCTTTGCTAAGGCCTTGGCACACTGCTATATGCCTTTTATTGGGGCAGTTCCATTTAATTTTCACACCAGCCCTAAGGAGTTAAGTCCTGTTCTACCCATTTATACAGATGAAGAAGCTGAGGTTCAGAGAGTTGAGTTACCCTGAATCTTACCGCTGGGAAAAGACAGCACAGGGGTTTGAATCCAGGTTTATTTTGTTTATAATTATAGAACGTTTGTCTTTCAACTGCCATGAAACAACAAAGTCTTTACTGTTGAGGAATATGGAGATTAATAGGCAAGACAGGCATGTATAGACCAAGGACTAAGAAATGAGAATTGCAGGGGTGACTAATTCTGTTTGGAGCAGCAGAGAAAAATCAGCTTACTTAAGATGACTATAGAAGCCTTCCAGAAAATAACATGAATGCTACTTAAATAGTCCTTCACTAATTCACAAAGCATGAGTGAGTGTCAGCTCTGTACCAGCCGTTGGGCTTTGGAGTACCACCGTGCTTAGTCTTGAGTTTGATACAGACATTCAAAATGAAGTCACAGCATTAACGTAAGGAAAAGCGCTGTGTGTTAAAAGTGCTCATGGTGAGTTAAAGTGAATGAATCTTGTTGCCATAATATGAATATAATAGGGGAGAATAAATACTGATTCAAGAAACAAATTAATGATGAATGAGAAGGTAGTTCATCTATTTAAAAGTTTAAGTAAATGACTTTTAAAACAAATAATACGTAATATCGTGCAGGATTATCCCAGCACACTAGTTACTTCCTGTTTCTCTTACTCACTTGGGGCAGCTGCATGAAGTCAGGTCACAATGGAACCGTTTCTCACACAGAGGCAGTAACTTACTAAACAGTCCTTTAGAAGAAAGCAGTGGTGAAGACATCTGCCAAAAGCGCTTGATAGAACCCGGGATTAGAATTCACACTGGAAGAAGCTGGCTCAATGTGTCATACAAATATGAAATGCTTGTAATTGCATGTTTCTAAATTGAAACTCTGACATCTGTTGGAGTATTTTTCTGATGCCAAGAAACCAAATGAAACAAAAAGTCAAGGAACTCAGAAGTTGGAAACCCAAATACAGTGTGGTATCTTAAGTACTAGGTTGCCTTGCTTCTCCTTTGATATTTGACTTTGGACCTGCCACAGAATGTGGTGGTTACTTGTGCAATAATGATTTGTTTGTGTGGCCCATTTATAATCTAGACTGGATTTTACTTACTTTTATTTTTTAGATAGATAAAGTAATTGCGTGTTTGTTACGGGTCAGCTTGATTCAGAAAGTTAAATTTGCAGAACCCTGGAATCCCTTATCTTGCAGAAAACTGGTAACTGAAAATTGGAAAGGGCAACTTAAAAAGCCACAAGGTGAAAAGTGTAAGGAGAAGTGCTAATTTCCTTCCTCAAAAGAGAAGTATGCACTTCCTTGCAGCCTTTCCTCAAAGTCAGTAATATGTACTTCCCACAGTATCATCAGTTCATGTTTTTAAATCAAGGGGGTGAAATGACTCACATATTCCTTTTATCCTACCTTATCATGAATTAATCTCAAAATTAAGCTTAGTATATATAATCACAATTTAAAGTGCAAAAAGTCCAAGCAAATAGCTGTTAATAAAAAGACTAAAAATACTGGAATTATTTGCAGTGACTGGAAAAAAGGATGTACAGGAAAATAAACAGGTAGTAGTTGGAAGTTTTTTTTTTATTGACAGACTCCCTTCATAGGAAATAACCTTCTCTTTCAAATCTTTACTTATCAAGTATGTGAGATGGTTAGAAAATGTTTCTATAATCAATCATGCTTCTATATTCTAAGTGTGTGCCTATAAAACCCTTCAAAACTGCTGATAAAGTTTACCAGCAACTTAAAAAAGTTCAAAGTCTCACCTGTTATCTTCTCCAAATCTATTTTTTCCACCTCTATTTCTGATCTATAAAAGGCACTCTTACCTTCCTATTAATATGGAACAAAATCTAGAGATCTTTGGCTCCTTTTTCTTCATCTCCTATTTCTTCACCACCTCACTTTACAACATAAGTACACATTCATTCAGTCACCAAGTTCTTCCATTTTCTTTCCAAAATAGCCCTTACGTTGAGGTTAACTTTGATATTTGTAACAACCTTGTAGGCAGTCCTATTATATGCATAGAATTCTACCTTTCTATCCATCAGAGTTAGCTTTCTAACAAACAAACTCTTCTTGAGTTTGTCCCCAACTTGATATTCCAATGTGATTTTTCACTACTCTTTACCTCAGTGAATGCGACCTGCTTGCTTTCCTAGGTTATAAGCCCAGTAAGCGCAAATCGCTTATTTCTCTAGCCCTTTTCCTGCCTTTTTCTCTACTCAGGAATAACCTTTTCCTCTGCCTGTTGAAATCTTGCACGCATCGACATAATTTCATGTAATGATTTTCTAAAGCCTACATGAAACATTGCAAGTTCTACAGGCATATTTTAAACTATTTATCCAATTGTTTTCAAAATTATGTATTATCAGCAGCATTGTTTTACTTTCAAAGCTGTCTTACACAGACCCATATAAATATATGCATACAAACACTCACGAATATGTGAGTGTAATATACATATATATGTAATTTTATTGGAATTAATTGATTTGCTAAGTTCATATTGGTAACATTTATTTTCATAAAGTCAATTGGTAAGAAGACTGATAACTAAATTTGAAATTGATGATTATGAATGACAGTCTGATACTGGTTTTTGGTTTATTCCTTTTGTTTTTCTTAAACAACATTTAGAAATTATTGTTATATATGGTTTTAAATCATAGATTTTTATGATTCATTTTTCAGTTTCAGGCAAATTTGTCAATAAACAGGGAAGGCAGGAAAAAAATTACCTTAATATCTGCAGAGAAACAAATGAGGAATGGAGGTTAAATTATTGATGGACTGCAGTGTATTAAATTTACTGTATAACATATTTGAGTTCATTTTTTAAAATAACATTTACTTTTAGAACAGATTAGATTTACAGAAGAGTTATGAAGATAGGACAGAGCTTCCACACACCCCACACCTCCAGATCCCTGCTATTATTAACATCTTACATTGGTAAGGTACATATGTTATAATTTTTTTTATATATAAATTTATTTATTTATTTGTTTTTGGCTGCATTGAGTCTTCGTTTCTTCACACGGGCTTTCTTGCAGCGAGCGGGGGCTACTCTTCGTTGTGGTGCGTGGGCTTCTCATTGCAGTGGCTTCTCTTGTTGCGGAGCACAGGCTCTAGGAGTGTGGGCTTCAGTAGTTGTGGCATGTGGGCTCAGTATTTGTGGCTCGCGGACTCTAGAGCGCAGGCTCGGTAGCTGTGGCGCACGGGCTTAGTTGCTCCGCGGCATGTGGGATCTTTCCGGGCCAGGGCTCAAACCCGTGTCCCCTGCATTGGTAGGCAGATTCTTAACCACTGCGCCACCAGGGAAGCCTCTACATATGTTATAATTAATAAACAAATACTAATACATTATTATTAACTAAAGTCCCTACTTTGGTTATATTTCCTTGGATTTTACCTTCTGTGCTTTTTTTAATTTTAAAAGAGTTAAGCTAGATTTTAGGAACGAAATTTGAATACAGTAGTGGAATTATCAAAACACTCCATGGATTCCTTGGTTTCTGTGGAACACAGCAAAAACACTGTTCTTTCTGCTTGAGTTTCATCTATTACCTGTTACCCTAAGCCACGCTTTTTCAAATTATGTTTCTCAATAAAGAATTACTTTCT
Source organism: Grampus griseus (assembly GCF_964374135.1). Classification (NCBI taxonomy): domain Eukaryota; kingdom Metazoa; phylum Chordata; class Mammalia; order Artiodactyla; family Delphinidae; genus Grampus; species Grampus griseus. The sequence continues at coordinate 9,680,477 of NC_139017.1, forward strand.
CTCTAGTTCGCTAAATAAATTGCACTGTTTAATGCCCCATGCCTATGTTGGCTTTCTGCTTGGATGATCTCTTTCTCTTTGTCCAGCTAGTGAATTTTTTATTAATCCCCTAAAATCTAGCATAAGAACCATCTACTCTGCTCCTTTCCTAAAGATGCTAATAATTATTCTGCAGTGGTTTTAGTATCAGGCATTTTTTTGTCAAATAAATACTCAAATTTTCTGATGTATTTTGTTTGACTTATCACTTCACTTCCCATTTGAATAAATTTAATATATTTTCCATTTCCTTTATATAGATATGGCATACAGAATTTGACAAACTTACACATTTAACGAAACGGAAATTCTATAAAATCTGATAGAGCAAGGTCTTGAAGTGTGTGTGTGTTTGTGTGTGCATGAGTATAAAACTTTCCTTTTTTTTTTCTTTTTGGCCTACAGTCAAGTCAATAGAAATGAGCTGAATTTGACCATTGCAACCATGAGACTTTCTTAGGTGATTATTTTAAGCTTTATAATTTAATAGTACAATAAGATTTGCAATTTAGAATAACTGAATTTTTGGGATTGATTAAAAGAATACCATTAACATAATTTTTTGTGAATCCAGTATAATTTAATTAGCACTTTGATCATGAGCAATGATAATAATGTCTAAGTGGGTCAGTGCTGATTTTTGTTATTCATGCTACCCCCTCTAGGTTCCAACTGCTGCTGTTTTACAGAACTTTAATATTTCCACCAGTAGAGAACAGAGAGGAGCAGATTTTTTTCCATTTGGTTTTGACTACTTGTAAAGCAACATGATTAGAGAATGCCAGGGGAGGATTTTCTGTAGGACTAATTGCCTAGAGAGAACCTTTATTCTCTCTAATGGGTCGTGAGAGTATGATGAAATTATTATATACCAATGTATTAAGTTAAAGGAAAGTCCAGCTTATATATTTCTTTCCATTGAAATTTAACCCTGTAAGTGATGTTTATACAGCTGGGAGCAGGTTGCAAAACAGAAAAAGATTATTAAATTTATTGTTGATAATTATTTTTCATGATAGCAGAAGCCATTTACATTTGTGTAGTGTCAAACAGTTATTGGCTTGTTGCAACCTAAGTGTCCATCGACAGATGAATGGATAAAGAAGATGTGGCACATATATACAATGGGATATTACTCAGCCATAAAAGGAAACGAAATTGAGTTATTTGTAGTGAGGTGGATGGACCTAGAGACTGCCATACAGAGTGAAGTAAGTCAGGAAGAGAAAAATAAGTACCGTATGCTAACACATATGTATGGAATCTAAAAATAATAATAATAATGGTTCTAAAGAACCTAGGGGCAGGACAGGAATAAAGACTCAGATGTAGAGCATGAACTTGAGGACATGGGGAGGGGGAAGGGTAAGCTGAGATGAAATGAGAGAGTGGCATGGACATATATACACTACCAAACGTAAAATAGATAGCTAGTGGGAAGCAGCCACATAGCACAAGGAGATCAGCTCGGTGCTTTGTGAACACCTAGAGGGGTGGGATAGGGAGGGTGGGAGGGAGATGCAAGAGGAAGGGGATATGAGGATATATGTATATGTATAGCTGATTCACTTTGTTACAGAGCAGAAACTAACACACCATTGTAAAGCAATTACACTCCAGTAAAGATGTTAAAAAAAAAAAAAAGAAACAGAAAACAGTTATTGGCTTCTTACTCATCTCATGTAATCCTGACAGAAATTTATTTCTATTGGAGCTAAAGACATTGTGATCTCCATTTACAGTTGAGGAAGCTGAATATGAAAGTGATTAGGAAAGTGATTGTGAGGCAGAAGAGCACCAGAGCTCAAATCTCGAAAGGGACCCAGGACTAAGTTTTTCCTAGCAACAAATTTGGTTATATTATTCGAACACTTAATATTTACCAGGTGCTGGGTTTGGAGATCCACAGATGAAAAGACGTGTTTCCTTATAATAAACATTCAAACTGGAAAAAAAAATGAATTCCACTTCTTTTTTCCTTGCTCTGACTAGTGAAGAGGCTCAAGGGCTGAGTTGTGCCCAAATGGTGGAAATAATAGGAGATTAAAAGAAGAAATAAGTTTGGGGGGCATGAATTAGGGAGGAAAGTTTTACACAGGTTGTAATTAGGTAAATACCTGAACCAAGAGAGTGACAGAGGAGATAATGAGAATGGGAGATAGGTTTTACATATATTTGGCAAGAATTTTAACAAAAGTCAAGAAATGGGTAGATACTGGGAATGAAGAAAAGTTGAAGAAAGCTGTTCACATTATTTTTCTCCAAAATAGGGAGTTATAGAGCATTAAGGTGAAATGAGGATGGAGTAACCCATTAAACTTTTTTCAGCATGAACTTCCTTTCTTACCACTACCCTCCATTTTCACTACATCCTTGCCTAAATTTAAGCCTTGATTTCTCTACCTATACTTTTCTTTCTCTGAGTCAATATTACAATTCAGAGGCAGAATCTGTTTTCATTGGAAGAGGGAAGGTCTTCAGGGAGAGTCTGCAGAAATAGGATTCTCTGTCAGTAAATCTAGGGGAACATGAACTGGTCACCAAAACCTTATAGATGGATGGACAATTAGGAGAAAATTAAAGGACATGAAGACAGATTAGAAAAGTTGGTTTCATCAAAGAGTGCATAGTACTTGAGGCTGAATTGCAAGTACTGCACTCCCAGCAACAGGAGCTCCTGCTTCCAGTAGACACCTTAGGATGAGAAAACCACTGGCAATGCTGTAAACAGTAGTTAGCCTCAGGCTAACCCAAAGAAATGCGGTAAGGAATAGAAGAACTTGGAGATACAAATAAAAGCTGTGGGCTAGAGGAAGTGTGTGGCTATTTGGTAGTGATAAAGTGTTGCTTCTTAAGCAGACTCTGCCTGGTTTAACGTGGAAAGCAATGAACCCTGTGGTTGCTTAGCCTCATCGCCTACTCGGTTCAGTCTGTCAGTTTTACTCCCTGAAAGAAACTGTGGATTGAATAAAGGCCAGGAAAAAATGCTTACTCAGCTGTTTCCTTATGCAGCTGACTCTAAGGATTAGCAATCCAGGCAGCCTGTCCTCTGACCTGTGCTTGGACAAACTCAGTATTTGTCCTCACTTTCCATCTCATCTACAAAGCTCCACCTTAAATGCCCACCTGATTCTCAGTTACTCTGCAAAATTCTGATGACTGATGCAAAGAGTGAAGCATTTATAAAATTAAAACAATATATATTTTCACGAAGGTTTCCTAAATATCCATGAACAGAGCTACTTTAGATTTTTGATCACTTAACAGTAAAAATAACACAGATAATCTGGGATTTAATAAAACCAAGGATCTCATTCACAAACTAAAAACACTGAAAATATGGAACTATTCATCTAGCACCAAGAAATATTTCATCCACCATAAGTAATTCTTAATAAAATAAGAGTATTTTTAAAATACTCTTATTAGTTGACTGTTCTATTATTTAGTTATTTCTGTGGATCAAAAACTCATATTGCTGTAAATTATCAATCAGACTAAATTTTTATGACAGCCTGCTTTGTATAGTTACATACATATTTTGTATACTTTTCCATTAAAGAATAAAGTATTTGGGAAAAGTAGCACTAACCTTTATGGGAAAGCAGTTTGTCAAATGATTCACCCCATATCACTGCTTCTTCAGGAGAGATTCTGTTCAAGAAACAATGTTTTATAATGGAGTATGCAGAAACTCTACTTATGAATCTGCTCTAACATGTGCTATCATACTGCTCTTTTCAGTCGTATTTCACAGGATTTCTCCTTTGATTATTATACAATGGAAATTGTATTTATATTGGAAAGTTCAAATACATTGGGTTTTGCCTATAAAACAATGTGTTAAAATAACATTATTTTCTCATGAATTATTTTATTTTCTAGGGAAAAATAATCATGTGTTCGGTTAAAAACAAAGAAATCAGGTCAATTATCTTTCTTAATTTGGCAAATAGGAGAACCTAATCTAACAGTGTCTTTCAGTCAAACTTTTTAAAAACTGCAATTTCCTTGAAACTCTTACCAAAATATGCAACAATTTTTTTTAACAGATACAGGAAGTTTGACTAATGAAGTTTTAAAAGGGTAAGAAATAGGAAACATTCTTAATACAACAAATATTTTAGAAATGTTGATAATTGAGAATTGAATATATTTGTCTTGGATCTTTTATTGGTCATATTTCATATTTGGAAAAATTTATATTATCCTAGTGTATAAGGTTATTCCATTTTCTGTTTGAACTAAAGAAATGGCTAAAAGTTACAAAACATCCCTTTTTGTGCTTTACTTGATACTGTACCTAGGGCATTTTTTCCAAACTACTGAAGAAAGAGATGAATAGCACTTCTCAATGACATTGTGCAAACTCTTAAATTAATGAGTATTTCATCAGTTTAAAATACAAAGTGATGAAGGAGTAAAATATATCATTTAAAATTGGCAGGCATATAATTTTAAAAGAGCATCTTTAAATTTTTATGAGATTACTTAATTCAAGCTATTAAAATGGTTTAATTTTATGGAATAGATCTAGTTTTTTTGAAATGAGATCACTAACCCTTCCTTATATTACTGTGTAATATTCAATAAAATGGTAATCCCTAATTTCCTCTTTCTTAAATCTTTAATGATAGAATCAGCAAAATGTCCCCCCCCCCCAGATAATTACAAGTTATTCACCTTGTTTCTTTGGCCAATTGCCCAGATCTGCTGGAAAGAGTATCTTCGTGAAACTCAGGTTTCTGCACAAGAAGACTTAGCCTATTTCTTTTTTCCTTAGCTCTGTAATGAAAAGGCATTAGCTTCAGGACAACTTGGATGACAATTGAAATCTCTCCTTCTGACTGACAAACAGATTTGGGATTGGTAATCACCTGGACACCCCTTCTCACCCACCTCCCTCACTCTGGACACGCTCAGTGGTTTTCTTAAGAATTTCATTTAAATACTGTTTATGGAGGAATTAGGATAGCATATGTGAAATATACTTGTTTTTTTTCCCCTCAGTGACTTTAAAGTATTTGAGATTATATTTCAATAAATATTATTACAAGTTCTCCTGTGTGGTTAAAATTGTTGCACTTTAAAAAATAAAATAAAAATACTTTTAGATTTAACAGTTATTTACTCCTAATAAATAGATTTTTTTCAGTTGTAATATTACAATCAATATATTTTCAACCAGATATTTTAAAAACAAGTGCTAACAAATATTCAATGTTGATCATGTTTTTAAAAGTATAAGGCTAACTTAAAAAATTATGATTTTTACCTGATTTTGGCTTCTTTGCTTGTTTCTTCTTTTCCTGAACCATATATTAACTTGAAAAAAGTTTTTTCTTTTGGTTCACACATATTTAATTGAGAAAAGAAAAACAATGATGTTTCCATCTTCTCTGTCTAAAATGTAGAGATGTCTAATTTATTACATCTTTCACTTGTTAATGCTATTCCATGGTTATACATAATGGAGTAAAAAGTTATCTCAACCCGTCAGCAACACTTTAAAAAAAAAATCAAGAGCTTGGGTTTCTGCCTCTGCAAAAATATAGAACTGAGGAACTAAAGTACAATTCAGTCTGGAGTTGTTTAGGGAAATGAGACTACAATTTTGCAAAATGACTCTTGGTCTCTGAGATAAAGACTAGTATTACCACAGCACAACTTCTCTTTCTAGTTTGTGCAACCAGAATGATGCTAGACCCAAATGACACTGTCATTTCCCACAGGAACTTTTTAAAAAGGTCTTTAACGTGTGTAGTACGCGTTAAAATGTGTGTGGCAAAGTGCTACACCAATCATATTTTCCCTTGTTCTTAAAATTAAGTATTTTTACTTATTTAAATACATTGAATTAGGTAAATTACATTTAACTGACATAATGCTATGTAATGTTAATCACATTTGCTTTACATATTGTATCAAAATAAGAAGATAGATCATAGAGTTTCACAGTTGAAGGGGATAGTAAGAAGCATTTAATTCAATGATTTTTAAGCACAGGTCCATGGAATGACTTCAGACATTTGTAAAATTTTTACCAGTCCATGATGAAAATGGGAATAAAAGATCATATGTAATTTTTTCCTTAAACTATTTTTAATAGTATCTATTTTTAATATGAAGCACTTATTCTGAATTTGTCCTTTTGCCTTTTTTAATGTTAAAATGTTTTTAATGAAATATTGTAACTAGAGCCGGCAGTTTGTAGGATTGTTTATTTTATGTTCTTATTAAAAAAGAAACGGCAACTCAAAGTTGGTTCAGCTTCCACCTTCTTTTTTTTCATGAAACCCAAATATCTAAGAAATGCTGATCTAGACCATAACTCACATTAAAAAAAAAAAAAAAAGGCAGGGATGATAGATATTAAGTGATTTATTCTTACAAATTCCCAGAGGTCAGTAGAAAAGAAGATCCGGAATTATCAGAGCCTTTGATCACCAGTAGCATGTGCTTTAGTCTTTCCAAGTCTTTGATCTCCAGTAGTTAATGCTTTAATTCCTCTAAAATTGTATATATTAAAAAAAAAAAAGTTAACAAATCTAAAAGAAAATTTATTTTCAATCTTTCTGAATTATTGATTTTAAGAAAATAGTTATTCTTAAAGATTCACAGGGATCCCTTTTAGGGATACCAGCTAGGAGCTTAAAACATTTGCAGAAATGAAATTAAAGAATATTTAGTATATATTTATACTATATGCCCCTGATTCTATAAGTTTTACTTTGAACATATTTTTAAGTTCACCTTGGCTGAAAATTGACTGTTAAAAATATTGTACAGGAGGGCACTTTATGGCAAGTCTAGCTGGAAACAGATGTTGATAATGCAGATTACACTTCCACCACAAACTCCTTTAGTCTCTAGTATTTATTAGCACTCTCTCTCTCTCTCTATATATATATATATATGAGGTTTAGTTTTGTAAAGGTGAATGAGGGCAAGGGCTGGTGAGCAAGGACATATTCTAGTCCCTAAGACTATATTTGAATTACTATATTCAGAGGAGTATGAGACAGGAATTTACTATTTTTCATAAGATTTGCTGAAATTGCGTGTAAGATGTGCTCTTCACAGGCTGATAGAACTGTTGAGAGAGAGACTGTGAAAACATGGACACAAGTAAATTACATTAAAGACCTGTCCAGAGGTCTGAAAGAGAATTGGAAGATGTGTGGGCTAACTCTGTGTGTGTGTGCAGACAGGTGGAAGTAGGAGAAGAAAAACAGGGTGGATGCTACATGATGACTTGAGCTGATAATCATTCTTTGGGGCACAATTATCCTTTAGCTTGAAGAGTATTCTCATAGGATAGAATTCTAGGTTTACAGTCACGTTTTTTTGTTCTTTTTTTCCAATGCTTTTAAGATGTTGCATTTTTGTCTTCTGGCCTCCATTATTCCTGATGAGAACGTCAGTAATAATTTGTATCATAGTTCTTATGCTCTAATGTGTCTTTTTTTCTGTCGCTACTTTTCAGATTTTTTTTTGTCTCTGATTTTTTAAAATTTGATTATGATATGAAAGATATTCATTCTACTTGGGATTTGTTTAGTTTCTTGGATGTGTGGTTTTATAGTTTTCATCAAATTGGAAACTTCTAGGCGTTGATTCTCCTATTTGTTTTTCTCCTTCTTCCATTTTCAGAAAACTCCAATTACAGGTATGTTTGACCCCTTGACATTGTCCCCCTGGTCACTTAGGAACTATCCAGTTTTTTCAGCCTCTTTTCTCTCTGTTCCTCAGATATTTTTCATTGCTATGTCTTGATAGAAATTTTCACTGATCTTTTCTTCCTCAGTGCCTAATCTGTTTTAGGTTTATTCTGTAATTTTTTAAATTTCAGTTCCAGAAATTCCATTTTTTTATAGTTTGCATTTTTCTTTATTATGTTCTTTTTCTTTGAAGTACTTGAACATATTTAAAATACCTGTATTGAAGTCCTTTTTTGAAAATTCCTCACTGTGGTTCTGGGTCTGCTTTTATACCAATTTTTCTCCGGCTAATAGCACGTTTTCCTACTCTTTCAGATGTCTAATAATTATATATTGATGCTAAACATTTTGAATTTTGTGATGTTAAATATCAGGACTTTATTAGTCTTCATTTAATGATGATAGAGTTGGTCTTGGTCAGGCAGTTATCTGAGTATCAGGTTTGTCCATAAAGACTTTTATTTGAACTTTGTTATGGTGAGCCTAGAATAGCCTTAATTACTAAGATAGAAAGATTCTTAAATTTCTAATGAATTCTCAGAGTGTTTATTAAAGCTTTGCTATTCTGGATGTTAAGTACCTGAATGTCCCTTAGCCCTGTGTAAGCTCTGAAGGTTAACGTATATCTCACAGTAGGTGTCCTCTGTCAATGCTCGTGGAGTTTTATCCTGCGTGAGAGCTGCTTGGTGTTCAGCCAGACTCCAAGGTACCCTCGTACAAACTTCTTGAGCTCTTTCTAGTACTTGGTCTTGCAAATTTCAGCCCTCTTGCTCTCCCTGGATGCAGATCACTATTTCCTCATCTTAAAATAGTACTTTTTGCTCTATTTAAGGAGTACCCCTGTAAACTTCTCAGTCTCTAAATGAGCCTTACATTTCTTCCCTGCACTGAAGTCTTCAAAGAAGGCAGTTGAAGTTGTATGGCTCACTTCATCTGTCTCTCTTCTGTTAAGTATCGCATGTCTATGTTGCCTGTTTTCAGTGTCTGAAAACAGTTGTGTTATATATTTGTTATATGTGTTATATCGGTCATGGTCATGGTCATGGCCATCTTTTACCACACACACACGCACACACACAAACACACACATATCCTGTTACCTTAATGAATTCCATTACTGCTATTATTGCTCATGGAATTACTCATAGCTTTTCAATTAGTTTTCTTAAGTTTCTCAAGAAACAGATACTTTATAAATATTATTAGTTTCAACAACCCATTTCCAACCATTACACTCTCATTTATATTCTAACCTAATATTATTGTTTTATAACTTCAGTACAGAAAGTTGATAGTTGGAATCGTTGTTGTCTTTGCCTTGGCATTAGGAGAAATTAAGACCTACTAAAATGAGGCTCAGTTTCATACTTACCTTTTGTGAATGTGTGCATTTATATGATTATGTTCCTTGTTCTTTTCTTTTCTTATGATAACTTTGCATGGAATTTGAATTTGATACATTTCTGTTGTTTATTTTCACATGAAATTAGTTTTCTTATACTTTTAGAATGAGCCAGGATTCAAGAAAACTTTCCTAGCTTTAATTTCAATAATTACATTGGTGGTAGTATTAGTATTCTGAGAATAATTTTCAAAATGAATAATTAGTGGATATTCTTATTTATCATCTCCTGTGTCCTTGAGAAGCAGAATTTTTAGGGTGGAATAAGGGACATATAGATGCAATAAGGAAGCATTTAATTTAAATCTCCTTAGTCTTGAAGTTTGACTGTATCAGGATAAATTTGGGAAGTTGTTACTGGGTTGGTTATTGTTTCCAGTCTTTTATGTTGGATGGAGCTAGGCTGTATATTTTTCCTACTTATAAATATTCCCTTCCTCTTTTCACTATTAAGACCTAGATACAATGACTAATGCTTTCGTGATGAGACTCATATTGTGGCCTTGAACTGTCACTTCTCACTAAAAGCGACCTAGGTTTAGTGGAGACATTGCTGAGGTCTGAGACAGGAAATGCACGAGCTGAGCCTGGCAAATCTTGCCATATCGGTTAGAAGGGAAGCTATCAAAGACTAATGGAGTCAATTCAAATTATTCAAGGGCCAACTTACTAGTCTTCCACTAACCACAAAGGGACGATCAGACTTTCAGTACTTTTAATAACGAGAGTGGATTGAATACATCAAACTTATTTTCATCTGTGGGTGCATAGCAATATTTAAAAAGAATTGCCTACCTGCAGAGGATTATAGAAATTAACATATTAAAATGAAAACTGGTTAATAAAGGGAACAATTAAGCAGTTATCCTATATTTCTTATTAACTCTACCATGGGAAACCAAAGAGTGACTGAGAGGAAGTATTGCTTTAGTAAGATATATTCTGACAGACAAATAAAAGTGAAATAATATTAAAATCTCAGCTTTTTAAACCAACAAATGATTAGATACAGGTGTTAAACTTCAGCGGTGGCTAAGATCACAAAAAGAGACAAGCAGACATTATGTGCTTCCTATAGCCATACTACATTCTACTTACAGTTTTCCAAAGAGATCAAATCTGATATACAGTCTCTGGACCCAGCTGCCAATCTGCAGAAATGACAGAGGACAGAGGAACATGTTTAACTGCACCATGAAGGTGCAAGCAGTGAGATTCCGGCTGTGGGGGGAACTACAGCCCAGTTCTGCAGCTGCTAAATTGTAGGGGAACAAAGGAGATTGAAGTAAGGGGGGATAGAACTGTCTCTTTCATTCAGATGTGCATTGAATGAAAAATATAACTCTATAACGCCAAATAAGTCTTTTCAAATAAAGGGCTAATTGCCTAATTAGTTCTACCTGAAAGTCTGAGCGTTTGATGTTATCTAAGAAATACCCATGTTCTATGACCAATCAAGTAGTCAAAATCAGTACTATTTTACCAGCCATTTGGAGAGTAAACTGTATAACCAGCATGAGGTAAGGGAACTCTTAAAGAACTTACATTCCAGAAAACTCATCAAGTCTCCATTTCCATAATTCTTCCCAATCTGCTTTCAATCAATTTGGTTATTTTTCTTTTTTTTTTTTTCATCTTTATTGGCGTATAATTGCTTTACAATGGTGTGTTAGTTTCTAATTTGGTTATTTTTCAACACGGCAACACAGTGTGAATACTGGCTCACACTAGTTCTTCCAAAATTCTGATTATGTTAATTTGAAAATCAAAATATTACTACTGCTACTTGTAACAGTAAAACAAAATTAAACGGAAAACAGATTCATTGACTACCTCTAATGCAAAAGGAGGAAAAGATACTAACATTCCTAAAAAATATTACATTTGGTTCATTGAGGAAACTGACAGGCAGAGAAGCAAAAGCACACAAAATCTTCCACACTTGCCTTATTCCGCGTAAAAGCATGCCTGCCATGGGCATAGCTGCACTGGACATTTCACAGAAGGGTGCCAAGAGTAAAGCTTCCCCTCAGTCACTCAAAATACAAGGAAAGGAGGACAGATAGCATCTGTGTATCAACGGGAGAGTCTTAGTTAAGGAAATGCCAGAGTTTACTACTTTTCCACTGATCTAACTCACAACTCCTATACTAAATTATTCCTAAGCTACAGAAGAAGAAGAGAAAACGACCCCCAGGGCCACTCAGAATTGTCTCTGCTTATTCCCTAGTGCCATACAAAATAAAAGGCTTCACTCAGCTTCATGATATGGCCCCTGTCCACCTTTTCAGCCTCTTTTCTCACCCCATCCCTTCTGTCTAGTTCACCCTTTGGAGTTATCTTCCCTTCTCATTGTCTTTGAGGTATTTGACAGTTCTATAAATTGTTGAACACTGATAGTAATGCCCATGCTTCTGGTTCACATAAACACAGATTAGCCCAGTGGAGATGCATTTGATTACTGCCCTATGGATATTGATGAATTTTGTACCTATTTGTAAAGTCATTTTAGCATTCCTGTTGACCAATACGTGTGTGCGTCTTGAATTCTTCTGTGAACCACCTATAACATCTTACTAATTCCTTCATTAACTAGTGAGTTAAATAAAATCTTAGATACATATTTATTTTACATTTGTATGAGTCATGATTTTACCTGTTAAAAAATATGTTTTGGTAAAATAATCATCCCCTTCTTTCTGGATGGCTCCATCCTCTTGTCCATTTGAAAACAGTGATTAACCTTTAAATATTAAGCTTAAGCGTTGCATTATGTCTCCTTCAAAAACACTTATAACGTAACTAGGCAAAACTACACCCCATCCACTGGACTTCACTCTATCTAATTTCATAATAAGAATTGCAAGCTTCTGTTGCTCATTTTGTCACCTTTTTTTTTTCTACTTGATTCTAGCCTTTGATTATAGGAAAAGTTTCTTATTCATTTTTGTAAATGGAGTACACAGCATTCTGCCAGCAACACATGAAGCTTTTATTACATATTATAATAAAATAAAGGGTGAAAACTACACAAAACAAATGTATACTGTAAAGAATTATTAAAATGCTAACACCCTTGGAACTACTACTCAGGTCAAAAAATAGTACTTTGCCTGTCACCTAGAAGCCCCATCCATGTGTCCCACCACAATTACAAATTCTCTGTCTCCCCATGAGTAACTGTTATCCTGGAGTTCATAATGATCACTTCATTTTTAGTTTTATAACCCAGATATGCATGCTTTTATATTTATCCGTTCCCTTTTTAAACTTAATATGACTTTTAAGTCTCTTTTAATAAGTCCCTAATCAGTCCTCTTCTTTCCTTACAATTAGTCTACTGAAAAACTGGGCTGTAGTTTTTCTCATCATCTGGACCTTGCTGACTGCACATTCATGGTGCAGTCCAACAGGTTCCTGTGCTTCTGAATGATACTTGCAGGTAATATTATAGCAAGTATGATGAATACTTCAGGAATTAAAGGCATGACTCTCTATGGTCAAACCTACATACATTGTAATTGTATGCTAAATTACCTCCTGCCATAACCAAGGACTTGTCAGAATGAGAATTTAGAGCTTTATATGCTGACCAAAACTATTTTTATATCCCTCTCATATTGCAATATATTTAAATTTTTATGTCATTGTCAAATATAAAGCTTTATTCAAATATCCAAAGGGATTAAAAAACTTGCCTTTATAAATTCATAGACTCAAAGCTGTGGATGAATTTCAACCCATAGTTGAGAGAATCAAGAATGAGAAAAATCACATGACTTGTTCACTGTCAGCATATTACTGGCAGAGCTGAAACTGGAATCTGGTTTTTATAATTCCCAGGCCTTCCCCAAGCTCATCTGTGAGTGGCTAAAAGCTTTGAGCTGGGAAAATGCTCTGCTTATGTTCTATGTATAGCACCCCTCTCTTTAGTTATGACTTGACTCCTACAAGGTTCCTTTTCCTCTCCCACAGAGGCTTTAATCTGCAAGTGGATAAAAGCTCCCATTAGCCTGCCTCTCTTCCAGGCTTTAGTCCCAGGACAATTCACCCACTTTCTCTAGTATTATGCAGTTCAATGGTGTCCTTCCCCACCTGCAGTCCTGTAAAGGCCTCTTTTCTAATGCCTAATTGCTATTTTTGCTAGGACTCAAATAATACATTGTTAAGTTTTTAAATTTGATCAGAAATTTATTTTTAATAAGTTTTAATTTTGGAAGGTTTATAGATTTATAGAAATGTTACAAAGATAATACAGGAGTTGTCACATACTCTTTCCCTAGCTGTTGCCATTGCTAACATCTTACATAATCCTGGTGCATTTGTCAAAACTAAGAAATCAGCATTAGTCCATTACTATGAACTAAACTAGACTTTATTTGGATTTCTGTTCTTTCTACTAATGCCATTTTTCTGTCCCAGGACCCAGTCGTGAATTCTATGTGGCATTTCCTAATCGTATCTCATTTGTTGCCTCTGTCCATGACAGTGTCTCGGTCTTCCCCTGTTTTTCATGACCTTGGCAGTTTTGAGGAGAACTGATCAGGTATTTTGTAAAATATCTCTCAGTTTGGGTTTGTCTGATGTTTTTATCATGACTTGACTGAGGTTATGGATTTGGGAGAAGGTACCAAAGAAGTGAATCACATCACATCAGTGGGAACGCACTATCAACATGACTTACCATTGGTGGTGCTGACCTGATCTCCTGGCTAAGGTAGAGTTTGCCAGCTTTCTCCACTGAAAAGTTCTTTTTCTAACCTTTTCGTGTGCTATTCTTGGGAAGCAACTCACTAAGTTCAGCCCACAATTAAGGAGGAGGAGGAAGTATCTATATAAATTATTTTTAATTCTTTTGTAAGGAAGATTTATCTCTTTCCTTCTATTTATCCAGTAATTTATCAGTATGGACTTGGGTATATTTATATTTTGAGTTACAGTCTAGTACCATAGTATTTATTTTGCTGTTCAGTTGTTCCTTCTTTTGTCATTCAAATTAGTTCCTCATTGCAGGCTTTTTAAGAGATAAAATGCACTTAATTTCTCAAATATCACTATGAGAAGCAAAAAAATTGTTAGGTATCAACAAAAAGAAATTTTTGAATTACTGTGATGGATTTTGTCCCCCCCCAAAAAAATTTTTAAAAAACTTTGGAAAATATCATACAATTTTCACTGTAGTTTGAAAGTAGATAGAATATCATAAGTCCCCATACCTTTAACACTCATTTTTAAAATTAACACTGTTTTGCCACACTTTCTTTATCCTTTTTGTCCTTATTTTTGAAATTTGATTAAACATTTTAAATCAAATCCCAGACATTAATATTTCCCTTTTAAATATTTCAGCATGTCTTTATAAAGAATAGTTTCTAAATAACCACAATGCCATTATCATACCTAAAAAATACCTTGATATCTTTACTAAACCCAGTCCATATTCAAATTTCTTTTGTTGTTCAAAAATGTCTTTGTATAGTTTGTTCTAATCAGCATCCAAAAATATGTCCACACGTTGCAATTGTTAGTTATGCCTCTTAAACCACTTATAGTATAAAACAGTATTATGTTCTGATGCCCCCAATTTTTCATGTTATTTACTAGTTGAAATAAATGGGTCACATATGGATTTGTGTCTACTGGCTGTATCCTAAGATAGTTCAGTGGGTTCAGGTGGTAACAAAATGACTCCTGCATTGTGTCATTGTGCTTTTTCCCCAGTGATGAGCTTGGGATACATTGATACCATGTAAATATTCAGTTCTTTATCCATTATTCACCAAATGTCTGTAGTATATATTCATTATCATTGCCCAAACCTGTCATTTAAGCAGCAGTACAAAATGATGTTTTCTAATTCTATAATTCGTTCCACTCAATTTCCATGGAATTTTTCTGTAAAGAATAACATTTCCTTATTGATCAGGACTTTTCGGTTATTCCAAAATACAAGTCATTTGAAGTCACCTGACCAATACTTAATTTTTCCTCTATTATTACTCTAAGTTGTTTTATAGTAATGAGTTGTTCCCCTAGCACCTATGATATTTTGTGTATACTTATTTGTTCTCTCTTTTTTTGTTTTGTTTTGTTTGTTTGCTTTTTTGGCGGTACGCGGGCCTCTCACTGTTGTGGCCTCTCCCGTTGCGGAGCACAGGCTCCGGACGCGCAGGCTCAGCGGCCATGGCTCACGGGACCAGCCGCTCCGCGGCATGTGGGATCTTCCCGGACCGGGGCACGAACCTGTGTCCCCTGCATCGGCAGGTGGACTCTCAACCACTGCACCACCAGGGAAGCCCCAAAGACACCTTTATATCTCTCCTCAGTTAGGAAATTCCAAGGGTTTGGGGAGCTGTGAGTCTGGAACCCTGGACAAAGACCCACTAATATATGAGAAATGGTCATTGGGATAACCAAATACATATTTCTTATAAATCACTATACTGCACATGGCTTTGCTGAATTCAATGGTAAACACTGTGTTGAAAGTGTCCCTCTCTTAAGGCTATACTATTTTGTATTCTCACCAAGAAGGAGGGTGAGTGCCTGTTACCTCACAACCTTACCAACAAGTTGCATTTTCAAGCTTTTGGATTTTTACTGAGAGATAAATATAAAGTGGTCATTCATTATTTTTAAAAATATTTTGTTTTGTTTTCGTGTGTGTAGCTTAATTTTTTAATTAACTCTTTATTTTGAAATAATTATAGACACACAGAAAAGTTGCAACATAAATATATACCCTTCACCTTGCTATACCTAAGGTTAATATCATACGTAACACATAACAATGGTAAAATTACCAATACAAGGAAATTAACATTCGTATAGTATTATATTTTAAACAACTTCACTGAGATATCTTTTTTTTTTTTGCGGTACGCGGGCCTCTCACTGTTGTGGCCTCTCCCGCTGCAGAGCACAGGCTCCGGACGCGCAGGCTCAGCGGCCGTGGCTCACGGGCCTAGCCGCTCCGCGGCATGTGGGATCTTCCTGGACCGGGGCACGAACCTGTGTCCCCTGCATCAGCAGGCGGACTCTCAACCACTGCGCCACCAGGGAAGCCCCTCTCTGAGATATCTTTGACATACAAAAAAGTGTATATATTTAAGGGGTACAATTTGATGTTTTGATATATGTATACGTTGTGAGATAATAATAATAATCATCACCACAATCATAAAAGACTTATCCACCCCTCTACATAGTTACTGTGGTGTGTGTGTGTGTGTGTGTGTGTGTGTAAAAGATTTTAGATCTATCTTCTTAGCAAATTTAAAGTGGATAATATAGTATTGTTAACTGTGGTCACCATGCTGTACATTAGGTCTCCAGAACTCATTCATTTTGCATAACTGAAACTTTGTATCCTTTGGAGGTACAATATAATTAACTAAATTATAGACTTAATTCAAATTTTATCATTATTTCCATAAATGCCCCTAAATGCTTGTTTAATTTTCCCTTGTCTTATGTCTGAATCTGAACATAGTTTTGTATATTTAAATCCTAATTGCATTTGTTTCTCTTTTTCATAACTTCTTCTCATTTTCACTTCGGGTTTGGTCTTTCTATTTTGATTTTTAGGAGCTCTTTAAATGTTAAGGATGTTAGCTCTTTCTATATGTTCTGTATTTTATTTTTACCACAGTTTGTCTTCTGCCTATTGTTTTCTAGGTTATGTTTTAATGAAATTGTTTTATTTTAATATAGTCAAATTATCAAATGTTTTAGTTTTCACTTTTAGTTTTTGAGTTATATTTAGGAAGAATTCTATCCTCTCTCAGTTTGTTTGTTTGTTTGTTTTTTTCTGTATGCGGGCCTCTCACTGTTGTGGCCTCTCCCGTTGCGGAGCACAGGCTCCGGACTTGCAGGCTCAGCGGCCATGGCTCATGGGTCTAGCCGCTCTGCGGCATGTGGGATCTTCCCGGACCGGGGCATGAACCCGTGTCCCCTGCATTGGCAGGCGGACTCTCAACCACTGCGCCACCACGGAAGCCCCTCTCTCAGGTTTTAATGAAATTTACTCATGGTTCCTGTTAACACTGGCATAGTTTCATTTTTAATATTTAAATCTTTGGGGCATTTGGAATTTATCATCTTGTAAGTAGCAAGGTGAGAATGCACATTTATCTTTTTTTGTAATGGTTATACATCTGTCCCAACATAACTGCTTTAAAAATGCCATCTTTTCCCCACTGATTTGAGATGCTAATTTTCTAGTATATTAAATTTCTCTAAGATTTAAGTCTATTTCTAAACTTTGGATTTTGTCCTAGTTGGCCTATCGAAAAGTGCAGCAATCATATTTTTTTAAACTGTGCATTTTATTATATTTTTACAGTATGTTAAATATTTTATAGACTTAGTCTTCTTCCCTTTTATACATGGTTTTCTTGGTTCCTCTTGTTTATTCTTTTTTTCTATGTTATTGTTTACATTAATTTGTCTGGTACTGTGTTGGGGGGGCATGGGGCATTGTATATTTAGGGGATTTTATTAATATTGTGTCTCATTTTTAAATTAAAAGTTAAAGTCTCTCTATATATTTAAGTTTTGCCCTAGATGTGTTCTACATATTTTTGTCACTTTATGTTACATTTTCAAAGGGTGGAAATAAGGATCTAGGATATTTTTCTTGCAGATCATCCCTAAATAGGAATGTTAGAAATTGTATCACAGTGGTAATTCATGTATTCAATATTATACATCAAAAATGAATTGTGGCTTCTAGTTTCAGACCAAACATGTAAAGAGCTTGGAAGTCAGAACTCCCATATTTACGATAAGAAAAAACTGGACAATGATATCTTGGATGCATCAGAGAACTAGGTTACAGGGTAAACCAGCAACCCAACACCTAGAGAGATAAGTGCACCCAGAGAGATACAGCAATAGAAGCTGTTGGAACCATAAACTGGTAGTAACACTTAAGTGGTAATTTTGGTGAATTCTGGGAGGTTGAGTGGAGACTAGTGTGAGGGTGAAAAACTGCTGGGAACCACAACCTTAGAGAGAACCCACATTTTTATGGGCTTTCCTTCCAGGAACCCCATCATGTGTCTATGGTGAAAGTCCAAGAAAGATACCCTCTTGGCTCTGGGAGGGGGAAGGGAAGAGTAACCATTTAGAAACGTGTTCAGAGCCTTCTCCATATCAGAGGTCTACTTTCCAGTAGAAAGGACTTCGCCCAATTCTTAACTTTATCCAGATGAAGGAAGAGAGCTCACTTCAGCCTTCCTGTCTTACTTAAGGGGTGGAAAAACAGGCATCTAGAATCAGGGCTTCAAATAAATCGATTTGGGAATGTTGCAGCCAGAGAAAGGCATAGGAGGCTGAAGGTAAAAAGGCTGGATTAACACTTGTGAAGGTCATACCTCCGAGACACAGACACATCAAATGATTGAGATTTAATCAGAAGATCATAGAATGTTCTTCTTCCCCCCCACCTTACCACCACATCGACAGAGCTCAGGTATAATAAAAGTGGATTATAGCTGAAAGAACTAAAATACAGACTCTATGAGCAAGGATACTTAGTGAAGCCCAAAGCCAAGTGAGGACATCAAAACAAGGACACTGGAAAAATTTCAATTAGAATATCCCATTGTCCCCTTGTGTGAGAAGTTGCATGTGCCTTTCTCCTCTACAGAATAAAAGCTCTTGGTGGGTAGAAACCACATTGTATCATCTTGGCATGGTCTGCTTTGGTAATGAACAGGTTGTCAGCAAGGTTTTTCAAGTGAAGACATGGGTAAACAAGCATGTTTTCATATTATGAGAATTTATAAGGGAATGACAAGAAATCCAGAGGCTTAAAATCTTTATTTTAATATATTTATTATTTCATTGAAAATACCCACTTACAAAAGTTGATATTTCTCCCACTTCACATTGTTTCCATTTACTAAACATGAGTGGCTAAATCGGGGAGGCCAGTAATGATTAAATATATATTATAGTTGTAGGCACCTCTGTTGGAAATTTCCACATAATTTTGTTTTTAATTTCATGAACATTTCACCCAGAGTCCTGGAGTGTTTTAGTGTTTTTATAATGAAATTCCCTCTCAACTCCACATGCTCCATATTCACTCACACCACTCTTTTTTTTTAAGTGTCTTATTTTTATTTTACTGAATTCGGAATGTGGCATTTACCTAAGAAATGACACAAGTGGTGCAGCCACCCAAGGACCAAGATGATAGTAAGCTGCGTTGCAAACCCCAATGTAAATTCCCACTAAATGAAAAAGCTGGATTCCAATTCTTCATTAAAAGGTTATGGTGGATATTTTCAGTAACCTTCAGATATAGATACCCAACCCCATGGCTAGCAGATGAGAGAGAAGAGACGGAAGAAAAACTTTAGAAACGCTGCAGAGAAGATGCCCCCTTTCTCCCTAACACTCGTGTTCCTCAAGCTGAGCGCGATCGTGCGCTGCGGGGGTTTGAAGAGGAACTGGGGGTGGGGGTGAGGAGTGATGTTTTCTGGCCGACTTGACCAGTCCCATAACCAGTCTGAGTGTTTCTTCAAGAGGCTTTCTCCGTCTTTCTTTGTCTCCATGTAATCTTCCTCCGACTGAGAGCTGTTTTTCTCATCAATATTAGTGTGTCTGCTTTGGAAGCTCCATTGGTATCTTGCGAGGTCTGTGAGCAAGGTGGGCGGTCACAGAGAAGTCTTGGGGCTACTCCGTCCAGACTCATGCTGCACACCCAGCAGTATTTCTTCCACGTCGCCATTATAAACAGAAACAGAGTCTGAACAACGCTGGCGTTCCCATTATTGCCAAAGTGTAATTCCACCCAAGAGCCATGCAACCACTCCTCCTGCAGTGCAGGTGGCTTACTCTGACACGGCACCTGGGCGAGGGTGCTGCGGGAGGCGAGACGGCGTCGGGGTCGACGTGGGGTCAACGTTGGCGGCGGCGGCGGCGGGGTTGACGTGGGGTCAGCAGGCGCTCTGAGGCGGGAGTGCGAGCGGCGGTGGCTTCAGCGGCGGGCCAAGGATCTGGAGGCCAGGCTCACCACACACACCGTTCTCTTTTGAAAGGTAATGGCAGCCACTATTTAGGTAATGTGTTTACATTTCTTTTGTGGTCTTGACTGACCAAGCTGACGTTTAGCAGTGATTACCTCTGACCCGCGTTTACTTCTGCGATGAGGATCTCTTCATTGCTCGCAACTGTGTAAAAGAAATGACCTCTGAGAAACAGTCTCTGTGAAAACCTTCTTTGGTCATAGTTGTCCTCTGCTCTTTGAATCTAGCAGCATTCATACCCATATTCCTTGAGCATCGGTCAGAAAAGGTGGTTGGTTTGGTTTATTTTGTTAAATACTGGAACACAGATGCTAAAATGAGGTATGTCTAGGATCTAGTGTTGATGGAAAAATTGGGAAGGAAACTAATAATAAACAAAATACCTCTGTATCTAGGGGGCGACAGAGAAAGTGAGAGAGACTGTCTTCAGAAATCCAACTTAAGATACTGCTTATTGGATTCCTAATGAAGGAATTAAATTCTAGGTGACCAGGTTTTAACCTTAGGATAGAACTAAAACTAGAAATAACACGTATAATACATAAATTATGTATCTTGTATTTTCAGTCACTTTTTCATAACGTGTTTAAATATGGTTCACGTGAAGTTCATAAACATGATTTAAATACCAGCATTTGACATTTTTCCTCCAGCTTTGCCCAAGTCCAAGAAACTGAGAGAAATAGTATTTCAAGTGACGTTAGTGTTCAGCTCACTGGAAAGTTAGGTTTTTGAACAAGGATGGTTCATCAGGCTTTTTCATTGACCGGATAAAATATTCTTTCAGGCCTTCTAAAGCCTTCACTCTTTTTCTTTGCCCATCTCGCAAACTCGGGCTGTTAAGCACCTCGGTTGCCTTGACACTGACAATGAGGTGCTCTTGACGGCAGACACAGGGAGGAAGTGCCATGGTTTTGAGCACAAAAGCTATATTCCTGTTTTATTATCAGTCTCTTTTAAGTTTGATTGTAGAAGTCCATCCTCTAGGGTCCAACCTACTGGGACTGTACTGTCAGACTTGGGCTTCTGGCAAAATGGGTATCAGACCTGAGACTAAAGTTTCCCTGTCACCTTGAGAGGCTCTCTTTCAGAGTGACCAGCTGACCTCCCTCTGAGCTGGCTCTTTATTTCACAACAGGGGTTTCTTTTGTGTTTTTGTCCTCCTTGATTAATCCATTAAGAGAGACAAATTCAAATGTGGATGAAATGACTAGCCCTTGAGTGTGTGTATTCTTTTTTCTAACCTTGAGTGTGTGGATTTTTTTAAAAATTATTTTTAAAACTTTTATTGTAGTATAGTAGATGTACAATGTTGTGTTACTTTCTGGTGTACAGCAAAGTGAATCAGTTATACATATACATATATCCACTCTTTTTTTATATTCTTTTCCCATATAGGCCATTACAGAGTATTGAATAGAGTTCCCTGTGCTATACAACAGGTTCTTATAAGTTAACTATTTTATATATAGTAGTGTGTACATGTCAATCCCAATCTCCCAAGTTATCCCTCCTCCCCTTATCCCCCGGTAACCATAAGTTTGTTTTCTGTATCTGTGACTGGGTCTTTTTAATAGCAAAATTATATTTGCTTAGAGCTTCTACTGCCTTTCCCAGAATAAATTCTTCATTTCCTTTCTAACGTTACACCATCCCCCAGGGATTTCTTCTCCCACAGAGCCCCAAAATCTCCTATGGGTTACTCACACTTGCTCATGAGTCATATGGTCTCATTAGTTGCTCTGCCCACCTCTGCAAAATCAGCGCTGCGATGAGCAAGTCAGAGACCAGGTGGTCCTGAAATGGCCTGGACTGAACCCTCTTGGCCCAGTGCTTTACTCACCACCATCGGTCTGATGCACCTGTCCAGATTTCTGCCTCATTCCTACTGGTGCAAATGTTCTCTCCTGAGGAAAAGCAGGAATTTCTTCCCATTATATCATGTTTAGCTCCACAGCAAAAGTCCTTTTACTTCAGCAGTTATGTTGGGAAAGGGCTAACCTAATTCATCATTACTTCACTTGAATTCTTTCGGTATTCATGAAAATATACATAGTCATCAAGTGCATACACCTTAGCAAACTGTTTCCTATTGCTGCTGTACCAAATTACCACAGACTTAGTGGCTTAAATCAACACAAATTTATTCTCTTACAGTTCTGGAGGTCAGAAGTCCAGGATGTGTCTCACTGGTTAAAATTAGTGTCAACAGCTTCCCTTCTGGAAGCTCTAGGGATAAATACATTTTCTTGCTTTTTTCAGCTTCTAGAAGCTGCTCATGGTCCCCCTCCAAAGCCTGCAATGTCTGGTTGAGTTTTTCTCCCATGGTATCACTTTAACACTGACTTTTCTGCCTCCCTCTTTCATGTTTAAGGACCCTTGTGATTACATTGGTCCCACCTGAATAATCCATATTACTCTCCCTATTTTGAGGTCAGTTGCCTAGTAATTTTAATTCCTTCTGTTATCTTAATTCCTCTTTGCTATGTGACATAGTATACCCACAAGTTCTGGAGAACAGGGCCTGGATCTTTGAAAGGCCATTCTTCTGCCTACCACATATACATTCATAATAACTAAAGTCCAGAAAACAGGATGAGGGGAAAATTAAATCACCCTGATAGTTGAGAGTTTGGTTTAATGACAATACGTAATTTTGAAGGTAAATGTGATTTGAGTTCACATATATTTATTGTTCAAATAGTTTTCCTCTAGATCTCTCTGATGCCTAAATTTTAGAGTTCAGATCTTTAATAAAAATGTAAATGCGGAAAGAAGCAGATTTTTTGGCCTCTACAATCCATTCATGTCCTTTACCTCCTCACTTCTGGTAAAAAAAAAAAAAAAAAAAAGTGGTTCTTTCAATATAATGACATATTATTTTCTAAGTCACAGTTAAAATGAATGGTAAATACTCTGAAATTGAAAATATAAATAATTTTCCCTTTAGTAGCAAGCCTTCCAAACAGTGTTTTCCAAGTATTTTGAACACAAAGATTTTTTTATTATATCAATATAATCTGACACAAGCTAGTTGTGTTAACTTTCAGCATCTATGGATTGAGAAATATAACAAAAACTACTGTGACTCTACTAATGTTTAAAATAAGTATGCACATTATTCTTTATGACACACAGATATGTTTCTGACAATGGCACATATAAGTGTATGATATTCTACATATTTATTTTATATATACGGCTTTGTACACATAGATAATCAGTTCACAGGCCCCTTGTAGTAACTCTGCACTTCAGAAATCTATGTTAAACCCAGATTGCAAACTATTTCCTAAAAGTCAAAAAACGTCTCAAATCTATCTTCTTAATCTCCATCAAGAACACAATTTTTTTTTTCAAATATTTCAGAGCACTGCAAAATGCAGTTACCTCACTTTTGAACAAACAACTTAAAAAAAGAACCTAGAGTCTACAAGGAAACGTGTTGAAAATTCTGAAACAGAAATGTGCAAATAAATAGATTTTTTATCCCTGTCTCTAGTAGTTGTCTAGTATAAAACATGTAATTTAAAGTCACTTAATTTACAGAATTGATATGCTCATTAAATACTACTTGATAATTTAACCCACAGTCTCTCAGAACAGATTCTAAGAACTCTTGAGCCAAATGCATATTCAAATTTTACTTCTGATTTAAGACTTTAAGAAATAGGATGCCTGTATATGATAAACCCAGTTTCATACAAGTGAAGAATATTTTGTAGGCATTTATAGTAATATTAAGCTCTCTACCTAAAACCTGAAGTACATTGTTTCATTGAGTAGTTGTCTGTGCTGGAGAGATCACTGTGTTTTATGGAAACATAATTGGAAAATAACTTTTAGAAAAATAAAAAGAAAACATTTGATGAGATACATAAATACTATTTACTAGAATATTTATTAGAAAAAAAAAAGAAGTTTAAAATTTTAAACAATCATTACATTTAAAAAAATTCCCTGTTTGCTTATTGAGAATTATTAGAATAATGTGGAGAATAAATCATGTACCTAAAATAATGGCTTAAATGAGATTGTGGAAAATTTAGGTTAGTAAAATGAAAAGGGCAGTGTTAAATTATATGGTTTGGCTAACAAAATAAATCACTTCATCTTGTCCCATTCATTTTATTAGATAATGTTTTTAGAAGTTTTATCTCTCAGTTAAGCTTTGGCCAAGGACTCCTAAATTTTTAAATAGTTCCCCAAGTTTACTTAGGTGATGTATTTAAAGTTGTTTTTAATGGAATATATATTGGATGTTTACTGCAGTCTTTTCTGTTCAGTTGACTGGGGTATGAATTTACTCTAAAATAATTCTTGATCTGGATTTAAGATTATCAGGAGCCTATCAATGCAGAAATGACATTAAGAATTTATAATTCCATGCTAGTTAAAATTTCCTCAAATCTGATGGAGAAGAGGGATTATATAAGAGCAAATTACTGGCATATTTCCATTGCTAAAGGCTAAGGACACAGAACTTTTACAGATTCAAAAGGTTATAAATTTTAGTTTATGTGCCCGTTATAGCCACTGTTGACAGGAAACAGGATGAACACAGTGTGAAATGTGACTTGCAGAGTCACTTGAGGCTGGTTCTCTGAAATTTACCAAGTCTACTGCCATTAACAGCCTGTGTAAGTAGGACCCTAGACAGTGTATTTTGGTTTTATTTACATAGCTAAAGAATGTATTAAGAATTAATCATTTATCATTCACTTTTTATAAATAATCTTTGACTCTTTTCTCAAAAGAATATTAATTTCTAAAAACTGGTACTACCTAGGCTGAGCATATTATTTTCCATGGGGTGTTAAATAAATTTTTAAAGTAAATTTCTGGTACATAAGGAAATCTACATTGGTAAGTTAGAAATCATACGATATTTAGGAATGCTGCGATGGAAATATTTTTTTTTACTGTTGCTTTTGTAAATGATATTGTTGGAGAGAGACTTTTAAGCTCTTCCTTCGAAAACTAGATATAGATAAGAACGTGGGTTAGCATAGATTAGATACCAAGGTCTGTAACAAAATGATAACAAATCGTGTTTTCTATTGGTTAGATGTTACTTTTTGATTTTTTTTTTTTTTTTTTTTTTTTTTGTGGTACGCGGGCCTCTCACTGTTGTGGCCTCTCCCGTTGCGGAGCACAGGCTCCGGACGCGCAGGCTCAGCGGCCATGGCTCACGGGCCTAGCTGCTCCGCGGCATGTGGGATCTTCCCAGACCGGGGCACGAACCCGTGTCTCCTGCATCGGCAGGTGGACTCTCAACCACTGCGCCACCAGGGAAGCCCTACTGTTTGATATTTAATTCAAAAGAAGCAATGATGGGTAGCTGTAAAGAACATAGATTATAGTCTAAATCTGTTCTGGGCTCATTCATTGCTAGCTGTGTCACCTGCAGGTCAGTCAGTTCGCCTCACTCTGCTTCAGTTTGCTCATTTTATAAATGATGGTAATAATAGTACATACCTCAAGAGGTTGTCTTGAGGATTAAATGGGTTAATACAGGTAAAGCACTTAAAACATTTCCTGACATCTTCTAAGTGTTTTTTGAAAAATAAGGTATTTACTCATTTATTATTATAAGTGCCTGTACATACCAGGCCCTGTGTTGGAGTCGAGAAGGGAAGTAAGTTTTGGGCCCTGTTCTCAAAGAGCTTATGAGTCTTACACAGATCATCTCCATGTAATGTGTTCAGGTTTATATGTGAAATACATGTCGGTTGCTATGACAGAAGCTTGACTCTGAGTTTTTCAAACAGAATATCTGAGCTGCTTCTTGAAGATAAGAAATTGTGCAAGTGAGGAAGCTGGGGAAGGGCATTTCGTTTAGAAAATAGCATGAAAGCAGACACAGAATGGTGAAATAAAATGAATATGCAGGGAGCTTCTAGTAATTCAGTATCAGAAAGCTTAAATCACAGGGGTGTATGCGTCTGGATGTCCCTCTCCCCCTGCTTTGGTTTATTCAAAAGGAATCAAATGTTTTTACGTTGGTCATAGATTCTGCAGATCAGCACAGTGCTTACCACTCCTTTTAAGTTAAGCAGACCTGGGAACAAGGATTTGGGAACAAGTATTTTACTTGAGAAATGATCCCAGGAAGCACAAATGAAAAAGTGCTGGAAAAAAAACAGAAAGAAAGAAATGCAAATGAGATGTGTGTTAATAAGTGGGTTTCTATTTTGGGCAACTGGGCCTCAGTCCTACTGGTGATCCTCTGAGAAAACACGTAGAACATATTTCTGAATTGTTCCAGGGGAAGATGGACAGACTGGGGTGTTTATTCACCCACTTTCACCCCTGCACACATACCATTGGTTGAAGGTTTCACCTTGAAGCAGTCACTCCCCTGATCTTCAGTTGCTCCTGCCTTTAGTCAGCAGGCTCTTGTGGGGCTAGAATTAGCTCTCATGCAGTGAAGGAGAGAGATGCAATGTTTAGAGTAGAATGCTGTCAACATACCAAAAACTGTCTTCTACAGCCACAGGTGCGTTCAGAGGGAGACTTAGAAGTTAGGAAGGAGGAAGCGACTGAGGGCACAGATTCAGGTGAGCTGTCAGGCCTCCGAAGACCTGATTCTGCGGCCCCTGGTAAGAAGAATGAGGTAGGGACTGACTGGAGACTTGAGATAAGGCTGGAGAAATAGGGAGAGGAAAAATCATTCAGCACCTCACAGACCAGGTAATGCTGGCAATTTATCTTTTATTATTAAGTCCTTTAAAATGGTTTTCATAGAATGTGAAATATTTCAGTTTGCATTTTGGATCATTGTCTTAGACTGTAAACATTATCCTTAACTGGAAAATAACATAAATTTAGCTAGTTTGTTGAACATGGTTTAAAAATGGGTCTTGGCCCACACATGGAGATCTGGGACTTAGCAAGAGAAAAATCAATTAGATTCTGTAGTATAATTTAATTCAAACTAAACTTACTTTTGAACATGTTTTAAATTGGTGAAAGTCTAAGTAAATCACAGTATTTTTTATAGTACAAGTATAGAGTAAAATGTACGTATTTTTACATATTTACAGAATTTTATCAGTCTATAATGATGTCACATACTGGATAAGAATGTAAAGGTGCATCACCATATTAAGGAATGTTATGCATAATAACTGATGAATGCAAGCAATTTACCTTTTAAATTTTATTATGGCCATATGCTATTTTATTTATGTTTTTCCAGCTTTATTGAAATAAAATTGACATATAACATTGTGTAAGTGTAAGATGTACAACGTATTGATGTAACACACTTATATACTGTGAAATGAATACCACTGTTGCATTAACTAACATTTCCATCACCTCATAAAATTACCATTTCTTTTCTGTGGTAAGAACATTTAAGATCTACTGTCTTGGCAACTTTCAAGTGTATAATACAGTATTGTTAACTATAATCACCCTGTTGTACGTTAGATACCCACAACTTATTCATCTTATAACTGAATGTTTGTACCATTTGACCAACACCTCTCCATTTCTCCAACCCCCTAGCCCTTGCTAACCACCATTCTACCCTGTTTCTATGAGTTTAGCTTTTTTTAGATTCCACATATAAGTGATATCATACAGTATTTGTCTTTCTCTGTGTAACTTGTCTCACTTAGCATAATGCCTTCAGGGTCCATCCATGTTGTTGCAAACAGCACGATTTCCTTCTTTCTCGTGGTTGAATAATATTCCATTGTTCCATATTATCTTTGGAATAATATTCCAAAGATACGCTGCGTCTTCTTTCTCCATTCATCCGTTGACAGACACTGCTGTTGTTTCCATATCTTTGCTGTTGTGAGTAACGCTGCAGTGAACATAGGAGTGCAGCTATTTCTTCAAGATACTGATTTTGTTTTCTTTGGCTATATACCCAGAAATGGGATTACTGGATCATAACCATATGCTATTTTAGGTTTAAGTATTAGGATCAGACAGTTCCATAATATTCATTCTAGGTGTATTACTGTTTGTCTCCACTTAGTGGGCACACTCCAGAGAAATGAGTGAGAGAATATAAATTCCTTATTTCTAGATAGTATAGCATCAGTTACAGAGTTTAATATTGATTTATGCTAACAATTTTGTAGAATTAATGAATAATTGCTTTGAAAATGATTTTTAAACAAAGGAATAATTTGTAGAGTATGACCAAGTTACTTTAATTCAGTATTCTGAACTTCTGTTGACATCCCTTTAACAACATTATATTGTGACTATTTTATGAAAGTTCTGATAATGCTTTGAGATCTTAAATGCAAATCCTTTGACAGAGATCACTTTCTCTGTATTCCCCATCAGCATTTTTTAACATGCACATTAACCACATTGAATAATTTTGTAGAGTGGAGATAATTTCCATGGGGAATTCATACATAAATCAATTAGACCGAGGCTGAACATGTTTGCTAAAATATGTTTAGCTATATCAGAATGGTTATCTATTTGATTATATTATGTTTAATATCTAAAATAGCTGTTGTTGACTTCCTAGAAAACGTGTTAGTACACTTAAATGTGCATGTGCGGTGTGTGTACACGTATGCTTTTGGAGTACTTGGTAAGGTGTATATCTACAGAGAGATACACACTATTATTACTTTGGAAGATACTTCACTTTTTGGCTACTTCTCATAGTTTTAAAAATTCCAAGTAGATATTATTTTCACTGATTAATTCTTGAGAGCCAGCTAAATATTAGACTTTGTGCATGAAAGACATTTTCTAAATTCCTATAATGTGGAGGAAGAAGCTGCTGAGTTTGCCAATGTAGAGACACTCCATGTTGTTAAGGTGTAGAATGGAGAACTGCCAAAATGTCAGGACCCAGGTAGCTTAGCATGGTCTCGGATGTAGTTTTTACGGGAAGGAAAAGGAGCTTCCTTATAAAGATTCCTTTTTCAGGAATCTCAGGGCAGTTAACCACATAGGCAAAGTTCAAGTATAGTTTCTTTACACATATAAAATAATGTAAAGGCCTTTGTTACACAAACAGCACACAGATACAAGTACAGATTGCAATGGCAATGTGTTATGTGACATTTAAAAAAAAAGGAATCTCACTAAGCCGTAGTGTTTCCGAGGCATATAATTTATCATCTGAACAGTGCTACCCTGATGACAAACAAAAGCATCTTACCTACCTTAAATTGTTCGAGTAATTGTTCAAGTATTGTTTTTTTAAACAATACAACTGCTTGTCTATACTTTGTCATTGTTGAACAAGTTAAAACTTGTTATGGAGCAGAATTTTTCTATAATATATTCCTTAGTGTTTACATTTAGATTCAAAGAGGAAAGCTACTGCACAACCAATGATTCTATTCCACTCGGTTTCCTCTGACTCGTTCAGGCTTTCTTAATTATTTTTGCAAGAGGCCTTATTGGTTTTAGTCTGATATTCTAGTAGAAGTAATTTGTACTTTGAGTGGGATGTTGGGAGCCTATGAAGATTTCACTTGTGTGTATTCTGTGTCTATTTTCACTCCAGTCAATATTTATAGAGCTTGCTTTGTTCTGTTCATCTTCCTGCAGTAAAACCATCCAAACCGTTCAGAAAAGTCCTTTTATCCATTAAATGTTCAAGATGTATCCCACCTATCTTCTAATTGATTATATGAAATATACTCTATATATACACCTTTATCCATATACTTTTTTTCTATAATTCCTGACACCCAGGATTATCTTTTTCTCAGAGCAGGGTGCCACCATGTTACCTTCTAGCCACGGCCCAATCCATCTGGGAGAGCAGAAGGGAGCATCTGGGATGGTTGGAAAAGGAAAACCGGGACTCTTGTTAGCATATTCACATACCAAAGTTAACACTAAATGATAGACCATCTTGGATGTGTTGAGTGTGTTTACCTTGTAGTTGTTACATTTCAAGGTTGCACAGGGAAGAGATCATCTTTGTTCTTTCCTCTCCCACCTGGAATTTTTAAAGCTCTTTGTACCCTTCCAGTACCTGATGGAACCTAACTGACCTAGGCCTGAGGCTGAGAAACAGAACAAGTCAGATCCTGGGGGAAGATGAGAGGAATTAAGAGACTTAGGGTATCCTGAAAATGGAAAGTTGAGAGAGGGGGAGACACCCTGGGTTCTCTTTTACATCAGTTGAAAAGACAGATTAAAAAAAACTGATAGGCAAAGATTTATACATGTGGCATATGTGTATATTATTTAAAAAAAATAGAGATCAAAGAGATGTTGCATCTGTTGTGCATCAACGATATGCCAGTCATTTTGCATATATTTTCACATTTAATCTTCAAATAAATTTGAAAGAAAAGCACTACAGTCAGCTCCAGTTTGCAGATTGAGCAGTGGGCTGAGAGAGGTTATGTAATGCACCCTATGTGGGCTCCTCACTAAAGGAGTGAGAATTCCCACACCAGTCTCTCCAGCTTAACTAATTGCTTGAATTCAAACTCTTAGAAAGAAATTTTTTGGTAGATAAACTTAAAGTTATTAAAATTTTCTTATGTTATAAAAGTGTTATTTTCCTAAAGGCAATAATTTTGATTTTCTTCCTTTTCCCCAAATCCCAGTCCATTCAGATCTGTTTTATTTGTACCAATGAAATTACCAGTATGATTTTGCTAGACTAGCATGTTTAAATGCAAGTTAAATGACTTGGAATTAAAAGATATTCATGAACACTTCCTGAGGTATTTTAAAATTGCATAAACTTTCAGTTCTTTATGGATTTGTGAGAAGGTATCATATTCACCAAGCTGTGCTGTTCTAGGAAAACAAAAATCTCTTCCCTTTCACCTTCTGCTCACATTAAAAAAAAAAAAAAAAAAGAGGCAGCACTCCTTAAAGACTACCATTGTCAGGTTGTGTCCTGCCTTTACAAAGATTTTGTGAAAAATGCTGAAGAAAGCAAGAATGATACTTGGGCAAATCCTATATGTAATGAATAAGTGTAAAATTGTTCAGTTGCGTCTTACCCACAAGATCCAAGGGCTGCTTCTAATTGCCATCTTCTGATGGTCACAAATCCTGACATAGAAAAAGTCATGCTCAAATAACCCATCCAATACAAGAAATTCTACTTTATTTCCTGATTTGTTATTTAAATCTTATGTAAAAGAGTTTTTTTAGCAGGAATTAATTAAAGCAAAGTTAATCAAAACAAAGCTAATTCAAAACAAAGTTAACCATAAATGTGCACACAGCTTTGATACTTGGCTGTATACAAATCTTAAGCAATAACATTTACGTTCCCAGACAACTGAACTTTCCTTTTTCAAACTAAACTTCCCAGTCTCTTTCAAACTAATACTCACTTTAGTCAGTACCCAAATGGGCATTTTGCTCTATTTGTAACATGTGTATATTTGACATCAAATGAATTAGTCTTTTGGGGTTGGTGGTGTGACTTTTGCCAACTCATCCCAGAACAGTAAAGATTCCAAGTTATAACATACTATAAGCAGGGTCAGCTATGAAATTAGTGGAGCCCAGTGCAAAATAAAATTAAGTGTTTTGTGTTAAAAAATTATTAAGAATTTCAAGACGGCAACATCAGACCATTAAACCAAGTGTGAGGACCTTCTCAGCACTGGACCCTGTGTGACGACAGAAGTCACACACCCAGGGAACCAGTTCTGGCTGTGAAATTTCATCTAATTGTCACCATGCTCTTTCCTGGTAATAGTCTAGATTCCGGGTACCCTATAGATAGTCATATTGAAAAAAAAATGGTGGGTATACTATTTCTGCCTACAGGTAAAGATTAAGTAGATAAAAACAGGATTTTAAAACCTTTTTTTTTTTTGGATTTTGAGGACATCTATGAAACATACCTCACAGTAAGTAAACTCTCTCAGAATTGGTAGTATGAAGAACTAAAACAAATATTATGATCTGTCAAACTTACTTTGAGCTTTAATACTTGAAAGAAATGACTAGGTGCTGAATGCCTTTAGGAAAATGTCTTCTTTTTTGTCATTATACTAACGACTCTTTCTAGGATTCTCTACAAAATGAGTATCTCACTTTCTTATAGCTCAGGCTGGCCACATGGATATTCTTTTCTATCAGAGTATACCTGACGCCTGCAGTGAGGGTTATTACTCTTTATCTTGAATTGCCCCTCTTATCTGGTGTGTCTCAGTGTATATTTTTCATATGCAAAAATCATATGACTAGATCATTTGAATAATTTATTCCAAACTAGTGTGGTGCTTGGTATGTGATTACTTCTATTACATAATTAATAAATTTAATCTAAAGCAAAATAGAAAATTCAGACATGAAAAGTGAATAAATTGCCCATATATTTTCTACTTCTAGTTACCAAGTTTTAATATTGGAATATGCTCCATATTTTTTCTCTAGCATTTAAAAAAGGAGAGTATACGATATATGTTTCTATAAATGTTTTCTATTAATGTACCAGAGACATCTTTTTAGGCCAATAAATATAGTTTCATATAATTTTTAATATTTATATTGCAGTCTATTATGTAATTGTAGTAGAATTCATACACCTCACCTCTTTTGCTGGAGAGTAGGGACCGTGATCCTTTTCCAAGTCTTTTTTTTCTCAGGCTTTCTGATCAGGGTGCCATTATATCTTATCATCCAGCTCTAGCCATGGCCTTTTCAACCATCATTTAATTTGTTAGAAAGCGGTCGCATTGTTTTTTAACTTCATTTTCTTTTTGGATATAATGCCATTTCTCCCTCTTGGCTCTTGGCTCAACTGTGACTCAGTCCTGCCCGGACTCCTGTTCCTTGTCACTGGCCCTGTGGGCAGGTTCCAAGCTGGTGTATGCTGACTTTGTGAAGGGGGTCTTGTTACCTAAGGGGTCATATTGCTGCTGCACATAATATTAGTATTTTTATGAAAATCTAAATACACAATCATTTTTTTATTTAGTGTTACCTATTCTTTCATGCTCTAGCCCATCAGTAGCTGTCATTACATACATCCCTGCTGCTTCTCATTTGTGAACTTCTATGTAGATTGTCAGTGTAGATGAGTTCAATTAACATTGCTGCCTGCTATGAGGAGAATTTGCCCCATGCCTTCAGATTTGGAGTTTCTGCTCGAAACCACTGTTTCCTATTTTGTCCACAGCTTCTGAACTTGTCCAGTTCATCTATCTAACCATCAGTCACAAAAGTCTCTCTTTGTGTCTCCAAGTCAGCTGCTCTGGATGATCTCTTTGCAAAGCCCTCAGTAAGCCCTATCGTGATTTGTATGTATGCTATGTGGTCTATATTTCATGGTATTCCACCCCAACATACCCTCATTATTTGATGAAAAAGCCAAACTCACTGTTATTTTTATATGGCAGATGATTGCCTATCAATTTTCTGTCACTTTGTGGTATTTCTCAGGTCTGTGCAAAATGAATTTGTATATGCAACAAAGTATACCATGCAAAATACACTCTCAGATTTGATAAAACTACAAACAGAAATTGTTATGTAATAAGTAAAAAACTCATGTTGATAAAGACATTCTTCTTTAATAAATACCTTACATGTAATGCTTAAAATTTTTTTTTAACATTAGTAAAAGTTTCGTCCTTAAATTTTTACAAAATTTTGCTATAATATATCAAAAAGGAGTGCCTCCCACTTCCTCACCTCATTGATCCAAATCATTTCACTACTAATTCATTCATTAATTCATTTAACAATTTTCCAGCACGGCTCTTTTCTATAGATACATTATAAAACCATACAATAATGTATTTGTTTGATAAGTATTTATACAGTTTCTACTTATAAGGCACCATTCTCTGTCCTTGGTATATATCAGTGGAAAAAATGGCAGACCAAAAACCCTTCCTTATGTTAAAGAAGAAGAGAAATGGGAAGTAAACACGTAAATAATTTTAGATAATGAAAACTGTTAAGGAATTTAATCAGGGAGATGGGGCACTTGATCTCAGATAGGCAGGGAATACATTTTGTAAAAAGTGATATTTAAGCCCAGAAGAAGCCAGCCATGCACAGGTCTAGAGAAAAGCACCTAGGCAGAGGGGACAGCAAGTGTAAAGGCCCAGTGAGCATGGCAGGTCATTAGCTGAGAGTAAGGTACAGGGAGGAAGTAATGTGACATTTTAACACTAAGTGAAAAAAAGCTTAATAAATAAACTCATGCTATGAATCAAGATAGAGATGTGGATGACAGGGTGGGGTTAAGTAGAAAACACAGATCTTTGGGGTTGATAAGACTAAGAAATTGAGAAACCAGGATATTGGACACATCATCTTCATGGATACTGTATTCTGTAAGAATGGTGACAAGGGCATTGGTAGAGAGATGTATCAGAATTATATCTGACTGTTAAACTAGAGATTCCAAGGCTTCCACTTACATCTCACAGGCAGAACATAGTCGTGTTGCTGAAGTACAGAACAACGGAGTTCTTGTACTAAGAAGGAAGGGGAGCACAGTGTTTGGGAGGTTATGAAAAGTCCTTGTCTCATTGTCTTTACTATTAAGTATGAAACTTCAGAAGAGTCTTCTACACATTTATCTTTAGGCCTAAGGAAAAAAAGTACTGGTTTGTGTCTTAATATAGTTTTCTTTCTACTTAAGAGCTAGTGACTGAAATGTAGTAAATGGCACAATACCTGTTTGATAAATGAATGAATCAATGAAAAAATAACTAGATGATTATTACTTATCAAGCATAAAAAATCTTTTTTGTTGTTTGTTTGTTTTTTCAAGATAATGGTTTATTTCCTTTGGAAACCCAAATATCTAGAAGTGGGAGTGCTGGATTATATGATAGTTCTATTTAAAAATTTTTGAGGAACCTGCATACTGTTTTCTATAGTGGTTGTAACAGTTTACATTCCATACTAAAAGTGTACAAGGGTTCCCTTTCTTTTTCTTTCTTTCTGTCTTTTTTAAAATAAAATTTTATTGGAGTATAGTTGCTTTACACTGCTGTGTCAAGCACCACCCCCTTTCCCCCTTGGTATCCATATGTTTGTTTCTCTATGTCTGTGTTTCTATCTCTGCTTTGCAAATAAGACCATCTATACCATTTTTCTAGATTCCACATATATGTGTCAATGTACGATATTTGTTTTTCTCTTTCTGACTTACTTTACTTTGTATGACAGTCTCTAGGTCCATCCATGTCTCTGCAAATAACACAGTTTCATTCCTTTTTATGGCTGAGTAATATTCCACTGTGTATATGTACCATATCTTCATGCGTTCCTCTGTTGATGGACATTTAGGCTGTGAAGCATAAAAAAATCTTTACTTCAAACTTCCAGTACTCTGGCAATTCATATTACAGTGTTTCTACACAGTCCACATACACAGAAGATAGCTTGGTGCAGTGGACAGAGCATAGACAAACTAGGTTAAATGCTAGCTCTGTTACTAACCCCCTGTATGACCAAAGGGATGTTCTTCAATCTCAGAGAGGTTGAGTTTCCTTTCCTTCCATATTCCAGATCTGTGCTTTACACCCAAACTAATATGTAAGATCAATAAAAAACCTAAAATGTTGCCTTGTCCCATCACTCGTTTTGAAGCTGTGTTATAGATACCTCAAATATTTATTTCCTTCAAGGTAGTGGATAGTGATTTCTACACATTTTTCTAGCTGTAGGCTATGTGGGGACCAACAATTGGATGACTTAATATTCTCAGAAATATGGCAGGATTGCAGTTCATTGCCTTCTGTGGTTCAGCAGAGCCATGAGGCTGGTTCTAGTCAGTTGGTTATCAGAAGTCAGCTATGGGCTGGGTATTGAGTGGCAGGGTAAGATCCTCAAAAATTCTCTACTGAGAATTTTTTGTTTCTTCTTATAATATGTGACAGAAATCTCAGATGGCCCTCAAAATTCCTCCTTAGTGTACCTTCCATATATAACCCTCTCTCCCTTGAAGTGGACAAAATTTGTGAACGAGATATCATTCCTGTCATTAGGTTACATTATATGTCAAAGTTGAAAGGATTTTGTAGCTGTAATTAAGGTCCCTAATCAGTTGGTTTTGAATTACTCAAATTATTCTGCATGGGTTTGATAATCATTTGATTCCTTAAAAGAGGAATTCTCCTGCTCACCTACTGAAGTGAGCTACCAAGTTGTCTGTAAGAGGGGCATGTGGCAAAGGACTATGAGTGGTGCTTAGGACCTGAGGTCAGACCCTGGCTAGCAGTCACCAGGCAAAAGGAGACCTCTGTCATACATCCACAAAGAGCTGAATTCTGCAGACAACCATGTGATTTTGGAAGAGTATTGTGAGTTCTGTAAGCAGTGTAGGCCAGCTAACACCAAGATTGCCATCTTGTGATACCCCAAGCAAAAGACCAAGCTAAATTGTACCCAGGCCCTGACCCACAATAACTATGCGATAATAAATGTGCATTGTTTTAAGTGATGCTTTACACCATTGAGTTTGTGGTGTTTTTTTTTTTTTTTTTGTGGTACGCGGGCCTCTCACTGTTGTGGCCTCTCCCGTTGCGGAGCACAGGCTCCAGACGCGCAGGCTCAGCGGTCATGGCTCATGGGCCCAGCCACTCCACGGCATGTGGGATCTTCCTGGACCAGGGCATGAACCCGTGTCCCCTGCATCGGCAGGCGGACTCTCAACCACTGCGCCACCAGGGAAGCCCTGTGGTGGTTTTTTTACAAAGGAATAGAAAACCAATACATAAGGAATGATACATAAGCATCAATATTTAAGAGGTTTCCCTGGCAAATTAGTTCCCTGCATGAAGATTATGTGTAAAGATCTGTTGCCAAATTACTATGTACGTACAAGGAGAGCAAAAACTAAAACTCTTTTTTTTTTAGAAGTATTGAGATTTATAAGTTCCCTTCCCTTCCCCTCCCTTCCCTTCCCTTTTCTTCCATAACCTAAACTAGCCTATCTTCACTGATACAAATTTGGCACCAGAAGTCAAATGCAATAATAACCAAACAATGCATTTTACGTTGCTTTAAGAAGTTTTCTTAGGAGTAAACTATTATTAGAGACTAGAAGGAGAGTCATCCTTGTTAGGTAGTGGAGAAACACATGATAAAACTGTCAAATGTCATCATTTGCAATGTAGATAATTTATCTTCTGACCTTGTAACTTTAAGGAAAGTGTTTGGGAAATAGAATGTTAGTAATGTGTGTTGGTTACTGTTGGCTGAGTTTGGAAAATGAAAAGATGAATAGATGAAGAGATGGATCCAGAAATAATTGGCCAGCTTAGAAGCAGAAATGAAAGAGCCTGGAGAGACTCCAAAAATGTGAGAAATTGTACAACTGGAAAAAGCAATTTCTTCTCAATCCTGACCAGTAGGAGATAATTTTGGGAAATTTCTTGAATAAGGGTTGATTAAAATTCAGCCATGCAGCAAGAATGCAGTCAGAGGTTTGACCATTGTTAAAACCTCTTGATGAGTTAAGGTTATAGGATAACAGGATAACAGAAGAGAGGAGATATCTTTGGAGGCAGAGCTAAGGATCAAAGAGATCAAAGACCAACACTTCCTGAGCATGGAACCAGGGCCTAATTGAGATACGTTTACCACAGCCAGTATGGGGTCTTCTTGTAGCTGAAATGCCCATGGGATTTCAGAATTGCTGCGGACCAATGACACCTGTGTACTTTCCTTTCTCCCCATTTGTGAATGGGAGTGCTTATTTTGATTGTCCTGTTTTTGTTCAACCACTGCAGATTTTTTGGAGGTCGAGCACACAATTTTCTGATAGATCTATCCATCAAGAAAGGGTCCTATCTAGACCTGCTGTAGTGCCTACTGCTCATCACTTAGAGATCATGGACTTTGAAGTTTGGGTCTTGACTTTATGGGACTTTGGAGTTATTTCCTTTTGGGAGTGGGGAAGATGTCTATGGACTTGGAAGTGAAAGTATAGCTGATCAGAGAGTGGACTGTCTAATGTTAATTACATTCACTAAATATTTCTGACTCTCTGCATTCCAGGCCTATAGTAGTATTATATTTACTAAGTCACTGTTGTTGGATGTAGTCAAATGACTAGTTACGGCCAGTGAGCTATGGGCCAGTGAGCTAGGACTGAGTGTTTAATTGATGGTGCAACAACTTCAGAACTCTCTGTATCCTCCCAGATTTAGACATAATTATGGTGTACTTCTGTTCTCAATAGCAATTGGAAACTTCTAAAAGGAGAGATCACAAATAAACCAAGAAATTCTAATTGGAGATGATGGACTATGAATTTAGAGATAGGGAGAGAGATTGGGAATGAGAAAGAACAAAGAAAATAAAACAGAAAATCGTGAAAAAAATATTGAATTCACATGGTGGTTGGGGAGGACAGGTGGGCAGTGGTCAGGCAGTATTTCCAGATACTGGGACCAGTTGTGATGAGGGTGGCTCTATTGGTATGGGACCTAGAGTGACTGTGATGAGCTGAGTCCCATATTGTGCCCCTCGATAAACATGTAATGGAAGCTAAAAAATGTATCATTTTAGGTTTCAATCACTGAGATTTGGGAGTTAACTTATTACCACAACTTAACCTTACCTATCCTGCATGACACAAAAAGGAAGCCCCAATTACTTATTCAAATACATCTTATAGGGAAGTTAGAATCCTTCAAAATTCAGAATGGAATTTTGATATTTAATTTTAAATTTGTTTTCACAAGAAATTATTATCATCCTGTTAAAAGTTCTGCAGTGAAATACCTCTTAAATATTATTACATTTAAATGAAAGGGAAGTTGGCAGTGCTGGAATTAACATAGAAACTGCTTGTTGATGTAAGTTATTCTATTTATAATGTTAAGAAAGATTAGCTTAAATATTCCACTTTACCTGCAATGTAAGTTGAAGTGCTGAAAGTTAAAATTACATGTTTTGAATGAATTTACCTGTGAATTAAGTCTACTACTCATAGGAAATGTTTCAGTAATTTATCAAAATCACATGAATATCCATTGTAAGTTTACTTCTACTAAAAATCTTAATTGTGCCAACACTTTTATGATGATATAATTGTGATGAAGAACCAACATAGCATCATTTTATTTGTCACCAGAGAAAACCTATGTTTGTCTCATCAAGAAATTCCAAGGCAAAACTAATTTTTAGAATCTTTATATAAAGGAAAGATCATGATAATTGAGTTGAAATAAATCATCTTGCAAAAAATAGCATTTTTCTCAGTTAAATCCTTATAAAAATCATATTTTGGTGATTTGATTTTTAAATAAGTGTTGTATATTTTATAACTACATATAACATTTATTATGATATATTAATATAGTGTGTTAGTATATACTATATTAATATAATGTACTATATATTAATATATATTGGCTTTGTTATAATTAATATTATAATAAGTTTTATATTAATATTGATATAATATTAAGTTAATATAATATAACATTTATTATATTACAACTTACAAATAATGAGGTTCCCTAAATAAGGGACTTAATTTGCAAGAACTGTCTGTCATTTTCTGGCTTAGTGACCTTGAGAAGTTAACCACTTTTTCTTCTTTAAACCTTTGTAAATGGGATAATAACTTACTGAATTAAAAATTAAAATTTT
Source organism: Grampus griseus (assembly GCF_964374135.1). Lineage (NCBI taxonomy): Eukaryota > Metazoa > Chordata > Mammalia > Artiodactyla > Delphinidae > Grampus > Grampus griseus. The sequence goes on from NC_139017.1 coordinate 9,720,229, forward strand.
TATCTAGGTATGTAAGTAGAATTTCCTTAAAGAAAAAAGGAAGAAGAACCAGTTAAACTAGATGTTACATTAGTTCAAAGAAGTGGATTTACAGTAAAGAATAATAATGGCTGCTTTTATAAGTGATGAAGAACCAGGTTGAAGAAATAAATGTAAAGTGACAGACAGCAACAGAAGCAAATCCGCCAAAATGGGGAGACTCACATTCTGAACTCTAACCATACCTACAGCTGCAGATAAAAACACCAAGAATGTGTCTTCTCAGATACATTTGGAAACCTATAAGTGGAGAGATAACAGAGAGAGTTAAAAGAATGTGGGTGGGCATAACAGAATGGAAACGATAAAGGAAAAAATAAAACAGGGAAAGGGCAAGGAAGAGAATGCAGTTGAACAGGAGGTAGGGAAGGTGCCTAGACATAATTTTGGAGCCCTTTTGAGGGGAGATTTATTGTGAGTACTCATGCTGCCAGACAGTTCTTTCCACTTTTTATTTCCTTTAGTGTAGAGCCAGTGACAATGTATTATGTTTGAAATCACTGGAAATAAGGAGATCTGTTAGTACTTAAGATCTACTGAAAGGATGGATTTGTTTTGGAGATTATGTAAATAAAAAGGAGAAGGAGAACGTGACTATTAAAAGTATTTCATGGTGTTTTGTCTCTGAAAGTTGATTATCATTGAAAATAACTGTGGAGGGGGGGAAAGGTAATAGAATTGCTTCAAAGACTCCTGTGATTATTTTTATGCTTTCAGTGAAAGTCTTTCAGTGAAAGATATATTTGGATAAGGAAATATGGTGATATAAACTGCGACAAGGGAAAATGGGGAAAACCACCTAAAAGATGCTTTACACATAGAAAGAGAAACTGTTGGTGATGTAGGAAATAGCCAAAGGTATATTACGGAGGATATATTATATAGTATTGAGTATAGTGTGCAGTGGGTAGAGTATACTAAGCAAGGAGGATAAAAATTAAGAGTACCTTAGGTTTTGTACTTAAAGGAGGAGTAATGGTCTATAACTCTGTATTTTTGTGAGGAGGAAGCTCTCATAGCCATGCAAATTGTAGAAGACTTTGCCATAAAATATGGAAGGCACTGCTAAGAAAGTCCAGTGCCCAGAATTAGATAAAATAAAAATCTTTAAAAAGTAAATTTTATCTAGATGAATGAATTTCATTCCCAATAAATTCAGGTATATAGGAGAAGGGACTGAAAATGATTATAATGTAATACTTGTAAGACAGATACATACTTCCCTTTTATTGAGTGTACAGCTTAGCAGTCAGGGGAAGACTGTCCAGAGTCACACTTGGATTTGTGCCTTGGCTGTGCCACATACTCTCTCTGTATGACTTGTCAAATTGTTTAACGTCTTTGAGCCTCAGTTTCCACACCTATAAAATTAGGACGTGAATACTAATAAGATCATGAAACTTAAAATTGCAGTACCTAGCACATAGAAAATTCTCAAAATATGTTAGTCAAGTACTATAGCAAAATCTTTACATAGATCTAAAAAAATTTTTTGAAATAACCACCCACTGTGTTTTCCTTTCTCATTAAGTTTTTTTTTTTTTTTTTTTTTTTTTTTTTGGTGTGGGGTGTTAGGTTAGAGAGGTGAGGAGTATTTTAGTTATTTGGCCATTTAAGCATTAAGGCTAAGCCAAACGGAAAGATGAAAGAGATAGAAGAAACTACCTAGAGCAAAATCCTTGGTCAGTACAGTAAAGAATTTACCCTTGCTCAGTGAGAGGTCTGGCCTTTGCCCTTGGATTGGGGAATATTATGTCAAAGCTCTGGTGATGTCTTATCTGATAAAAGTGTTTACTGGGGGATCTTGAGTCTTGCCACGTAGTACAAAGATGTGATTTATGGTGGGAACTTTGCATTATCTGTTGTCAGCTCAAACTCCAGAGTTGCCTAGGAAGTGAGGTCAGCTATGTGAGCAGTTGACAATTCTATATGACCAAACCCTAGTAAAGACTCTGAACACCATGGCTTGGGTGAACTTCCCTGGTTGGCAATGTGTATCATCACACGTCACTGCTGGAAAAGTTAGCACTGTCTGTGACTCTACTGGGAGAGGACAACTGGAAACTCCATGCTTGGACTTTCCTGGACTCTGCCCCATGTGTTTCTTCCCTTGGTTGATTTTAATCTGTATGTCTGCACTGTAGTAAACTGTAACTATGAGTATACACATAACAGCTTTCAGTGAGTTCTGTGAGTCTAATGGGTTATCAGAGGGGGTAAGGGGTCTTAAGGACCCCCAAACTTGTAATTGGTGTCAAAAGTAAACATGGTCTTGGGACCTACTGAATTTGCAACTGGTCTCGGAAGTGAGGGTGGTCTTGGGAAACCCCAAACTTGCAATTGATACCAGAAGTGAGGGTGATATGAGGACTGTTCTCTAATGTTACCCTTCTTCATTAAGGTTTTTTGGTGGGGGATCATGAAGTTAGGAGGTGTTTTATTTATCTGGTTATTTCCCCATGACAAACGAAGTAAACAGGAAAGATGAAGGAGGTAGGAGAAAATGCCTAGAACAAAAATTTTGTTCCGTTTCTGGTTTTCAATTAGACACTAGACTTTATAGATCTAGAGAAGAAAAGCTGAGTTTTCAAGGATATGGAAAGGGGGTCCATGGAACTCCCATAGTTAAGCTTTTCATCTTCTCTCTCCAAATCTGTCCCTGCCCATCTTCTTCATCTTAATAATGGAGATTCTCTGTTTGCTGAGGGCAAAATCTTGGAGTTATCATTGATTCTTCTCTTTCTTCATTCTCATAACACATCCAACAGTAAGTTCTGTTGATTCTGTCACCAAAACATATCCTGAATTTGTTTACTTCTTTATAGTTTCATTACTTGCATGTTGAATGTAAACTCCATGTTTTTTTTCTTCCAAAACTACAAAAAACTTCCCAGCTGCTTCTGTTTTCACCCTCCTCCCCAGTTGTTCTCTAGACCAGTGGTTCTTAAAGTCAGGTCCACAGACTTCAGGGGATCCCTGGGACTGTTAGACTCAGAGAATCCTTAGGTCAAAAGTATTTTTATAGTAATACTAATATGTTAGTTGCCTTTTTGACTGTGTGAACATTTGCATAGATGATGCAAAAGTTACGGTGGGTAAACAGCTGGTGCCTTAGTACAAATGAAGCAGTGACACAAAACCACTACTAGTCGTTATATTTGTCACCCCCACACACTCACAGTTGAAAAGAAGTAAGTTTAATTTATGAATGTCTGTGATAAACTGAAAAAAATGTTAAATTTATTGATCTCCAACTAATAAGCATATGTCTTTAAAGTATTTTGTGTGACCAAATGGGAAGTACACACGAAGCACTTCTGCTGCATACAAAGGTATGATGTTTGTGTAAGGCAAAACACTGTTCAGTTGTTTGTGTTGTGGGGTGAATTAGCAGCTTCTTATTCATGGAACACCATTTTTTACTTGAAAGATTTGCAGACAGAAAAACTGAAGTTGTTCAGACATAGGAAGATATTCAGACATTGTCTAAAATGAGTGAAGCAACATTGTCGCGTCAAGGAGAAAAACTGACAGTGTTTATTGCCAATGATAAAATTTGAGCTACCGAGAGAAAAATCAGAAGTTTGGAAAACTGGATTCGCTACTGTGAGATTGACATGTTTCCAAAACTTAAACACTTGTCTGGTGAGGTCACTGGTGATAATAAGAAATGTGATTTTAAAAAAAATTGTTTAATGAAATTTGTTAACATGAGGAAGAGATGCATAACTCATGCAACTAATATTTTTCTAATGAATAATGTTTGTTTTACCAAATCATGTAGGGGTAAAGTACTTCCTCCTAAATGTGAGATTCAACAAGAGATTTTACAATAACAAGGTGTAAGAAACTCAGCAATAGTTTCAAATTACACATTACAACTAAGTTTTAAGAAACCATCACTTGTAAAGTTTTGGTGTAGTATCATAGAAGAATATCCAGAGTTATCTAAAAGATTATTAACAATTCTCCTCCTTTTTCCAACTATATATCTGTGGGAGGCCAAATTTTTTCAGATACTTCAACCCAAGAGCATATTGCAATAGATTTAATGCAGAACCAGATATAAGGATATAGCTCTCTTTTATTCAGACAGACATTGAAGTGATTTGCAAGAATATAAAGCAATGCCAATATTCTCATTCTTTTTATGTTTTGAAAAATAGTTACTTTCAACAAAAATCTGTTATTTTTGTTGACATGTAATGAGTTTATTGTTTTTAAGTGAATTAATTAAAAACATTATCATATTTCTTAGCTTTAATTTCTAATACCATAAATATCAATGGATACACACTACATAAACAAAAGCTCTTTGAGGTCTTTAAAGCTTTCAGCAATTTAAAAGAATACTGAGACTAAAATGTTAAAGAATCACTCCTCTAGGCACTAGCCAGATGGGTATTTTAAGATGTCAGTCCCACCAGTGATTTCCCATTGCACTTAGAATGAGGTCAGGCACTTTTCCTTAGCAGTCTTTTATGTTCTGACTGCTGCAAAATTTCAATAAACTTTCCTCTTTACTGATTGCACTTCAGCCATCTTGGTCTTGTTTACTGCCTGGATTGTTCCTCTTCATTATCTTTACCTGGTTAGCTCCTTATGATTAAAATCTCAGGTTAATGTCATCATTATAAGAAATCTTCCCTGATTCCTCAGTATAATTACTGTATATGTATTTAACACTCTGTTACTGTATATGTTTTTACCCTGGTTTAAATATGTGCAGAGCACTTAGCAATCTGTGATATTTTTAAATTTATATTATATTAAAATTGTATATTATCTGTCTTCACCCTCTAGCAAGTAAGCTATATCAGAGCACGGATTTTGTCTATCTCATTTATCACACAGTCCTTCAGTCCTTAGGGTCTAAAATAGTCCTGGCTGATGGTAGATGCTTAATATATTTTTGATAAATGAGTGGAATGATGACTTGTAAGGTTGGCTACATCCAATCAGAGAGCAAGGAACGTTTCACAGAAGCTCATGACAGAAAGAAACTCAGGGTTGGGCTGAGGGATGTTTAAGAGAGAGCATGAAGATAAGAACAAGTTGGGCAACATCAGAAGAGAGAGAACCAGAAAGAAATTTTGAGACACAGTTCTCTCATTCCCATCTTGAAATCTAAACCTGAGGTACAGGGTGGCTGGAAGGATCCAGATAGATTTGGGGAAATATAAAAATTGTGAGCAATTTTTAACCCTTTTCCTTCCTTCTTTCCTTCCTCCCTCCCTCCCTCCCTCCCTCCCTCTGTTCCTTCTTTCTTCCTGCAAGCTTCTCAGAAAATTATCATGTTTGGCATGGTACCAAGTTCAAATGACATGGGATTAGTAGAGTAGCCGTTGTTGAGAAAGGTGACTGGGCCCAACTTCACAGACTCCTGTACCTCTGTTAGATGGTATGGAGAAGCCAGCTGGCAATTAATGGAATGGAAAAACCTGGTGTTGGGACAAGAAAGCTGCGGATATGAGGTTTCAGCAGCAGGGACAGTGGAAAGGCTTGTGATTATCCTCAGACAGTGTCAGGATTACAACAAAATAGACAGCCCTGACCAAGAGCAACTAAGCAGATACTCTGTAGAGCTTACTTAGCAAGCAGGTAGATTCCTACATACTGCATTTCCTTAAGGTGAAAAGCTGACATTAGCACTTTGCTTAATGTATTCCTGTCTTCATATAGTTTTTGGCTATAACCATTTAGGTCTTCTAGATCTCACATATGATATGAAGCATTTAAAATTTTATTTAATATTTTTTGTTGTTTTCATTGGGATGATCGGTCCAGTACATAGTCACTATAGTAATGGAAATGAAAGAGAAGACAACCTTTTCATGATGTTTGTGAAAGGAGGGTCATGTCATAATAGCTGAAGGGGGAATTATGCAGGTGAATGTCAGGCAACAAGGAATAAAGAAACACATTTATTAGAGAAGAACTGAAGCTTAACTCAAGCTCTTAAATGAGTAAAAATGCATCTTCATCTGATGGTATTGTTTATGAATAAAGACTTTTAGGGCTTTTGGGAAAAAAATTTCCCTGCTGATTTTAGTGATGTATGAGAAGATGAAATGACCAGCACAGTGATACAAAGCGTGTTAACGGTGGCATTTACAGGATGAGAGGGAGGCCATCCAGACCGCAGCCTCTGACATTATTCAACATTGATTTAGGAAATTTTTACAAAAGTACCGCTACGCAGGTTGACAAGAATGTCAGAGGTCAAGATGCACTAAGCACAGTGGTATATCACAAAGAGCCAGAAAATGGCAGACGATTTGTTGAACTTTGGGGAAATAAGTAAAAATATGAAGGAAGTTTAGAATAATTTTTCTGATCTTTGAAGAAAGAATGTATTGTTGGTCATGTAAGTCAAGATTATTTTTCTTAAAATTATGCAAAAGTAGGCATTTCCAAAAATAAACTGCTGGGAAAAAGGCAATATATTATGCTTAAAGTACTATTCACAGGTTTAGAAAGGGGAATGAGGAAAGAACTTAAAATAGTGAGATAGATAAAGATGGGATGTCAACATAATTCTTTACGGTGCCTAGTGCCAAAAGCCTCTCCTCACAAAGATCTAACACTGTGTGTACAGTATTAGTTGAAGATAAAAATGGTTCAGCAGTGAATTTCAAACACATCTGAGTAGTTCAGATATATATTTACGTGTCAGAGAATCTGGAAAGAGTTAAAAAAAGAATGTTTAAATGGGAGAAAAATTAAAATTCAAGAACATGGAGGGAGTAAGCATAGTATTTTGAGTCATAAAAACTTTTACACACATTTTGGCAAAGAATAATGTATTTTTTAAAGTGGGAAACAAACACTACAAGATGATATGCAGAGATTGAGTTGGGAAGTTTTCACCAGAATCCTGGATAAGATATCATACATTTATTATTCCTAACTTTATTTTGCAACAGTTGAAGAGTAGTTTCCAGAGAAAGCATTGATTATTTAACGGACAAATCCCTTTGATTAGCCTATGGACTAGGGAAAAAAAAAAGCTTAATGTGAGATAACTTATATTTCCTATAAAAAAGAAGACTGACTATAGGTTACTGACAAAGACTCTCTCCTTAACCAAACTTTAGTCAGCCTCCTCTGAGCCCTCTTTTCAACTAGGCCTTGTCTTTGGGCCTTCTCTTCAGCCTGCCTACCCCAGTTTTAGCAAAAATCCTATGTCAGTTTAGTGAGAATCATCTTCACCTTTGATATCTGATCACCCTTGATACCTGATCAGATTTTTCTTCTCCCACCCTTGATCACTCTGGCTGGCCTTCAGCAAGAATCCTGTTAAGTTGGTTTAGCAAGAATTCCCCTACATTTGACATCTTCTCTTAATAGTTTTCCATTTTTCATTATCCTCTTTATCCTGTTCACTGGTTATAAATCCCCACTTATCCTTGTATTTGGAATTGAGCCCCATCTCTCTCCTCTATTTTAATAGTACTGACACCCATTGCAATAGTTGTGAATAAAATCTTCCTTACTATTTTAACAAGCATCAGAAAAAAATTTTCTTTAATATTATATACAACTCTTTTATTGTATAATACTTTTTCATTAAATTAAAGAAGACAGATGATGAAGTAAGTTGATAAGTTGACAGAATAGGAAACTTTCAAGTTTCACCGCCCATATGAAGAAACTATGAGGAATGGAGTGTTTTACTAAACAGAGGTTTTCTGTATTATGCAGGACGACCTATGAAAAGGACATTTCTGGTTGGAGGATAAAGGTCAAAAGCCTGGGAGGGATAACCTAGAAATAATATTAGACAAATGTCAGCTTTCTGTTGAAATAAATGAAGTGAGGATGAACCCATGGATGAGGATATAAAAAAGCAGCACCAGGATATTTCAGGCCTCTTGTGGAATGCTTTCTCTACAAAACTCCTAGTTAAATCCAGAAGTAAAGACTCAACTAGCAGCATTTCACTTATGAGGAATAAAGTAGTGCCATAAATATTTTAAAGGCATAGATATTAACCTCCATAGTTTGATTCAGTGTCTGAATTTGAGTTTATTGTTTATCAGGCGTTGTAATATGATAGTGTCTTCCAAATGAATTGAGACCATTTTCATTTAAAAGAAATTTAATAAAGCATTTAAGAATTTCCCTCAGTTAATTATGTCTTCACTTGACCTTTAAAACTAAGAATTATATGACATATTTTAAGTAACATATCTGTTTTCAGTGTCTTCTTCTTGTTTATGAAAATGTAATCATTTAACTCAGATCCCTCTAGTGTACATGTTACATTGCTGAATAATTTTATATGCATTGTAATCCATCCCATATTGAGAGCACCTACATAAAATATTTTCATAAACTTAAAGCTTTAAGAATATTATGATGACAGTGAGTACCTGTGACTTCTGTTGTTCCATAACTCCCAAGAGGCAGATACTCTGAATAATGGATCATTTATGAAAGAAGTAAAACAAATTTTCCTTTAAAAAGAAAACAGCAACAGAGGAAAAACTTTCAGAATAAACTTGAAATTCTTCAGCTTCATGTTCCAAGTCCTTTGTAACTTACTTCCCCTTCTTTCTGCTTCTGCCACCAGACATACCTTCCCTAAACTGCTTTCATACCAAATACTGTTGTTCTTTGTCAGCCATCTCCTCTCTATGCTTGTACTCTTGTAGCTCCCATTCTTTGCATAGAATGTACCTGCCACTGTCTTCAGCTGTATATGAATTGTGTGCATACAGGGGGTTGGCCCCAACAGAGATTAAGTATGTGATTTTCTTTCCTTTAGTGAGAGTCGGTAACTCTATCACAGAATAAGCAGCCACAGAAAATCACCTTACGATTATGGGAGATCATTTTTTGGAGAATTGTATCCTTTGGCATTAGAGAAGATAGAATCCCTGACTACAGGGGAAGGAGTGCCAGTTATTTTAGAAGAATGGATCATTCTGACTCAAAATAGGGTTATTGGTTTTGTAAAGAGCAGACACCCGGGCTTCCCTGGCGGCACAGTGGTTGAGAGTCCGCCTGCCGATGCAGGGGACACGGGTTCGTGCCCCGGTCCGGGAAGATCCCACATGCCGCATAGCGGCTGGGCCTGTGAGCCATGGCCGCTGAGCCTGCGCGTCCGGAGCCTGTGCTCTGCAACGGGAGAGGCCACAACAGTGAGAGGCCCGCGTACCGCCAAAAAAAAAAAAAAGAGCAGACACCCTTACTAACCATGACTTAGTGCTATTGAAGCTTTCTTGTCTCTCATATAGTGCTTGTATATAAATAATAAACTGAAATAGATGATTGTGTTCAAGATGAAGGGATGTCTTTATTGAGCCTGATTCAGGCAAATTATCCACAGTGTTCTCATTAAGCAAATGTAGCATCAGTAGCTTGACGTGTTCAGTGACCACTCTTGTTATGGACTGAATTGTGTCCCCCACTAAAGTCATATGCTAAACTCCTAATCCCCAGCACCTGAAAATAAGGTTAAATGAGGTTATATGGTGGGCCCTAATCCAACGTGACTGGACTCTTGATAAAAAGATTTTAGGACACAGACATGCACAGAGAAGACCAAGTAAAGACAGAAGAGAGAAGAAAGATCATCCACAAACCAAGGAGAGAGGCCTCAGAAGAAACCAACCCTACTAACATCTTGATCTTAGACTTCTGTCCTCCAAAACAGTGAAATAATAAATTTCTGTTGTTTGTGTCACCCAGTCTGTGGTACTTTTTTTTTTTTTTTGTGGTACTTTTTTATGGCAGCCCTAGCAAACCACTACACTCCTGTACCACAGGCCTAACACTTTGCTAAGACTTCATTGGTGTAGGCCGCAATTGCCTGCCTAGGAAGATGGCACAGCACCCTCCCACTTACTGAGGCACCTCACGCTTAAGACATGGTTCTTCGGCATCAGTGGCCCTGATAACCTGTTGTACAACCTGAATTTCTTCAACCTTGTACCCATGAAACAACAGAAACGTGAAAGATCTTTAATTCAGAGATCCTAATTAAATGTGAATCCTCCCAGAAAGGTTACACTGGGGAGTGAATAACTTTCCCCTACGATTTCCTAACATAAGGAGTGAATCTGCTTTAGCACATATGGACTTCCTAGGAACCGGGAACTTTGCCAGATTCTCTCCTTGCAGAATATCACTCAAGTTTCCTCTTTCTTGTAGTCAGCTCACCTATATAGAAGTGACCTGGACCAGATTGTGTTCCCTCCACAGACATGAAACTCTAGAAGACACCCAAAATGCATAATGGAAGGAATTATTGCTGCTGGATGACTGGATTTCCTACAATAACTAACTTATTGTAGGCTTAACTAGCCTTAACTAACTTATTGTAGGCTTAACTAACTTATTGTAGGCTTAACTAGCCCCAGAATGGATTGGAGCTGCACGATTCCTTCCACTCAAGCTGTGTAGAAAAACAGTCTGGTTACATACTGGAGTCCTAGCTGACCCATTAACATAGCTCTGTGAGGCCAGGAGCTGGCTCTTTTCATCTCAAGCCTTCCTCCCAAGGTCTGGATACAGACTGACACACAGTACACTTTAAATAAATACTTTTAAAGGTTATAATCTAAATTTGGGACAAAAATTATAGTCCTTGTTTTAGGTAGAATGTAGCACTTAAACATAATTTTGCACAACATCAAGTGTGCACTGGTTATAAAGGTTAACATCCGCAGAAATGCTTAAAGAAGACAAAAGAAATTACAGAGCTTTCAACTGATAAGAAATTGATTTATATTTGTTGTAAAAGAACTGTACCTGTGATATTGAAGTAAGAAGAAATGGGGAAGGGCTTTTGAAAGCATAAGGGAATTTGCTCTTCACTAAAGAACCATTGGCTCCTGGTGGGAGCTACAGACTGCAGACCTTTACTGGAACTTTTAAGGCCTTTCCACCACTTAGCCTTCAGCTAGCTTCTCAGATCCCCCTGAACTCCGTTTGTTCTTCCTTCTTGTCTTAGAATATACAGTCCTGAGTCTCATGCTGTGTCTGTGTCCTATTAAAATGGTCTCCAGAAAAGAGGTGCAATCTTCCCTTTTTCCTATTGTTATATAAATAAGCCAAAGATGGCCTCTGTGTATTGGCCCCTGTGTTGCTTACTTCTTTACTTCAAGCTGAGACCTGTTAACTCAAAAGCCTGCTAGTGCCAAACTCAAATGTTTATACATCCAATTATTTAAAAATAGCCCAAACAAGCAGATTTTTAGCCAGTTAGGGCCTGCGTGCTTTGTATACCCCCCTGCAGAATCTTACTTCCCATCTGCTGGCAATAGATAAGATAGCCCCAGGCCATAGAGACCCCAGGCCACTGCAGCTGCCCTTTTGGAGCTGTCTGACCCAGAGACTCCCAGCCATGCTGCTGAGTGACATCACCTAGACTTGCAAGCCTCCTCTCTGATCCCCCTCTCTCCTGGGAGTTCTCTTGCCTTCATACCCTTCTGGATGGTGGCATAAGCCTCTGGACCATCTCATGCTGTGAGAAACTTTGCCTCTCATTCAACACTGTCCAAGTGCCACCCAGTCACCATTGTGTGTGGTAACTGCCTCTCATGCTCCTATTTTTCTTTCCTTGATATGCCCCTAAATCCCTCAAAACCCCTGCAGCTATTCCTTTTCACTATGTTTTTTTTGTCACCTTAGTTAAGTGTTTAAAAACAAAATAGATGAGTTTTTTTTTTGTTCGTCTTGTTTTGTTTTTTTACCTTTTCTAACAAGGCATTTGTTGTAGTTGCACGGCAGTATTGGATAGGTGCAGCTTATGATACTGGGAAGCTGTGATCTTTGGCATCAAGCTAGATGGTCTTCAACAACCTTCTACTAAATAGGCTATCCATGTTTCCGGGCCTCTAGTCTTCTCCTCTCTATACGTGGCCGGTTGTGGATTTCTCAGATGCCGTCCAGGCCAGTGGCCACCAGTGCACTTCTCCATGTGGGCTTATCTGACTGAGACTTTCATATTCAGCAAGGTGTCCTCAGTAACCAGTTGAAGGAGGTTCTGAGACAGTCACCAGGGCTAAGACCAGAGTGGAATTTTCCATTGATCAAATTAAATCAGTCCTTCATTAATAGAACATTTTTGATGGGCATTAGTAGGAATGAAATGGAAGGATGGCAGGAGAGTGAGAACTGAATGTCAGGACGTCAGACTTGTTGACAAATATACCTTGCTTAACTAAAAAGTTGCTTCTTTTAAAAAAATTTCAAAAGTTAAAAAAGATATACATGTGAAAGTTACAAAGTTTCCAGTGTTCTTATAACTATTTCCAGTCTTGAGTCCTGACCTAAAATTTCTTGACATATTTCTATGTTATTACCATAACCAGAGATAAGACTTATACATACTATCATTCTGAACTTTCTCCTTCACAGTTCTCACTCCAGCCTCCTCTTTTGTGAAATATATTCTAACCCTTTTCTTCATGAGTCTCCTTTATCAAGCGGTAGGTCTACTGAACTCAGAGCTTCTTTTAGGAGGACATTTAGATTGAGAAGTGCCCATTTCTCCAGGCATAGCCCAGACACAACCAGTTTGTATATTTCCCCATAAGAAGATAGCATTTATTAGAAATGGAATTTGTTGGGGATACACTTAAGATGCAATATGGAAAATCACTTGTTTATAAATTTGCTATGAAATTTCTTCTCTGACTACAGTCAGAGAAAAGCTTCACAAGGAGTTAACGTATGCAGGATTGCAACAGATCTTTCCAAGGGATAAAAGAAACTATTAGAAGGAAGGAATCAGAGTCATAGTTGAATAAAACCAAAATGTTATTTAAGAAAAGGATGAGTAGCTCAGGTCACATGGAGCAAATGGTGCATGCTGGAGGTAGGTCTGGAAGTGTGGCTTTGAGAAGGTTGAGGGTTACTGACCTCAAACATACAATTATAAAATACAAAGAAATATAAATTGGCGTATACCATTTATAAAACTGGGTGAATGTTGAAAGAATTGTATGTACTTCAGCCAAATATATACATTTGGAAGTTGTATTGTTCACACAGTTTATTTTAACGCACTTTTCCAGTGCCCAGCGTTGTGCGTAACTTAATAAATATTTAATGCATGACTGAAGTGTCTCCCACAGTACTTCCACACTTAAGGTCCCCAGGTATTAATTTCCCATTCACTTTTTACTCCATATTTCACTAAATAGTCCCTATGTGGAATATATGTTTATTTGGTTTATCTGTAGCCATAACCTGCTTCTCCTTGTGTCTCTGAAAGGCAGAACTCTAACCAATGGGCAGATTTGCAAAAGGCAGGTTTTGCCTAGAACTTTCTGATGAGTAAAGCTGACTGCAATATGCAGTACTACAGTAATGATCCTCTAACAGTTAGTTTTCATTGAAAGACTAAAAGATCCTCTCTCTCAGAAATTTAAGGAAGTTGACATAGATGGCTTCCAGGGCTTTTCCAAATATTTCTTTTGAGTCTTTTGACTGTTCTGAATACAGAATGAGAAACAGGACCTAATTCTATTGGTTTCTGTTATGCAGTCTCCCCCATTAAACCTTGTTAAACACAAAATGCCAGAGACAAGAACTAATCAGCAAATTTCTCAACATATGCATTATTCTTCATTGTAATTTTGGAGATTAAAGAGCACAAAGTCATCCTAAACAAATTTATTTCCTGTACTGTGCACTTTCTTTTTCAAGAACTGTCTTGCTGTGTATGAACTAAAGAACATCTACTTCATTATGTAATTTATCAATATTAAGAAAAAATAAGTTGTTTCATTAAGTTTGACTCACTGCTGCCATGTTTGCAAAGGTGTTGTCTGGTGATCTGGAAAGCAGGAAGGCACTTTAAGGGGCAAGAGGATTGTGCCAGTGGATGAGCTGCAGGGGGAAGAAGCAGGCACTGAACCAGAGATCAAAAAGTCACCCACTGCTGCTTGAGTCTTGCCTTGCAGGAAACGCTACTAATTGCTGTTCATTTATCAAGCTTGCCAAGAAGCCCTGGCTCTAGCATAGGCCTTCTCTCCCACATTCACCCAGAGATAAACATGGAAGGGCAGCATCAGAAGGAATGGCAGTAGAACTTTCTGCTTCCTGGGAGGCCTGGAGCCTTGGAACAGCTTGAGGGGAAAAAAAAAAAAAAGAATAAAATACTGAAGTACTTATGTAAGCAATGGCCATCCTTCTAACTTTTGCAACTTTTGTAAAAGGAATTCAAGATAAGGACATGATTCTGCACTCCTTTTTATTACGCTCATTTCCTGAATGCCAGTTATTTAAGTTGTTTTATGTTTGATTAGTTTGGGATTACGTGCCTTTTATATTTGTTGGTCAGTTTATCTTTAGGAAACTGATGTTTCCCCAAGGTCACAGCAAATATATGCTGTTTTGTTTGCAAGTATGTGTTGCTGAGAGCAAAATGTTAACATCAGTCAGTGATCACCCCATCAGGGTTTATTCCTCGAGGTCTGAATCTGCAGGCTAGCTGCACTAATGGCAATAGCAATATGTTATTTTATACAACAGCAGTATAATGCTACTTAGTACGACACTATACAAGCCTACTTAGTTTCTAGACTCTTCTGTAATATCCCCCATAGCACTGTATATTTCCAAGCTTAAGTTCTGGTCTATTGCAAATATTAATGGAAAATAATTACACACAACTCTGCCAGATAGACCATTACTTTCAATTCCCTTTGAATCATTTAAACAAAATAGAATGGATCTTTCTTGATCGTTTAATTATTGAGTATAATTACTTAAAAGTTTGTAAGAGGACTTCTTGTATTCACCTAAGAAGAGACCATAAATCAAAAAATTTTATCTTTAACATTGAATATTTTCCAAGGTTAGAATAAAGACCAGTAAAAACAGATTTTGTGGTAAGCATATTATTTGCAAAACCCCTTGTAAAAATGTACTGGACGTAAAGACAGGAACTTTGCTTTGTTAACTGCTTCATCTGCAGCACCTAGAAGACTGTGACACTTAGTAGGAATTCAGTAAATCAACGAAATTGAATTAAGCCTGCATTTAACACAATTCAGACTTTTTAATATGAAACACAGAAGTAGAGCTACAGAAGTATTTGTTTACCATTTTTGTTTTTGATTTAAGAGCCAAATAATAGGCTAAGTCATGTATCCAGAAGGATATTTTCTGAAATATCTTTGCTAGTTGTGTTATGTGTTCAAAGGGCTTAGAAGAGCCAAGCTGAACTGGGCTTCTCAGGACACTTATTATATTATCCCACCAACAAGGAGGTACTGAATACCCACTGTGCATTTATTTCTGAGAAAGCAAACAAAAAAATATAACCTTACCTCTACCTTCAAGGAAGCAGCAGTTGGAGAGAAGTGACCCATGCATGAGGGACCACAAAGCATTACAAAATAGTATAGTATGAAAAACTAAGCCATTTAATGAATTAAAATCCCTGTGTAAAAAAACCCAACACAAATTGTTTCTCTTGTTATCAAGGAGAGTAGCAAGGACTTTTGTAAACCAGAGGTGGCAAACTGGCTGCTTGCAGGTAGAGCTGCAGACTTGTTTTGTTTTTGCCTGCACTGTGTTATAAAAGAATGGATCGGTATTTAAATATTGAAGATTTTTGACTAAAAATGTTTTTATTGCTTCTCTTGGAAAATAATTTCATAAAATCTGGCATCTTTGGATCGGCTTTTATTTTTATTTTTTTTTTTAGAAATGACCAGTGGCTGTCACTTTTAGAGGTACTGATGCTTTCATATTTTTATTAATTTTTGTTAACTTTCCTTGACAGCATCTGATTTTACTGCCCTGGTGCTGTAGGGGAGCAAAATTTGCCACCTCAAAATATGTCTCTTTAGTTTGAGATTTATTTTAGGCTGATTATTTTTTATGAAACAGAAGACTTAGTAAGTCTTTTTTTTAACCTCCCCCTTAGCTGCCTAACAGAATCTAGATAAAGGGTCTGTTCCTGGAATAGAGCTAACACCAGAGATATCTGCAAGGAATATGGGCTAAGAATGATGGGGGAAACTCTGCAGGTCCTAGAGATCAGAGTCCACTTTGACCAGTTGTCTCTCTCTACAAGGCCCAGCAAATATTTGTTTACCAAACATTTGCTCCATATGAATTGCCTTTCTCTCCTTTGAAGTCCCAAACCACTAGCCCTGACATCCACTTTTGTCTTTAGCTGAAGATGGTTTTGAAAGTGAGGGTTTAGGCCATTTTGGTAAGTTACTCAGTTTTGCTGGCTCTCTCCCATGTATACATGTTATTAAACTTTAGTGTGATTTTCTCATGTTAATCTGTCTCATCAGTTTACTTCTTAGACCAGCCAGAAGAACTTACAAGGGCAGAGGAAAATTCTTTCCTCTACAGCAGTGCGTACATACAAAATAAGTCTCCAGACTCTAATATTTCATTTGATATTTTTGATACAAAAGACAGGGATGTCTAAGGGTCTAATATTTTAGAACAGTTAGAGCAATGAGGTTTTTAGGAAGGTGGGTTTTTAAAAGTAGAGTGGGCATTATGTCACTGAATGCAAGTTCGAGTGCTAACACACAGTGAGGACAAACAAACCAAAACATCAGAGTTTGCAGCAGAGAATGGTTTATTGCAGGGCCAAGCAAGGAGAACAGGTGGCTCGTGCTCAAAAGACCCAAACTTCCTGATGGTTTTCAGGGACAAGTTTTTATGGGCAAAATTTGGGGTGAAGGCTGCAGGGTGTATGACTTTCTTCTGATTGGTTGGTGAGGTAACAGGGTGGTGTTCCAGGAATCTTGTGCTCAGCCTGAAGTTACCATCCTTCACCTGGGTGGGGGCCTTAGTTCCTACAGAAGAACTCAAAAATATTGTTATGTATATCCTTTGAGGAGGAACCAGATTCCTGACCCATAGATGTGCTATTGTTTCTTGATTGCTCCTCCTTTGTTTCTGCATTTATTCACTTCCCTGATTAGCAATTGTTTGAATCTGCCCTAAGGTATTCAGGAAGGTCTAGGAGGCTGAAACTTTTTTCCTACAAGCAAGAAATGGAACAGGAAAGGATTTGTACCCAGGAGGGGCCCACAGGGTCCTGCTCGATTTCACTTGTACAGCTGTGTTTTCTAAATATGTTCAAGAAGGAACCAGAATCAGAACTAGAACCATCAATAATCTAATGTTTTGCCCTTTGTGACTTTTGTTGGTACTTCATATAACAGTTTATCATTTCATAGGAAAAGATAACATTTCTTTATATTGGATTTTGAGGAATTAAATTTTTTACACTGGCTGTATCAGCTTCCTCTCCAAAGTCATACACACCTCACCAGCATTCTGGATTTCATCATCTATTTATTGCATTCATCATTTTGAAATCGAGCAGGACCCTATGGGACCCTCCTGGGTACAAAAGCCCTTCTGTGTCCCCAATTTCTTGTTTGTGGGAAAAAGGTTTCAACCTGCTAGACCTTCCTTGAGTTCCAAAGGGTAGATTCAAACAGTTACTAGTTAGAGGAGTGAGGGAATGCAGAAACAAAGGAAAGGCAGTCAAGAAACAGTAGTGTAGCAATGGGACAGGGTCCTGGTTCTCTCTCAAGGGATACACATAACAAAATATTTTTGAGTTCTACAAGAACTAAGGCCCCCACCCTGGTGGAGGATGGTAACTTCAGGCTGAACCCAAGATTCCTGGAACACCACCCTGTTACCTCACCACCAACCAATCAGAAGAAAATCACACACCCTACTGCCTTCACTCCAAATTTTGCTCATGAAAACTCTCCCCTGAAAACCATCAGGGAGTTCATGTCTTTTGAGCATGAGCCACCCATTCTCCTTGCTTGGCCCTTGCAATAAATCTTTCTCTGCTCCAAACGCTGGCATTTTGGTTTGTTTGGACTCACTGTGCATCTGACCAGGGACTTGGTTTCGACAACAAGGTACATTTGTCTGTACTGGTAATTTTTTTTTTTTTAAGCTGTAGAAACCTTTGTTGAAAGAGAATCATTTGTAAAAGCCAAATTTGTTAAATGAATGTGGTGGGAAAGGAATGTTGTGAATTTCCATTTGTCTTTTTTTTCCAACATAATATCTCTACCATAAGCAACACCTAGATTTCCTTTTGGGGACTTAACTTGCCTTGTTTTCAGTAACGTACACAGATAGAGAAAGAGAAACCTAGAATATGCTTCCTTCTAAAAAGGAGGTATGCTGCAGTTCAGATTATTGCTGCTTCATATATTAAAAGAAACCCCAAGGATAAAGCAGTACACTTTTTACCTGTGTCAGTGATATTTTACTCTTTGGGGAATTCTGACATTTTGAGGAAGTAATTCAAGTTCAGTCATTTGGTGTAAAAATTCTCTCTCTCTCTCTCTCCCCCCCCCCCATCTTTAGAGATCTGATATCATTGGAAGTAACAAGTGCTTCCAAACACTCTAGTGGCCTCCAGTTATTCAACAAATGTAGTCAATCATCCTTACAATCACTGTCCTGGTTGTTGAGCCATGGAATTAAGACTTTTTACTGTGGAGGAGCTCACAACTGAGGAAATATATAGAAAGCCGAACAGAGAGTTTAAAATTCCGGTACTGTCAGTAGTGGTATACATATTAAGAGAACATACAGGAAGTACACACACTTGATCTTGAGGTAGACAAAGAAAGCTTGCTCAAAGTCAGCCTATTGAAAAATATGTTTGCTATAGCTTGGAGTATTTAGGAAAGTGTCAAATATTGCTGTATATGCTGAAGAGTATTGTGTGTTTGATAATGAAAGAGTTTTAAGTGTGTTATATTTGAAATTTTATTTGTAAAGAAAAGTTGTCTATCAGTCCTGATGGCTTGCTGGATGTGGAATGAGAAGGAAGACTCCTAGGCTTGAGGGTGGATTTTGGTAAAATTATCTGTGGAGAAGTCTGTGAGGAACAGGTGTCAACAGCAGTAAAGATGATCAGTTTAGTCTTAAATGAGATGCGTATGAACAGTCTGGTGGAGGTGTTCACCAAAACTTTGGAAATACGTATCTGCAACTCATGAGAGATGTCGAAGTTGAAGATGTAGATTCTGATGTAGTCAATATAGAGGTAGTATCTGTAAGATCATTTCCACATAGGTTCCCAGAAGGAGAAGAAAAGAATAACTGTGGGTCTTCAAATCCATAAAAGCTAAATGAAATTGCTGGAGAATATATCATAGTAGCTAACAATGTAAAAAATTGATTATGATAAAATATAATAGCCAGTCATTTTTAAAAATCAATAAACCTGGAAGAGGAAACAATCAAAAAGAGTTCTGAACATCATGTAATGAATTTAAAAGTGGGAGTCACTCATGAGCTTCAAGGAGGCAATATTAGTGAAGTGGTGAGTGACAAGTTAGATTGCTCTATTTTGAGGTTGTCATGAAACGAGTAGAGACAATAAGTACAATACATACTTCGTTGAAGTAGGTTCATCCTGAAAAGTGGGAGAAATAGAACAGTAGAAAGAAGGACATCTTAGACTAAAGAGAAGCTTCAAGGCAGCAGTGGTTATAATTGGCAGTGTGTTTGGTGAATAGGAAACAGACTCTCCTGACTTTTGCTGATCTCCCTAGAGCTCTGTATGAATTTGCTAGGTCTGCCATAACAAGAGTACCACAAACTAAGTGGCTTAAAAAGGAGAAATTTATCTCACGGTTCTGGAAGCTACAAGCCTGAGATCAAGGTGTTGGCAGAGTCGGTTCCTTTTGAGGGCTGTGAGAAAGAATCTAGCTTCTGGTGGTTTGCTGGCAATCTTTGCTTTCCTTGGTGTATAGAAGAATCACCTAGATTTCTGCCTTCTTCTCCATATGGCATTCTGTCTCTGTGTGCTTCTGTGTCCCAGTTTACCCTTTTTATAAGGACACTTGTCATATTAAAGTAGGGATCTAACCTATTTCAGTATGACCTCATCTTACCTGTTTACATCTGCAGTGACCCTGTTTTCAAATATTAGCGACATTCTGAGGTATTGGAGGATTAGGACTTTAAATTTTGGGGGGGACACAGTTCAACCCATATGTGGAATGGTTACACCATGGTTAATCCTTAGGATTGATAGTGAAAGTTTAAGATTAATATTGATCCTATTTGTGAATTTATCTTGATCCTGTATTTCCTTAAGTAATCTTAACTTCTTGCCCTACTCCTTTCTATAGAAGTAAAGTGAGTTGTGTTTTAATCAGGTGAGTGTTCTTGACTTTGGGCATTTGCTTTTCTTTCTTCTTTCTCTTCTGTCTGGACATAGAGACTGTAGGGTGTCATTAGATCCATTTGACTCCTGCTCTAAGTGGCCTCACCTAACCTAGCTCTGTCAGTAAACTAGCTGTTGATTGCAGTTTTATGTCTCAACTTGATCTAAATTTCTAAAGCATATGGAATAGAGCAAGGTGTGGATCCAGTGGAGTTTTCTTAATGCTCCAACCCTTGTCTCTCTTCTCTTTCCTTCTCTTCAGCATGCTACTTGCTGCTCTTGGTTTATTTAAATTGTATAGTAAGGTGCTCATTGTGGATATCTTCTTACTAAAAAAAAAAAAAGTTTACTATTCATGATAGACTTTTCACATCTCTGCATTATAGTATAAATCTTTGTCTATTTGAAGTGCATTTTTTTGGTGCAAGTTGACCATTTCATTCATTTATTCATTCCTCTATTCATTTCTGAAGCTATTCATTGGGCCCTTTTATTATTTGTAGTTCTCTTGGCTGTGTACTCCTGAGAAAGTCTCTAACTTCTGTGTCTAGGAGGAAAGCCACCTATTTGCCTTTCTGTACCTTGGAACCTGAGGCACATGTGCATAATCTAAGGGTGGCTGATTAGTTGTATCTCCTGGGACTTTGAATCTGAAGAAATGGATTCAAATGAACAGAGTGAAGAGTTGCTTCCAGAAATGACTGGAGAGGCAGCGATGTCCATCTCCATGGGTGGCAGGGCCAGCAGTAACAGGGGAAGAAGCATCCTGAGGTTGGTGCCAACAGTGTCAGTGACACCAAGTTCAGGTGCCAGTTGTGCACGGTGATGGCAGCAGGCAGCCATGCCAACCCAGGACTGATTTTTTGGGGCATGATTTTGGCTCTGTTCTGGCTGCACAGCTTCCCTTTCTTGTGCCCTAACCTCCCAACTCTCCCAGAAATTCTATAAACAACTTAAAATTCAATCAGTATTTTTCATTCTGGCTTAAATTAGGCAGGGCTTGTCTTTGTTGTTTGTAATTTAGCACTATGATTAATATGTGATACTACTGATGATATGTGTGAAATGTGTTAGCTGCTGAAGAAATCAAAGAGTCATGATCATAGCGAGTTAATATCCAAAGACTTCCCTCAAGGAGAGTTTGTTAGAGTTCCCTTATTCTTAGTCAATATAAAGAAAATCTGTAATTTGTTGAGTACACATTTATAAGGTTTGGAGAGAAAATATATGTCTGCTTAACTAGATCAAGAGATTTTAACAGGATTTTGCAGATGAGGATTTTTCTGAAGGGCCAGAGAGGAGTTTCTACACATCACTGAAAAAATTTCAGTGATGGATTCTTAGAGTAGAAGTGATCCCTAAGAGGCCATCTAATCCAAATTTCTTCCTGATTCGTGGAACTTAAGAAAATATTTTCATGCTCAAATTGTTGCAGGCTTGTAATTACCAGGGTTAAGGCCTATTACTCTTTGTTTTTTTTTATCAGCACAGACTTGCATCCATATATCACAATTATAGAAATATTCCAGGCTGGCCCAGCTGGCAGCAGGGCAGTGCTTCACTGGACAGACATCTGAGTGTGTAACAGAGCGACTTCAGTAGCTTAACTGCACTTTCATGCTTCATTGTTGTTTTCACATATCTGTGATTTTGATCACTGTAAGTGTAATGTATATTTATTGAAATCACGATAAAAGGAAGTTCAACTAACCACTCCTCTTCATCTCACAGTTGACATAATAAACTGAAGCAAGATTTTCTTGAATAGTCACAGCATTCATATTAGTTAAAGGTTAGAGATGAAGACAGATTTAGTTGTATCGGCAAGTGAGAATGTATCTTTTCTCTTAATCTTCAAAATTTCTACATTACCTTTGGGCGAAAATATGTCTGGTTTTGATCCGTGAACTGGTTTTCTAGCAGTTGCGGATGTCAGGGAGGAAGAAATTTTCCTCTGCCTTTCTAAGTTCTTCTGGTTGGTCTAAAAATTAAATTGACATGAGGCAGATTAACAGGAGAAAGTCAAAGAAAAGTTTAATAACATATGTACATGCTTTTGGAGGAAATAGTGAATTCATCAATGGTAATATTATTTTGTTTCATTTGCAAGAAGAAACTTTTTGAACAAGAAAGTTATCCTCAGGTGATAACTGCACACCTGGGTAACTCTTGTCTCCCTTGGAATGCTCAGTGCTTTAGCATTTCTAGGCCATTAGTTTCAGAACAGTCTTTCACATTCTAATGGACACTGTAGGAATAACCTCAGTGGCTATCTTTTTAAACTAATAAAGCTACAATTGCTTGAGTGGGAGCTTATTACTGTGCGAGTTTCTCTGGTAGGCACTTTTTATACATATTACTTCCTTTAAAGATTGTTAGCTAGTTCAGGTACTTATTTTTCAAATTAGGTTTAGTCAAACTCAAATTCTATCCCTTCATCATTTCTACTAGTTTTCCCGTTTTCTGTTCTGTCCATTACCTTTATCATTGGAAATTTAAACATAAATCGTGAGCAAGAATGGAAGCTACTCTTTTGAAATGTCACAAAATAAAATCAACCTTGTCACTCACATGTCTGGCATCTGAATGTGTGCTTTTTAGTTTCTAGAACAGTATTACTCCACATAGATAGAGTACAGGGCAGCACAGTATTAACATCTCTGGATATAAATACATTATATCTACCTTTCAGTCCCAGTTTGCTTGAGATTCTCAACTGAAGAAGTCACTTAACTCTCAATTTGAAGAGGTTTCCTTGAAAAATAATATGATTCGAATAAATGATTTCCAATGTCCTTTCTGCCACTAACATCCATAATGCCACGACCCCCAAAGATGTACATCCAGCCCCAACCCATCTTCCATATTCCAGTTGCATTTATCCAAGTGCCCATTTGGTGTCTTCACTTGAGAAACTCATAAGCACTTCAAGTTGCAACAAGATCTAAACCAAATAGAGCTTCTTTCTTTCAAGATCCAACCTACGATTTTGAAATTGATCTTTGATAGAACCACTTGCCTTATAAAACAAGCAAGAATTGGAAATATCCTGAGACTTCTCCCATACTTGGAGCATCAAGTCCATTACCAAACCCTCTCTAATCAGTTCCAAACTCTCCCTCAAATCTACTCCATTCACTTCTTTCCATTCTCATTTTCTATGCCTCAATTCAGGGAGTATTTCCCCACCAAGTTCACCACTAGAGTTTCCTAGTCCATCTAGTTTTCCCTATGCCATGTCTTCCTGCCCATTTCCATAGTGTCACTAAGAGCAAGTCTCTCCTCTAGCATTTATACAGTCTTTATCAATCTCTCCATAAAGAGCCTGCAATTTTTCTGTGGTACATAATATTGATTCCTGTGATTTCATACATTTTTCAGCAACCTCCCTACACTAGTTAACGTATTCTTTGCTTTTGTTTGTTCGTTCTATGCCTAGGAGTTCCTCCCCACCCCTCACTTCTTCACCTGTGTGATTCCTACACAGCCTTCAAGATACAGCACAGAAATAGCCTCTCTGGGGAGAGTTAGGCTATATTAAACGTTCTTCTGAATTCTCATAGAATCCTATGCGTGTCTCCACTGTTGTCCTTGTCACACTGCATTTGTTTATTTACTAAACTGTCTTCATTCTTGATTTTCAGAGTTCTTGAGATCAGGGATTGCATCTTCATCCCTGTCATCCCAGTGCTTATTAGCACATGGTAATTTCTCAATAAAAATACACTGTTTTAAAATGACAACCCAGTGGATATGCTCAAGATCTTAAAGGAGGTGGAAATGAGAACAGCATACTATTGAGTTATTTAGCATCCAGAAAGCTGAATACAAAACCTGACCCACTCTACCACACTGATGGGCTTCAGCCCTTCCGCTCACTGATTACTATGATCAACTCTGCAAAACACAAAAACAGTTACTTGAGGGCTTGAGAACAAGAACAAAAGCAGGTGCATTGTGGAGGAAAGTTAAAAAAATGTTTTTTTAGTTTTTCTCAAGGTCACGTTTCAGAAATAGGTCCCCGTCAGGAAGCCACGCCCTGCCAGAGGTAAAATGCTGACAAAAATCATGCCATCCCTTGGGCCAGAGGAACCAGGAAAGAGAACCCCTATAGGCTGAAAAATGATGGTAGAAGGAGAGAAGCAGATAAGGAGAATCCCTAATTCTGTGTATGAAACACCCTCACAAATTCCGGACTAACCTCTGATCTACACGTGCATGGGTCAGATCAAACCAGTGTAGCAAAGGCTTGGAGAACTGAACTGAGATTGCTTCCAACCCACATAAAAGGCAACATAGAACTTCCAGTGTAAGACTAACAGGGTTGATTGCCTTCTGAAACAAAAACCGCGGTATTTTGCAGAAGTTTACAGCTGAACCCAGAGTATATATAATATTATGTTTGTACAAGGTCAAATCAGAATTACTCAACTTTGAAAGAACCAGGGAAATGTAATTTATTTTCCAAAAGAAAGACAATAAAAAAGATGTCAGCTGCAAGATATCCCAGATGTTGAAATTATCAGATAAAGATTTTAAAGCAGATCTTAAAATTATGCACCATGAGGTAAACGAAGTCAACTGAAGTAAATGAAAAGATAGAAAATATAAGACTATAAAAGGCTATTTGTTTTCTCTTAAGTTCCATAAGTTTCCAGATTTATTAGTGTGTATTTGTTCACTGTGTTCTTTTATTAAGCTATTAATCTTTTGTTGAGTTTGCAGTTATTTCTCTTTTATATTCAAAAATTTATTTGCATGCTTTCATTTATTTTATCACTCTGCAGAGATTTGGCTGAATTACTTTTTTTTCCTAAAACACTATTGTTTTTGTTATAATTTTTGTTAGTCTTTTCTATTGACTTTTCTTCTGGTTATTATTGTTTATATTACTGACCTCTACTCTTATAGTTATTATTTTCTTCCCTCTGTCTCCCTTGGGTTTGCTCTCTTGATCTTTCATCAACTTTTAAAATCAAATATTTTGATAATTTTTATAATTTGTCTTGTTTTTGCCTAAATATATGTAAACTTATTTCCTTTTTAGTCCTACTTTATTGTCCATACCTTGTACTTTTGAAATGTAGTGTTTTCATTTTCATTTGATCCTAAGTGTTTTTGACTAATTTTATAATTTTATTCATAAGACAAATAATATGTTTACTAGCAGGATATACATAAACATATAAGTATATATTTCTATTTTACCTTTACATAATTTATATATAATTTAAATATACACTCATATTTAATGATTTCAATTGTTATCTCATCATCAGCAAACAAAATTTCTAAGTTGTTGATTTTGTCTAATTTGTTGCAATTTCATTTTGGATATTACATGCACAATTTTGCACACACACATATATTTCAAGGTAATTGGTGGTGCTCTTCAAATTTTCTCTACCCGCAGTTATTTTTTTCTGCCAGTTTGATACGTTTCTCAAATGAATATGAGTATGTTAGAGTACGATTTACTGACATTGATTTTTCTTATAGTTCCACTGTTTTATATTTCTTTAATATGTTTATTATATCTGTTTATTTATTGTTTCTTTTACCTATTTGATGCAATCTCTCTTTTTTTTTTCCTTACTTTTTGGCCGCACTGCACGGCATGTGGGATATTAGTTCCTGGACCAGGGGTAGAACCCACGCCACCTGCAGTGGAAGCTCAGAGTCTTAACTGCTGTACTACC
This sequence comes from Grampus griseus, assembly GCF_964374135.1. NCBI lineage: Eukaryota > Metazoa > Chordata > Mammalia > Artiodactyla > Delphinidae > Grampus > Grampus griseus. The sequence goes on from NC_139017.1 coordinate 9,746,119, forward strand.
AGGGAAGTCCCCATCTCTCTTTTTCTTTGTTTTACACATACTGTTTAATTCCCTTCTCTCTGAAGCTTTCATTTTTTGTATTTCTTTTTTTTTCTTTTTGTTTTTTTTGCGGTACTCGCGCCTCTCACTGTTGTGGCCTCTCCCATTGCGGAGCACAGGCTCCAGACACGCAGGCTCAGCGGCCATGGCTCACGGGCCTAGCTGCTCCATGGCATGTGGGATCTTCCCGGACCGGGGCACGAACCCGTGTCCCCTGCATCGGCAGGCGGACTCTCAACCACTGTGCCACCAGGGAAGCCCTTTATTTCTTATTTTTAATGCTCATATGTTCTCTTAATTTATCTCTTCCAAGGTAAAGCATTGCTGGATGGCTTTTTATAATGTGAGCGTCTGTCTTTTTGATTCATGAGTTTAACTCAACTATATTGAAACTATTATTATATTAGGACTTATTTTTGCAAATTACATTTTCTATTTATCACATTTTTTCTTTTCTCTTGGCTTCCAGTAGCTGTATTAACATTTTATGCTTTTTTAAAAGTTACACATTTTACACTTATATGCAGACATACTTTGTCTTTTTCTTTTTCAATTTGATAAGCTCATAAATACCCGTATCTTTTCCCTGAATATAATGCTCTTCTCTCCTTATACATCATTCTCTTCTTTTTTCACCCAGTTGTGTTGATATTATTTGCAGTTTAGTTCTGATTGTAATAGATGTTTATTTTGTTTGTTGGGCTTTGTTTTATTTTTCTATATGACAGTAAACCTCATTAAACTAAATACTAAAGTATTAAAGTAAATATTAAATTTACTTTAACAGTTGATAAATATTACTTTACTTTAAAAATTAATAAGTATTACTTTAATATTTAATATTGTAATATATCTCATAGAATCCCCCTTGATTTATTTTCTTGCTTGAGTTGTTCTTCTGAGAATAAATTTGAAGATGGTCTTTCTGTGGAATGGAAGTTATGGGATTGCACATTCCAAGGTGGTCGTCAGTATCCACGTATGATTATTAAGCAAAAAGTTCTACAGACAGTGCATCCCTGGAGAACATGCCGTTTCGCTCTTCCATGTAAATGACAATTTGGGCTGAGTATAAAATTGTACCAAGTTTGAACTTCGCTATTAACACTTTAAAAAGATTCTTCTTTCATCCAGTATTAGAATGTTCAGTGTCAATTTAATTCTAGTGGGTTTTTTGGTTTGTTTTTTGTTTATAGAATGCATAGTCTTTCTAGGAAGCTTTTTTATATATAATTATTTAATTTTTTAAAATGTTAAAGTGGTTTTGAGATTATGTTGTAGTTGGGCCATTTTCTTGGTCATTATTTTTTCAATGCTTTTTTCCCTCCTCTTTACTTTTTTGTGTCTGGAACTTCAGGTATAAAGGTACTGATAAACCTACTACTAAGTTCCCCATGTCTTAATTTTTCTTTTGCATTGCCAGTTACTTTTATCCATTTTATTTTCTTTTGAGGAGTTTCTTAAGATGATTTTCTGCTATATATATTCTGCTCTTTTTCTAAGCTACTAATTTTTAAAATTCAAATATCATCTATTCCACAGATGTCGCTATCTGTTTCTGCTTATTGTTCCCATTCTTTGCCTTTAATGCTTTTAGGATATTTTAGACCTATTTATTATATTTTTTGTGTCTCATTTACACTAATTCTGTTTCATGTGGTATAAACTATTCAGTTTGTAGTTTTATATGCATTTCTGTTCATTGAATTTCTTGTTATTCCTGGCCATGAGCTCCATTTCAGCTATCTTAGGTAGCTGTGGAGGAGAGAGAGGCTAAAGTCTGGGTTTAGCTTCTGTTCCTGACGTTCAAGGGAAGAGTTTGGAGAATATGCTTCAGGGCAAAGAGACCTCTACCACCTATTGAACATGACCTTGCAGGTGACCTTGCCCTTTAAAACATTCTCCAGGCTTCATGCTTGGATGTTGTTCTTTTCCAGAAGTCTCTAATTCTAGCCCAGCCTGTGAGGGAGTGGGGTAGGAAAAGTGTTGTTTCGTCTTTCTAGGTATATTTTGTCAGTTCTCATTCTAGACAGCTTGGTCTTTGATCCCAGCCAGACGTGAGCTGACTGTTGCTCTTCTGACTCCAGTAGCCATGTGGTGGACAGTGGCACACCCAGGGCTGTGTGGAGGTGAGAAAAGAACATGCAGGTTTTCTCCCAGCTTCAGCTCTGCACCAGGAACCAGACTCCTCTACTCAGAACCATCTACCGACCCTCTTCTTTTCTACCCCAACATTCACCTCAGACTAACTGTTCTGTTTTCTTAGAGGTTTCTCAGTTTTATATTAGTTTCACAGATCCACCAGACTGTCTGATTTTCATAAGCAAAAGAGGGCAGACACCCATGCATTCAGTCTTTTCAGGAATCATTAGCAAGTCACAAAAACAGATCTTACACAAAATACGTGTATACATTTTGGAAATAACATTTTTATGAAGGCTCAATGTTGCTTAAGAAAGAGTTTTAGCAATAAATTTATCAAGCATTATAACTGAGAAGAATGAGATTGTTCAATAGCTACAATAGAATTTATGAGCATCTAAGTAAAACACTTAAGGTCTGCATTTGTATCATTATTTAATGAATTTCTCCTTGTTTTATGTTTGGCTCCAAGGCAAATAGTCTACTTTAGGTAAAATCATGACTTTAGGTACAAAGGAAACTAAAAAAGATTGCTCAGTAAACTTTTCAAGTCAGTGGCTCAATGACAGTGGTGACAGCTTTTGCAATTAGTTTAGGCTCTTTGTTTCTTGAGGCAACTGTAAAACCTACAGCCACGTATTCACTTTTCAGTGAAATTGGTACACATCATAAAAATTGTAGTTGAGTTAATTGGTGCATTGGCTGACAGATTCAGCAAAGAGGCCAGGCCCTGAGCCATGCAGTTATTGCTTAAACTGCTCAGTTGTAACTATGTTGTCTAGGATCATTGAGAAGACTGTGCTTCCCCAAGGCTTATCTGAGGCACAAATTGAGGACTTTGGTATCCAGGGATGTCAGTCTGACACTTTTCATAAGCAACAAACACTCCAAATTACAAAAAATAAAAAGATATGCTCTACATGAAGATATTTTATAAATACCAAGTAATGACGTTATGTTACTCAGAAACTTTCCGGTATCCGGATGGATAAAAAGTCAAGGATGATATAAAATCTATCTATTTTTTAAGTTTAAATTTTTTGTTCTAATGTTTATTATAGCCTAATATTTTAAAGTTCAAGAAATTTGACTCTTTTTCCTCATTTGACCCCAAAGACCTTCTTATCCATTCAGTGGAAATAAACTTTGAACTCATTTTCAAAAGTTGTCTATTTTGAGTGCTCTTGTAAAAAAAGGATTCCTGGTGAGTCTGTTTAGAAAACACTTTTTCAAAGGACAACAAATGCCTTAGGATAATTATTCTTAAATGTGGATGCTTCCCCTTCAGAGAGCATGAATAGAGGCAGTGAAGAGTGACTCACTCATTTTCAGTCATCTACAGCAAGTGAAAGAGAATATTTCTCTAAGTGTACTTGGGATATTAAACATTAAAAAAAAATTAGAAGTGCCTTAGAACTAAGTAGATTTTTTTAAGTAAACCTGAACCCTCAAGTTTTTCAAACAACTGATAGCTCCATGATACAGTGTATTTTTCTATTTCAGGGCATTGGCCACTAGACATATAGGCATTTAAAATGCTGTTCTGTTAACTAACTGTATGTAGAAGAACAGTGGTAAGTCACTGAGCATAGCCTTAAATGAATTCTAAGTCTACATCCAAGCTCTTGCGGAATAACATTACTCTCTTCCTGATTTATTAGATTGATTCAAACGTACATGTTTTTAGCTGTGTAAGGACCCTAGAATTTTTAGCTTTCCTGGGAGATTTTGACCTGTCATATTTAGAAACTGGAGGTGGATGTACAGTGAAACTAATGAAGCTTAAGCTTTAATACCCTTCGCCCTTTAGTGCCTTTAGAAGAGACAGCAATGTGTTCATATGGTCTTATGTATGTTAAATTTTTGCAAAGTAAGATATTTTTACTGTATTCAGTCAGGACCACGGTATATTTCAACTTCAGCTTCTCCTCTGCCACAATTTCCCTCCTGTTGGGTGACCCTGGAATGTCTTAAGCATTTGTGGAATGTGGCTAAGGAGAAGTTGATTTGGGCATAAATCTAAGTTCACTGTTATCTCTTTTCTGATTGAAATAAGTATCTGCAATTATTCTTTATTTTTATAATGTATTTTTTTTATTAAAGGGAATCCCCAAACTGTCAGTGCTTTGGGTCCCCAAATCCTGAATCCACTGCAGTAAAAACTCTCATAGTAACGCTGAGGACGATGTAAATCCTTTAGGCTCCTTGCAGTTTTCATTGTGACCTGGTTTCATTTCTAGTCTCTATAAACTATTAAACTTCTGCCACTAGTGAGTTGTATTTCACCTGGGCTACACAGATCTCCCTACACTGTGCTGGACACACAAGGTACATTTTCTAAAGACAATCTCATCCTGTCACTTTCAAATCTCTATTTTCCATACTCCAAGCATAATGTCCGAAGTCGTCACTATAACTTACAAGATAATGGATATTTTCTCTCTTCCTTGCTCAATCCCATTCCCTCCTCCACCCAATTGTTGTTCTCTCTGTGCTCTAGTCACAGAGGTGATCCTCTTTTAATAACCACTTCTATAGAAACGAGCCCTCAGGTCGGGCCACATTGTCCAAACTATAACCCCTTTCCAACTCACTTAGAGTAGGGTTGGATTTGGGATAGGCATCTGATCCCTTGGGAATTTTCACTTGCAGTAACCTGGATTTGGGGAAAAGGGCCTCTTGTCAAATTCTGCTGAGTCTCAGAAATATGAGTAATGGTATAGATGTGGGGCTGGGAAAGCAATGTTTCCACTACATGTGGGGAAAAAAAGAAAAAAGAGCAAAAGAGCAACCACAGGAAAGACTGAAACAGAGATGCTGAATGAAGCAGAGATAAAACACCATGTGGTCCAAAGAAATAGAGAATCAGCTCATGATGGCTTGCCTAGGATAGATTCCATTCGCTCATAGGACCTGGCTACCTTCCCCCTCTTGGATTCTGTTAGATACCTCTGGATACTTATCACATATGCCTCTTTCTTTGTTAGACCTAAGTGGGTTTCTTTTACTCATAATAAATAATTCTCACAAAATTGAACTACACTGAGTTCCCATCACACTCCCGTGTTCTCTTGCCTTCACACCTCTGCACAATCCTTTACTTATAACGTCTGCCTGGAGTTCTCTCCCTCCTCTTCAGGCACTGTCTCCACATCTTACCAAAATAACCCCTTAATCACATTTTTGAACTTACCTTTGAAAACGTCTGTCCTGGTAAGTCTTCCCCAGATACTCTATAGACTGAGTTAAAAATCTGTCACACCCCCTTTTTTGTTGTTGTTTGTTATTCCAAATGGTGATAAATTTGAGAATAAAAACTTGTGTTGTGCACAGGCATATTTGTTAACACCCACATAGTGCTTGATATAGTGGATAGACCCTAATTAATATTGGTTAAGGTAGGAAAGAAGAAATAGGGGGTGAAGGAAGGGAGGAGAATAGGAAAGAAATAAAGAAGACCAAAAAAAAAAAAAAACAGTAAGATGAAAGTAAATGAAGTGGTTCATTAACTTTCAAAAATCACATCAAGAAATGGCCAAGTTGAGGTTTCAACTCAGCTTAATCTGATCTTCCAAATAGATTCTTTCTTATACACTAACCTGCTTCACTTTCTACCATTAGACTTAGCACGTAGAAGGTAATACATAAATGTTAGTTGACATTAACTTGTTTGCCAGTTATTGATAAATATGGTAGCTCAGTGTAAAAATCATCTTTTATTCATCAGTTCATTCATTTATTGTAAATGTACTTTGCGCTAGGCACTGAGGAAGTGTAGGAGGATACAGAAACATATGGTCTATTGTAGTGAAGATAACAGCAATTACACAATAAGGATGGTATGTACATTTTTTATATGCTTATTTGCATCTGTATATCTTCTTTGGTGTGGTGTCTGTTTAGATATATATATATTAATAAATTTATTTATTTATTTGGCTGCGTTGGGTCTTTGTTGCTGCACGCAGCCTTCCTCTAGTTGCGGTGAGCGGGGGCTACTCTTTGTTGCAGAGCACAGACTCTAGGCACGTGGGCTCAGTAGTTGTGGCGCACAGGCTTAGTTGCTCCACGGCATGTGGGATATTCCCGGACCAGGGCTTGAACTTGTGTCTCCTGCATTGGCCGCGGATTCTTAACCACTGCCACCACCAGAGAAGTCCCAGTGTGTACATCTTTAACTCATTTTGTAAACAGATTTTTTTTTTTTTTTTTTTTTTTGCGGTACGCGGGCCTCCCACTGCTGCGGCCTCTCCCGTTGCGGGGCACAGGCTCCGGACGCGCAGGCTCATCGGCCATGGCTCACGGGCCCAGCCTCTCCGCAGCATGTGGGATCTTCCCGGACCGGGGCACAAACCTGTGTCCCCTGCATCGGCAGGCGGACTCTCAACCACTGCGCCACCAGGGAAGCCCCTGTAAACAGATTTTTGATTATTAAATGAAAAATGTAAGTTACTTCCTGAGGGGCATTCTTGGCTCTGTAATGCACAAATTAGGTTATGTATACTTTGTACATTACAAAATAAATAAATAAATAAATAAGTAAATAAATAAATAAAACATTACCAAATAAGGCATTACCATGGTGTCACTTAACATAGATAATCGATGCAGAAAAATATGCTCCAGGGAGTGTGACATTGGCTACACATTCCCCATTTAGTAGCAACAAGTATGCAAAAGAATATATTTGTTTTCATGGAAAATCCTTAAATAAAGCAGATAGGCAGTATGTGAGATCTACGAGTGTTAATCAATAATAAGAAAATAAATAAATAGGGGCCGAAAACCTACTTTTTTCAACCCTCTGCTTGTTTTGTTATATAGCCTATCTCTAGTTCTCCAGATACTTTTAAGGGATTTATTAGGGTTCCCTGGAAACAGACTCTTGTGATGGAGATTTGAGTGTAAAAGGTTTACTGGGGAGACCTTTAGGAGAAATTCCCTGTAGAGGTGTGAGGGTCCAAGATTCAGCAGAGGGAGAAGCTGAACAGCAATTCATTTTAAAAGGGCATCAGTTGATCCCACAGGGAGCTTTGAACCTGGATGGTCATGTAAATTAATCTTAGGTACCATAGGAAATATGTAGGAAATTGTTTGAGAGACTAATAAGGACCAGACCTTTGTATGTCCTGCATCACTATAAGCAAGTTGCCCCAATGAGTGGGCATAACTGGGGGTGGGGCAATAGCCTTCCACAGAGGGCGGTTCCCAGGGAGGACATTATTTTCTGCTACGGGTATCTAAATAATTTGAAGTACAATTACTTGGATGATTCTATTAACTTCTTACTTCAGTTGGGTAATGTGACTCTCATTAAAGTACCAGCAAATGTCATTTTAAAATATGTAGATATCTGTATGAGTATTTTTGAAATACTGTAAAATGTTTTTTGCATGTTAAAGTTTCAGGGAGATAGCAACTTTAGCTCATTTCAGCACCCCCCTACACACACACACACACACACTTTTTTCTTCTTTTTTTCTATCAAGGCTTGCCTATCACCTCTTAACCAAAGGACACCAATTTTAATGAACTAATCAGTACAATAATTTGTTATCCTGATTTCAAAATACAGTTGACCCTTGAACAACGTGGATTTGAACATCCCAGGTCCACTTATACACAGATATTTTTCAGTAATAAATACTACAGTACTACACAGTCCTTGATTGGTTGAATCTGCGGGTGCAGAGGAACCCTGGATAAGGAAGGCCTATAAATACCCATAAATTATATGGGGATTAACACCCCCTCCCGAGTCGTTCAAGGGTCAACTGTACTGAATTTAATCTACTTAAATTAGATAAATTTGCCTAATAACTTGACTTTTAACTTGGCAGTCAGGATTGGTAACAACGGTGTCTAAATCACTCCAAATGAGAGGGTATTTTTCTGCAAAATCTTCTGACTGTGTTACTCTCAATTAGTTGTCTCTAGCTACAAAACTCAGGAGGCATCAGTGATAACCTAAGAAAGTAAATCTGTGTAAGAATAATTTACCAGATGACTTTCTTCTCAGATCGCTGTCAGTAGTTACGTTTGTCTGTAAAACCTCAAAATGTGCATAGAGGAGATGAAGGTCATGAATCATAAACATCTTATATATACATAGTAATGAGTGAACGCTACTTTTGGTAATTCAGAGTTTCATTATCTGCATCATTTTTGCTAATTGTGTGGTTTATATCTTGCCCATAAAATTATAAAAGATACTAGTTTTCCATTATATACCAATATGTAAAGTATACTGCACAAATGGATTTTAGATTCCTGTTTGCCAGAGGAGCTTCATTAAGCATCAAACACAAAGGAAATTGCACAGGTAAACATGAATCCATTCTTCATTTTTGCTTCTTGGAGACATTTTATTTTTGGAGACAGTCTCCTTAATTAACATTTGTTTGTCCTAAAATTTTTGTCAGGTTTTATAATGTCATGCTTCTTAAGGTCAAGCTCATGTTTGGAAATATGTACTTGGGGAAAAATATGGCACTTTTGTCATCCTTATATTTCCAGAACCTAGTGGGGTGCCTCGCTTTCAGTAGCTGTTTATTGAAGGTGAAAGAAATTAGCTAAGTGATAACAGGCCAACTAATTGAGTGTCTGTGTACCAAGTTAATTATAGTGTTTATAGTTGTGAACACTATAATGTTATACTCACCCTTGAAAAACCATATGTGGATGTAACTTATTTTATTAACTATGTGTATATAAAATAATACTTGTTTATATAATTTCTTACAAAGTGTGGATATTTAATTGCATAAATAGGATTAAATGTAGGGCCCATGCATATTATTAAAATGCTCTAGAAGAAATAAATTACCTCACAAACTTAAATTTCTAGCTGTATTACTTGGCATATGTTTCTGCATCTTTAAACATACTGATAACTAGCATGGCTGGTTGAATCTTGGAACAAAGCTCTAAAAATAGTTGACATTTTGCTGTTTCCATAGTAACAAGAAAATGGCTTCATACTCTAGCACTGCTCCCACAGAGCTTAATGTTCTCTCTAGATTGGCTATACACTATACTGCTTCGTTATTGTCGTAAAAACCATCATTACTCTTTTCTTCATGTCTTTGATGTGTCCTATAACAACCTGATCACTAGTGTTAACAATCTGAATGTTTACCTGCTATGGTAAAGCAAACATTCCAGTTATTTTTCAAGAAACTGAGTTTTACCTCAAAGAGTGCTAAAACCAGACTGAGTTTTCACATGATGTGATTTGGACTGTCCTAGAAGGCTCCAGATAATATCTCCATTAGCCTCTGTGTCTAATATTTCACCAGTGGGAGATGATTCTTTTAGCTGAAATAATTTTCCACCTCTTTTAATGAACCAACCACTGCTAACTGTGTAGGGACCCCTAGTAAATCCCATAATGTTGAGTATAACTCTTTGTAGCATTCATACCAATTCCAGTATACCTTTTCCCCTGAAGAATTATAAACTTCATCAAAGTAAGGGGTTTGTCTGTCTTGTTTTGTAAGTAATCCTGTGTTGTGGGTACAGTGGGCACCTAATAAATGTTTTGATGAGTGAGTGGTTAGATGAATAAAAATGTGTTTAATCTGGGAGAGGGAAAATTAATTTTCAACATGGCATTTATACTTTTTAAGGTTAATTAAGTTCTAAAATATCTCTCTCTATCCCCTGACAACCCAGTGGTAGTTGTATACCGGTTGGTGATTTTGGTAGGTAGAATAACAGCTCCTCAAAGATGTCCAAGTTCCAATGCTAGGAACCTGTGAATATGTTAGGTTATATGGCAAAGGGTAATTAAGGTAGCAGATGGAATTCAGGTTGCTACTCAGCTGAACTTAAGTTAGGGAGGTAATCTTGGATTATCCTGTTGGACCCTGTATGGACTGAATGTATGTGCCTCTCACCCCCAAATTCATATGTTGAATCCTAATGCTCATTGTGATGGTGTTGAAGGGGGGCCTTTGGGAGCTGATTAAGGCATGAGGGCAGAGCCCTCATAATTGAGATTGGTGCCCTTATCAAAGAGGCCAAGAGAACTCCCTTGCCTCTTCTGCCAAGTGAAGCTACGGTGAAAGATTGCAAACTGCCAGAGCTTTGATCTTGGACTTCGCAGCATCCAGAACTGTGAGAAATAAATTACTGTTGTTTATAAGCTACCCAGTCTGTGGCATTTTGTTATAGTAGCCCAAACAGACTAGGCAGGCTCAATATAATCACAAAGGATCTTAAAAGTGAAAGAGGGAGACATAAGAGAGAACAGGGAGGTGGCAGCATGAGAACCATTTGGCCGGATGGCACTGGCTGTGATGATGGAAGAAAGAGGACATAAGCCAAGGGAAGCAGGTGTCCTTGGAGCAGGAAGAGGCAAGGAAACAGACTGTTTGCTATTGTTTCCAGAAGGAATGCTGCCCTGCTGACACCTTGTTTTTAGCTCAATAAGAGTTAATCTTCTGAGCTCTAGAATGGCAAGATGAGAAATTTGTGTTGTTCTAAACCATTAAGTCTGTGATACAATGTTACAGTAGCAAATGGAAACTAATATAATGGGGAACAAAAAGAATTTTCAATAATAAGAAGTTGACCTAGAAATAGAGGGCTAGATAACTTTGTTTATTGAGATTCTTTGATTATTCAGGGGATAACCTGATAATTTGGGAAGAAGAAACATAACTGCCTCTAGAGAAGTCAATCTCTGACATGAAACAAAATGAAAGTAAAATTTCTATTCTGTATTTAAGAAATTCTTTTTATTTATTACAATTTTTCATTAGAAAAAATCCAAGTAGAATAATTTTTATTACTAGATTTGAATGAGAAACAGGTTAAACTAATAAGGAAGCAATAAATGAGAAACCAAGTCACCAGTTTCATGCATTGTAAGCATATGATCAAAGTATTATTGTCCTGTTGATACAACCTATATTTGATGGATTGTTTTTGTGTGTGATAATGTACCACAATTCACCAACTTTACTCCACTGATTTAAAAGATATAAGACTTTACTGCTGGTATTGAAATAATATTTTATAAATATATATGAACGATATATAAGGAATTTTTAATGTTTTTTAATTCAACTGTATTATAATTTTCATCTTCCTTTTATCAAGAATAGAATAATCACTCTATTTATAAGACTGTGTTCCACATTATTGAGAAAGAGACATTATAATATAATTGATTTTTATAGCCAACTTAATCTTTTACACTTTGAGATCTATGAATGGCTTCTTGCTCTGGTAAGTGTGATGTTGGTGCATTTATTCAGCATCATCTCTTGAATATCTATCATGTATACCCAATAAGTATCACAATTTCAAAGAGATACAATGCTTTTTCTATGGTTGTACGTCATGAAATGAGCAGTTGTGTGATACCAAAATATCATTTTGCTCAAATCTGACCCAGTCCAAACCTTCTGCACTTAAGTTATATTCACTTAGAATTTTCCCACCCAGATTTATTCTTTTGCAACATTTATTAAATGTCTGATTTTAAGTAGAGAAATGGCATGTTCTTTTATACACTTAAGAACCATAATGTTGGCTGATATGTGGAGAATGGTTTGTAAGGAGGACCAGGAGCCCTAGAACAAAATAAAAGATGAGGTCGCATAAGAGCCTGTAGTAATGGGCCAGGTGAGTGAGAGGTTGGTTTGATTTAGGATAATTGTAGATTAGTTGGAAAGAACTGGGTATATTCAAGAGATGTAGATATTTTTTAGAGTTAAATTTGCATGAAGTATAAATGGATATGATGAATAAAGCACATCAGGAACATGATCTAGATTTTGGTATGAGCTACTGAATGGATGTATACTGAAAAGAAACAGATGAGTATAAAAGCAGGTTTGTTTGTGGAAGGTAGCTTATGTGGGAGTTCAGTAATTCTGTTTTGAACATGGTAAGTCTGAGATGACTCTGGGTATTGGAGAAGAAATTTGGATAGACAAATCTGTAATTTCAGGGAGAGGTCCAGGGTGGAAACATTGATTTGATAGATGTAGATTTATAGATAAATGGTAGCTAAAGCTGTGGGCCCATGAGAGATTCCCGGGAATGTGGGGGGTTATAGAGAGGACCTAGGGGATGCCAGCATTTGGAGTCTGAGCAGAAAACAGAATGACCAGCAAACAAGCCTGAGAAGAGAGTCTGCAAAGTAGAGGAAAACCAGGAGGAAGTGATAGAACAGAAGCCAAAAGAGGTAAACATTGGATTTGACATTGACAAAGACATACCCCATTGAGTGCAAACAAAATAAATAAACCAAAATATATTTCCATTAATTTGAATAGTGATTAATATCATTTTTACCTTAAGCTTTCCAATACTAAAGTAAATAAGCCACTTATATTTAAATATATAAATATGTTATTATTTTTATAATATATTTTGCCATTTGGGTATCTTGGTCAGCTTTCTAAAATGTGTAATTTTTATCTAACAGATATTTACTCATTTGGCCAATTTCATGCACTTATTTTACTGCACTTACTTTATTTATTTGAAACCTAAAGTTGTCATTATCCAAACACCTATTTCAGTGGACTTAGTCTATTATAAATTATTGGACAAATGCTTCATTATCTCCTTATGAATAGAAATCAATTGCTTTTACATCTATGTTTTATTTCAATTCAGTGAACAATTACTGAGTACATAGTATTCTAGCTGTTGTTCTTGTTCCTGGTAATTGAGAAGATAGTAAGAGCTTATACTTTGTGAGAAGAATAGCAATCAGTATTGAATTTGGCTGGAGTGACCAAAATAATAGCTGTTTAAAAAGATAGACATTTATTTCCCATTTATGGGAAAAAATATATCAAGGTAGTCCAAAGATGATAAATATGGTAATTATCCAGAACACAATTCCTTCTGTTGGTCATGTCACCTTTCTCTACACATGGCTTCCACTTTATGGTACCATTTGGTTCCAGTCTGCATATTCTCACTTTAGCAAGCGAAAAGTAGGTAGAGGACAGGATCAGTGCTGAGGACGCTTCTTGGAAGTCAGAGCTTAATCACATGGCATGACCACCTATGATGTAAGCTGGAAGCCATAATGGCCACCTGAATATATGGGTTCCTCTTAACAAACCCACAAGGGCAGTTTTTCAGTGTAGACATTTGCATAAATAATTTTTACAAGAAAATAAATGATTTTCCAAAAAAAATGTACAGAGTGCCAGGAGAATGCAAAAAAATGGAAGCTCACCCAACATGGATAGAACAAGAAAGATTTAATTTCACCTAATACGAGTCTTACAGTGCATTTTGCAAACAATTAGTAGAGGGAGGGAAAGGTCTTTTAAAAATGAAAATAGAGTAAGCAACGGCACCCAAGATCAGTTACTTTATAATATCAGTTACTTTAGTAAGATATACAATTAGATGAGGTTTTTAAATGGAAAAATAAGTAACTTGACATATGTGTAAGACTAGAGAACTAGGCAGTGAAACTCTCAGAAAGTGCTGTATGCTGCACTAAGGAACCTAGATTTCTTTGTTAAATTCAGGGCACTGTTAAAGGACTTTAAACAGGACTGACATCATGCAGATTGCATTTTAGCTAGATTACTTTGGCAGGATTGCAGAGCACAGATCTGAAGCAGAACCAAGTTGGAAGTAGAAACATAATTAAAATGAAAACAACACTTTGGAAAGATGATGAGAGTCTGACATAAGGAAAGATAGTAGGGAGTGTTGTGTAATAAAGAATTGTCTAGCCTTTGCCCCTGGTTTCTGGGAGGGAGTCTCAAAATTCTTGGAATTTCAAGAATGATCGGAGTGCCTTTGTTTTGCCTGGTAGTGCCCTCACACCAGTCCTGAGTTTATGTTAATGAGACTGGCTCAGGATAAGGGCTGACCACATTAGAAAGACCGAACCTAATTAGAGGCTTTTGAGCCACTTGATATCTGACTGACTTCAGGGAGGGAGGGGGCAGGAGACAGAGTTAACTAACAGGCCAATGATTCAATCAGGTGTGCCTGTGTAATGAAATCCCAATAAAACTCTAGACTGGGAGGCTTGGGTGAGCTTCCAGTTAACAGCACTCTGTGTGTATTGTTACACATCAGTGTAATTGGATGGTGATGTATTAGCGATTGGGACCCACCCAGACCTCGCCCTATGCATCTCTTCTTTGTCTGGTCCTGATTTGTTTCCTTTTCTGATGTAATAAAAACTGTATTTTAAGTATAGCACATTCCTGAGTTCTGTGAGTCTTTCTAGTGAATTATTGAAACTCAGGGTAGTGGAACCCCTAAGTTTGATGCCCGTTTGTCAGAAGGGCAGGCTCCAGGCTTGTGTCTGAAGTGAGGGCAGTTTTATGGAGGACTGTGCTCTTAGTTTGTGAAGTTTGACCCAGCTCTGTGTATTTAGTGTCAGACTTGCATTGCAGGGAGCAAAAAAGGAAAAGGAAAGAGACTTTAGGTATTTCAGGTGATTGTTAAAGTTCCAAACAAAAGAAATTACAATTGTAGCCTAGGTTAAACATTAGCTGGATTTTATGGAAATTGGAGTTAAATGCTCACTGCAGAATATTTAAACATGTTTACTTCCATGCTGTGAGCCATTTCCTGTTTCGAGGAATACTCCATAGACAGCAGGACTTTAGCGTAACTGGTCCCTGCCCATTAAACATGCTTCTTTCTATTATTGAGACAACCAATAATGCCCCAACCAATTTTCAAAATGTACGTATTTATTGAGAGCGACCGATTGAATGACATAGAGTGAGAAAAATATCAATGTGGCCAAGGGAAAAATGCTGAAAAAATAATTAAGCAAGCAGAGAAAAAACAGGAAATGCAGGTGCCTGAGAATAAACAGTGAAAATGGTAGACGAGAAACGAGAGGATAATATGGAAGCCAAGGGAATTTGTTTAATGAACAGCAAACAAATGAAAAATTCAGAATGTTTTTTAAAAGAAAGATATAAAGGATTACAGGTGTCTTTTATATAGTAAGGCAGCTTTCACTAACGGGAGGAAAATTTTCTGACTTTATAGATTACCTTGCTATCTGTTTTTCAGGACTAATACGTTTTTTTGTTTTTAATATTTATTTATGTATTTGTCTGTGCCGGGTCCTAGTTATGACACATGGGATCTTTTAGTTGCGGCATGCGGGATCTAGTTCTCTGACCAGAGATCGAACCCGGGCCCCCTGCATTGGGAGCGTGGAGTCTTAACCACTAGACTACCAGGGAAATCCTAGGACTAATAAGTTTGGACTAATGTCTACGTATTTGGATAAAACTTAGAACTTCCACCTGGAAATTTACAAATCTAGGTATCTAAAAATCAAATGTTTGATGCAGCTAGCATAAAACATCTTGATTGTTCTTATATCTACCTTGGCTTTTTTTGTTAATATCTGAACTTCCAGATATATTATGATTTATGTGAGTAACTAGAATAAATGGATGATTGGACATACTCTTTTTTACTTTTCATTCAGATGTTTTGTCTACACTTATCCAAACTGTACCTTTCCAAATAAAAGATGAGAATTCTGTTTCTCCATGTAAATGTGCAAAAATTGGGCAATATTAAGTTAAACTTTGCAATTTAATTTGTTAGCTCTGATTTAGAAATGTCTATGCATATTTCAGTGCTCCTAATAAAAGGTGATACCTCAGCAACTATTTGTGACTTTTATAAACTTTAATTTACCTGCTAATTTTTTTTTCTCAATTTTAACTAGGTGAGGAACAAATGAAAGGCAACTTTAAGCTCTCTCAGTTTTAATCAAAATTGAGGAAGATATGGCTTAGACATTAGGTTGAAAAGATTTTGGAAAGTGATACATAATATTACATATTCTTTGACTACTGCACAGTGTTCATTTAGAAAACTAGATTAACATGGCAGATTTTTTTGTAAGAGTTCGTATTTTTAAAGGATGATACTAAATAATATTATGACATGTGTTCACATGGGACAGAAGAATAATCCTTGTAATAATTGTCAGATAGACTGATTCATCTTTAGGCTTCATAATGAATTTGATGATATTCATCTACTATATATCAGTCTTCTGCATGGTTGGTTCCAATGTAAATTTAATAATTCTTTATTCAACTTACTAATATCTTTTCCCTTTTAACTTATATCTTATAGTAATATGCTACTATCTTATGCCCATAATTCACTCTTCAAAGAACACATTTTATTATAGAAAGGATTTTGCTTGCTTTTGTAGATGTAATTTTTAGTCTATAAATGAGTTTAAATTTTACTAAGTATATTTAGTATTATGTTTAATCTGCTACATCAGAAAACATATAATCAGGTAATTTGTGTGTATCATGAAGATTTTTAAAAGTTCATCTCCCTTACTTGTTCTCTACCTGACATATCCTTCAGGAATCCTAGCCAAAAAAAACCAACAAAAATGCATTTGACGAACTCCCTGTTAGTGTAATTTATTTGTACATTCTCTTAAGAAAATTAACCTCCAGACAATAATCCAAACTTGTTCTCCTGAACAAACACATCATTTTTTTTTTAATTGAGTTAGTAGTTTGCTTTATCTTCTCATCCTACCCTTTGTACAACAACAGCAAAATGCAAACACATTCATACATAGGCACAAGCTGAGAGGGGGAGAGAGAGACAGAAAGCCAGTGGTTGTGGAAACATGCTTTCTGTAAATCTGTTGTGTAATTACTATCCAGGCCTTGTCTCCTCTTTAAAGAATTACGTGGCATAATTTAATTTTCCTTGAAAGATGAACATTTCTTCTGACTCTTGATAAATATATTTTTGCATGATAAGGAAATACTGCGTTTCTTTTTTTTTTTTTTTTTTTGTGTTACGCGGGCCTCTCACTGTTGTGGCCTCTCCCGTTGCGGAGCACAGGCTCCGGACGCGCAGGCTCAGCGGCCATGGCTCACGGGCCTAGCCGCTCCGCGACATGTGGGATCCTCCCAGACCGGGGCACGAACCCGTGTCCCCTGCATCGGCAGGCGGACTATCAACCACCGTGCCACCAGGGAAGCCCAATACTGGGTTTCTGAGAATCTAAAATATAGCTTTTACTTCATTGAAACCAGAATTCGGCTATCAGGAGAGTTCTTTTGAAGATCAAAATGGACTTACCATCAGAGTGAGATGGCCAATGAAAGTCCAGCCCAAATGCTCCTTATGTCCATCTTTCCCCTGAGATAACAGTTTTTTAAAAACTCATTCACAGGCACATTGGCAATTTATAATGCATGGGGGCCGTAAAGATGAAACAGGATTGGGCCCTGCTCTCAAGGAGTTGAGTTTTGGCTAGTGTTGTTTCTGATCATGCCCAGCTAGTGTTTTATCAGCATCTCGTTTTTACCCCAGATTGATTGCCATGTTCAGCTCCAGGTACTATTTTGATCTAAAGGACTTTGTCAGACACCCGCTTCCCTACTGCTTCCCTGTCTGGTTGCCTGGTCATCTGAACAAATTCTAGCCTGGCTTTCTCCTCTGATCATTTGGCATTAGCACCTTTATCACTGACCACGTCCACACTCTGAATCCAGTCCTGATGAGGAGATTAAGCACCCTCTGTGCCTGGCTAGATTAAATAACATCTGACATTTTTTTATTTTAGTTTTTGATTCCAGGTTTGGATGACACTATCTACCAGTAGGGTAGTACAAAATCCTCATAATCACTGTGTACTTCCAGAGTAGATACTGACTTTATTGATTCAGCAATACTTAAGAGAAAGTTTGTACCCATAATTCCACTTGACTTCCTTGTAACTGACAGTTTTTCATTTTCTACTTTTTAGAATAAGGGTTTGATCAGTTTCCAAGCTAATTTTCAGAGGGTCTCAGAGAAGTTAAAGGAATTGTTCTTGGAATGAAGTTTAGCACTTCCCAACCAATTGGGTGAGAATTAGACATTACCTGTGGGCTGAATGCCATGATCTCAAGTGGCCCATGTGG